>NC_026001.2:63408705-63411490 GCF_000442705.2 Elaeis guineensis
GGAGACTCATAACTTCGACGACCTTCTCCTTAAGATGGCAGCCTCAGCCTGGCGACCTTCCTCTGCCTGGGCTGCTTCCTTCTTTGCATTGTTCATCGCCTCGATGTTGGTGATGAGCTGGTGTCCAATCTGCAAGAGCGGCCAGGAAGTCAATATGAAAGCTAAAGAATGAACTAAGTGAAAAAGCGAAAGGAAAGAAAAAGTAAATCAGCCTACCTCAAGAAAGGACCCCAGAGAGTCCCAAACCCGCTGTTCAGGATCGACATGGACGATCCTGTGGATGATCTCGGACAAAATGCATCCATCGACCAACCTCTTTATTAAATCCCTGTTGTTGAAGGGATTCTCCCCCGGATCCTCTTCGGAGCCGTTGGACCCCTCGATGGCAGCCCTGCTGCTGCGGACCTTGCGGGCCACCGTCTTCTTCTTTCTCCTCCTTTCGACCCCCGGTGCCTCCTCGGGACAAGACTCTAGAGTGGGAACCTCGGTCGAAGGGCTTCTTGAAGAAGCTCGACGGACTGCGGGCTCGACTCGGAGGGGCATCAACGGCAATGGCCGTCTGGGCAGGCATGATCGAGCTTGTCTCCTCTACCCTCGCCTTCTTCGCGACCCAAAGTTGCGGCATCTTTCCTCTTGTGGGCCTTGAGACCCTTGGCTAGTATCCAAGCTGCATCTTCATCCATATCTGCAATGAAAAAAGATTAGCACAGCTTAGAAATAGAATAAGAGAAAAGAGGAAGCAATGAATGACTTGAGAAAGAAAAAAAAATATCGACAGGGTAGAGAGGGCTTAGGCGACATTAAATAAAAGTTGCTCCTTCAGAAGATTAGAGAGGAGAGGAGCTGGATAAGTCTTAAGTTTATTGGAGGCTTCAAGGTCATCCTTTCTTAGGCTAAAAGCCCGACGGACGGAGTCCCTCAGGGAGCCCCAGGGGGCAACCCCAGCATCAAGGTCGGGCATCGGACGTAGAAGTACCTCTCCTTCCAGTTGTGGATAGAAGAGGGGGACCTTTCAGCAACTCCTTTTTATCGAACTGGGGGGAGAAGTACCACCAATCCTTTGCCGAAGGGTGACACTTGAAGGTATAAAAATTTCTAAATAAGGAAAGAGTTGGCCGGACATCAGCTAAACGACAGAGGAAAAGAAATCCTATCAGAAACCTAAAGGAGTTCGGTGCTACAGAAACTAGAGAAATATTAAAAAAGCAAAAAAGAGCAACAACAAAAGGTGAAAGTGGAAGTCGAAGCCCGGTGCGGAAGGCTTCCTGGTATAAGCAAAAGTGGCAAGGGGGAGGGGTGCTAGCTCGGTCAGTTGGCCAGGGAAGCTCAAGCTCGTATTCCAGAGGAACCCCATACTGAATCCTAATCAGTGAAAGTTCATCCGAGATCAAAGAGCTGGGAATGGTGTTTGGTACAAAGATCGGATGAGGTCCATCTACAGTATTAGGATTTTGGGGGTTGGAGCTGATGAACTTCTAGAATCGCTAGAGGAGGAAGTGTTAGAGGATATTTTGAATCAAATAAAATCCCCAAAAAAATCCCAAAAAAATTGGAAAAAATAGAAAATAAGGCACTCGCGGAGAAACCAAACGAGCGGAATGCAGAGGAGAAATGGAAGAACAGCAAGAAAAAGAAGGGTTCCGGAACTAACCTAGGCTGGTCCAAGAGGTGTAGGAGGGCAGCGAGGGCGATGGAGGTCGACCTGAAGGGTGCCTAAGACCGAGAGGGATGCCGAAGGAGGGCGAAGCTCTCGGGGAAGAAGAAGGGATCGAAGAAAATCTTAGACAAGGTGAAACCCCTGAAGGAGGGGGACGGGTTTAAATAGACCTCAGGGTCCGGTGCAATAATGATTGCAGATCTCCTTTGGCTGACCTACAACCGCCGCATGTCTCACTCGTCGTGGAAGATGGCTGACGACTGATAGAATCATTATTGTGCCGTATCTGGGGCAACTCTCCAGCAAAAATTTTGAAAAAATCTTTTCGGGTCGCCTCGATTTGAAAAGACTCCAGCACCAACGCACCAAATGCCAAAATATCTGAAAACAATCGAGTACGAAAATCAAAGAGGGCAACTTCGACTGTAAAAAATTTCTTTGTACTTCCTTCATTCGAAATCCGAACTCGAAAGTATGGGGACTGGTGTTGGGTATAAAATAACCCCAACCGAAGTTCGTAAGAGGCCAATCCTCCCAAGATGCTTCCGGCTTCCAACCTTCTGCGGCATCTTTTCGAACTCCCCCGATCGTTCGAGCTTCTACAGTACCATCCGAACTCCTCCAACAGTCGACCTTCCATGGTGTCCTCCAAATTCCATCCAAGTTTCTACGGTGGTCGACCGCCTTCTAAATTTCATCCGAGCTTCTGCAGTAAGCGAATTCCGACCGAACTTCTATTACAAGTGGACTTCATCCGAGTTTCTATAATAAGCAGTCTCCATCCGGGCTTTCACGGCAACCGATCTCCATCCGAGATTCTACAATAAGCGGTCTCCATCCAGGCTTCCACGGCAACCGGTCTCCATCCGAGCTTCTACAGTAAGCGGCATCCTTTCGGACTCCTACAAGAATTGGACTCCATCCGAACTTCTACAGCGGATGGATTCCAGACAAACTTCTACAACGGATGGGCTCCAGCAGTCGGATTTCTATAGTGACTGACTGTCTCCGATGTCTTCCGTACCTCTCCAGCCATCAACCTTTAACAGCGCCAACCGGACTTCAATAGTGCAACTAGACTCCTCCAGTGGACGAATTTCCACAACGCCTTCCGGACTCTTCTATTGG
>NC_026001.2:63411590-63539484 GCF_000442705.2 Elaeis guineensis
AATAAAAATTTCATATTCGCATATCTTTTCTTTTGGCATGAGTTTATAATGACAGGGAGTAGCTCCTTCAGAAAATGGAAACTAAGCATGTCAAGAACAAGAGAAGAACCTCATCCTGACAAAAATGAAGGCCCGATTATTTAGAGACCCGAATGGGGGAGAGGCCCTCGCAACGGTCCTTATGCGCCCCACAGCCATGGTAGGAACAGGAGGAGAACCTTATCCTAACATGAGCAAAATTGAAGATTCGATTATTAAGAGATCGGATGGGGGGAGAGGCCCTCACAATGGCCCTTATGCGCCCCACAGTCATGTTAGGAAAAGAGGAGAACCTCGTCCTAACATGAGCAAAGTCGAAGACCCAGTTATTAAGAGACCGGATGGAGGGAGAGGCCCTCGCAACGGCCCTTATGTGCCCCACAGCCATGTTAGGAACAGGAGGAGAACCTCATCCTAACATGAGCAAAGTCGAAGACCCGATTATTAAGAGACTGGATGGGGGGAGAGGTGCTCGCAACGGCCCTTATGCGCCCCCACAGCCATGTTAGAAATAGGAGGAGAACCTCATCCTAACATGAGCAAAGTCGAAGACTCAATTATTAAGAGACCAGATGGGGGGAGAGGCCCTCACAACGATCCTTATGCACCCCCATAGCCATGTTAAGAACAGGAGGAGAACCTTATCCTAACATGAGCAAAGTTGAAGACCCGATAATTAAGAGATCGGATGGGGGAGAGGCCCTCGCAACGGTCCTTATGTGCCCCACAGTCCTGTTAGGAACAGGAGGAGAATTCGTCCTAACATAAGCAAAGTTGAAGATCCGGTTATTAAGAGACCGGATGGGGGGAGAGGCCCTCACAACGGCCCTTATGCACCCTCACAGCCATGTTAGGAACAGGAGGAGAACCTCGTCCTAACATGAGCAAAGTCAAAGATCCGATTATTAAGAGACTGGATGGAGGGAGAGGCCCTCGCAACGGTCCTTATGCACCTCCCCAGCCATGTTACGAATAGGAGGAGAACCTCATCCTAACATGAGAAAAGTCGAATACCCAGTTATTAAGAGATCGAATGGGGAGAGAGGCCCTCGCAATGGCCCTTATATGCCCCCACAGTCCTGTTAGGAACAGGAAGAGAACCTCGTCCTAACATGAGCAAAATTGAAGACCTGGTTATTAAGAGACCGGATGGAGAGAGAGGGCCTCGCAATGGCCCTTTTGTGCCCCCACAGCCATGTTAGGAACAAGAGGAAAATCTCATCCTAACATGAGCTGAAATTGACTGTGTCGAAAACAGGAGGAGAACCTCATCCTGACACAAACGAAGATCTGATCGTTTAAGACCGGATGAGAGAAAAAGCCTCTTCAATGACTCCTCTACACCCCTACAACCCTGTTAGGAGCAGAGGAAAAATCCTCACCCAAACATAAAAAAAAAAGGAGAGAAAAAGAGAAAGCAACGAGCTACACCAGAGATAAAGAAAAAATGAACTACATCTAAGACACAAGGGACCTCGTCTCAATGAGGAGGAAAACTCTTGTAAAAAATCCTCAATCTCTAAAGAGGAACCCAACACTGGCAGAAGAAAATAGACTTCCTCAAAGTAACAAGAAGTTCGGGCCCCAAGCTTGAATATCGGGAGAAAGCATCAAATTTGAATGACCTTGAAAAGACCTTCGGTCATGAACAAAAAGGGCAAATCAACGTGGTGATGATTAGAAACCTTCAAACAACATCAACTCGAATAAGACAAAAGATAAGAGAAGCTCGGTAAACGACAACTCAGAGCAAGAATAGATAAGATAATGAGAAAATTTTATTTTATTTCATTAGTAAAGAAAGCATTATAAAAGCCTTTGAAGGCCAAAAAAGAAAACAACAAGAAAAGAAAAGAATACATCGAACAAATGGTAAAAGAAGCTCTAAGGAAGCTCGGCTTCTTCTGACTTCGAACTCTCGATTCCAACCATTATCAGGGATTGCTTTAAGTTCTCAACTTCTTCTTTCAGTTTCTTCTTTCTTAACAGCATCTCCTGATATATTTGATGGAACCGCCGGCTTTCGCCCTTCGATTCTCGAAGCCTCTTTCTCAGAACTTCAGACTCCGCTTCTGCATCCTTGACCGCCTGCTGCTCATAGGCCAGCTGAATTTTCAGCCACTGCAGTTCGGCCTTCTCCTTCCCAAGGGCTACGGACAGTTCTTCCATGGTCTCCCTCAAGGATCGAAACTCGTCGGAGCCTTGAACCAAAACAACCTGGGCTCTTTCGGACAACTGCTTTTGAAGGTGAGCAACCTCATCGATCGCCATCTTGAGCCTCCTTCTGTAGTTGTCTATTTGCCCGCACCAGCTAACTCGATGAGTGTTGTAATTCATCTCGACATCCTGTAGCTACTTCTGGAGGTCGGAGAATTTCTTCGACCAGTCCCACCCGTGGTCGGCCTGAGTTGTAAGCCAGGACGAGCTCGAGCTTCCTTCCAGTTGGTCGATCTTCTCCTATGCGGCCACCAACTCGACCTCAAGGGAGCTAATCTTGGAGGCCTGAGTCCAAGATCGATCACTAGCACATTTCTGGAGTTCCTCAAGCTCCTTCACAAAGTTTGCCTTCTTCTGGTTGTAGTCCATGAAGTTTTTTTTGTAGAGGTTCCGAAGGCGAGTAACCTCCACGGTGGCTTTCGAATGGTTCTTCCTTAGCCTGCGAAGCTCGTCGTCCATCTCCTTTGATTTCTTCGTTAGGTGACAAACTTCCCTTCTCAGATCCTGGATCATTGATTTTAAAAGAATCCCCTGCGGTAGGGGAAGAGCTTCGGTAGGGCACTGTTGTCGGAAAACAAGAGCGTCACAACGCAAATCATTGCAAGAAAAAAAAAGAAAAAGGAAGTAGAAAAAGAAAAAGGAGCTCTCTATAAAGAGGAATCCGATTTCATTGATTGAATAATTCTTAAGTACAAGAGAAAGAAAAAAAAAGAGGTTGTAACAAAGAAAAAATATAAAATTAGAGGTCTTGGACCTCTGGAGCAGAAGTGGAGGAGCTTGGCGCCCCCAGAAGGTGGGTCACGGCAGCTGCGGCAGTTGAAGAGGCCCCAGCTGGAGGGAGATCGGCAGCAGCTTCAGAAGGTCCGGCTTCATCGTCGGATGCTTCATCCAGGAAGCTGAGGTCGAGTTTGAAAAACTTTCCGACCACCTTCTCCTGGCAAAGCTCGAAGCCTTTGATAAAGGCGGCCTAGCTGAACTAGATATTTAGATCCCTCATCTCGGAGAAGGTTTTGAACTCCTCCACTGCTTGGGCCCTTGCCTCCGAGACTAGGGTCGGGATCTGCTCCTTCAGCTTGGAGACCTCAGCCTCTGCCTTCCTTCTTTCCTCCTCCAAAGCAGCCTTCAGATCTGTCGAAGTTTGATCCTTTTTCAGAAGTGCCTCTTGGAGACTCATAACTTCGACGACCTTCTCCTTAAGATAGGCAGCCTCAGCTTGGCGACCTTCCTCTGCCTGGGCTGCTTCCTTCTTTGCATTATTCATCGCCTCGATGTTGGTGATGAGCTGGTGTCCAATCTGCAAGAGCGGCCAGAAAGTCAATATGAAAGCTAAAGAATGAACTAAGTGAAAAAGCGAAAGGAAAGAAAAAGTAAATCAGCCTACCTCAAGAAAGGACCCCAGAGAGTCCCAAACCCGCTGTTCAGGATCGACATGGACGATCCTGTGGATGATCTCGGGCAAAATGCATCCATCGACCAACCTCTTTATTAAATCCCTGTTGTTGAAGGGATTCTCCCCCGGATCCTCTTCGGAGCCGTTGGACCCCTCAATGGCAGCCCTGCTGCTGCGGATCTTGCGGGCCACCATCTTCTTCTTTCTCCTCCTTTCGACCCCCGGTGCCTCCTCGAGACAAGACTCTGGAGCGGGAACCTCGATCGAAGGGCTTCTTGAAGAAGCTCGAGGGACTGCGGGCTCGACATCGGAGGGGGCATTAACGGCAATGGCCGTCTGGGCAGGCACGATCGAGCTTGTCTCCTCTACCCTCGCCTTCTTCGCTGACCCAGAAGTTACGACATCTTTCCTCTTGTGGGCCTTGAGACCCTTGGCTAGTATCCAAGCTGCGTCTTCATCCATATCTGCAATGAAAAAATATTAGCACAGCTTAGAAACAGAATAAAAGAAAAGAGGAAGCAACGAATGACTTGAGAAAGAAAAAAAAATACCGACAGGGTAGAGAGGGCTTAGGCGGACATTAAATAAAAGTTGCTCCTTCAGAAGATTAGAGAGGAGAGGAGCTGGATAAGTCTTAAGTTTATTGAAGGCTTCAAGGTCATCCTTTCTCAGGCTAAAAGCCCGACGGACGGAGTCCCTCAGGGAGCCCCAGGGGGGCAACCCCAGCATCAGGGTCGGGCATCGGACGTAGAAGTACCTCTCCTTCCAGTTGTGGATAGAAGAGGGGGAACCTTTCAGCAACTCTTTTTTATCGAACTGGGGGGAGAAGTACCACCAATCCTTTGTCGAAGGGTGACGCTTGAAGGTATAAAAATTTCTAAATAAGAAAAGAGTTGGTCGGACATCAGCTAAACGACAGAGGAAAAGAAATCCTATCAGAAACTTAAAGGAGTTCGGTGCTACAGAAACTAGAGAAATATTTAAAAAGCAAAAAAGAGCAACAACAAAAGGTGAAAGTGGAAGTCGAAGCCCGGTGCGGAAGGCTTCCTGGTATAAGCAAAAGTGGCAAGGGGGAGGGGCGCTAGCCCGGTCAGTTGGCCCGGGAAGCTCAAGCTCGTATTCCAGAGGAACCCCATACTGAATCCTAATCAGTGAAAGTTCGTCCGAGATCAAAGAGCTGGGAATGGTGTTTGGTACAAAGATCGGACGAGGTCCATCTACAGTATTAGGATTTTGGGGGTTGGAGCTGATGAACTTCTAGAATCGCTAGAGAAGGAAGTGTTAGAGGATATTTTGAATCAAATGAAAACCCCAAAAAAATCCCAAAAAAATTGGAAAAAATAGAAAATAAGGCACTCGCGGAGAAACCAAACGAGCGGAATGCAGAGGAGAAATGGAAGTACAGCAAGAAAAAGAAAGGTTCCGGAACTAACCTAGGCTGGTCCGAGAGGTGTAGGAGGGCAGCGAGGGCGATGGAGGTCGACCTGAAGGGTGCCTAAGACCGAGAGGGATGCCGAAGGAGGGCGAAGCTCTCGGGGAAGAAGAAGGGACCGAAGAAAAATCTTAGACAAGGTGAAACCCCTGAAGGAGGGGGACGGGTTTAAATAGACCTCAGGGTCCGATGCAATAACGATTGCAGATCTCCTTTGGCTGACCTACAACCACCGCATGTCTCACTCGTCGTGGCAGATGGCTGACGACTAACAGAATCATTATTATGCCATATCTGGGGCAACTCTCCAGCAAAAATTTTGAAAAAATCTTTTCGGGTCGCCTCGATTTGAAAAGACTCCAGCACCAACGCACCAAATGCCAAAATATCTGAAAACAATCGAGTACGAAAATCAAGGAGGGCAACTTCGGTTGTAAAAAATTTCTCTGTACTTTCTTCATTCGAAATCCGAACTCGAAAGTATGGGGACTGGTGTTGGGTATTAAATAACCCCAGCCGAAGTTCATAAGAGGCCAATCCTCCCAGGATGCTTCCGGCTGCCAACCTTCTGTGGCATCTTTTCGAACTCCCCCGACCGTCTGAGCTTCTACAGTACCATCCGAACTCCTCCAATAGTCGACCTTCCATGGTGTCCTCCAAATTCCATCCAAGTTTCTACGGTGGTCGACCGCCTTCTGAATTTCATCCGAGCTTCTGCAGTAAGCGAATTCCGACCGAACTTCTATTGCAAGTGGACTTCATCCGAGTTTCTATAATAAGCAGTCTCCATCCGGGCTTTCACGGCAACCGATCTCCATCTGAGCTTCTACAATAAGCGGTCTCCATCCAGGCTTCCACGGCAACCGGTCTCCATCTGAGCTTCTACAGTAAGCGGCATCCTTCCAGACTCCTACAAGAATTGGACTCCATCCGAACTTCTACAGCGGATGGATTCCAGACAAACTTCTACAATGGATGGGCTCCAGCAGTCGGATTTCTACAGTGACTGACTGTCTCCGATGTCTTCCGTACCTCTCCAGCCATCAACCTTCAACAGTGCCAACCGGACTTCAATAGTGCCAACTAGACTCCTCCAGCGGACGAACTTCCACAACGCCTTCTGGACTCTTCTATTGGTCAACCTTCTGTAGTGCCTTCTGAATTTCGCTATCGGTCGACCTTCTGCTGGATTCCTCATGCAATCGGATCTCTCTAGTGGACAATCCTCAAACAAGCTTCTACATCAGACAAATTTCAGATGGACTTCTCTAGCAATCAGACTCCAGCCAAATTTCTCCAATAGAAAATTTCTATCCGGGCTTCTACAGCAGATGACTTCCATCTGCAGCATCAACGCCTAAGGCACCCAACAATAGTTAACCCATCAGCAACCTCGAAAATATCCGAGCTTCTCTTAAATTGCTGAGATAGAGAGCTATTCCACTCCACCAGACGACCCAATCGAGCTTCAGCCGTCCGGCCCGAACTCTCCGGCAAGTTGCGACAACGAACACCACTCCACTCTCTGTAACAAACTCCACGTGGCCCAACCACTCTCCGGCAAGTCGCGACAACGGACACCACTCCACTCTCTGTAACAAACTCCACGTGGCCCCGAACGGCCCACTACCAGACAGTTACGGATGTCGCTGTCAATCGGTTATGCTCTCCCATCTATAAAAGAGACCCCCCAGATACGTTCTCCTCTAAGCTCTAAACACTATCTCTAAACTCTGCTAAAATCTCATTTGAGTTCTCCATTTCTGTTGAAGTAGAGTACTGACTTGAGCATCGGAGGGTCTTGTCGGAGCACCCCCAACTCCAGTTTAGACTTTCCTTGCATGTCCTGATGGCAGCCGTGATCCTCTCGACTCTAACTTCTCTAGTCTCGATGGAATTCTGCACCAACAATAATCATTGAGAATAACGGTATGGGACTCAAATACAAGTTTCAAGATTTTTAATGCTAGAACTAGAACTGGTCTTCTATCTCCAATGTTCAAAAACCTCTCACCTTGCTCGAATCTCCTACTGACCTGCAACCCCTGCAACAAATTATAAATATGATAAGGGCTACTGGTATCCAATACCCAGTCAGTTATATCACAAATAAAGAAATTCCAAGGAGTTATCATATAAATACCTAGCAACAGCTTACTTCTTTCTCTACCTGTTTGGGTCTAGGGAGGCAACGTACTGAGGACAGTTCCTCTTCCAGTGCCCCTACTTTTTACAAAAGAAGCATTCAGTTTGACTCTTATCGGGCTTGATCTTTCTGGTCTGGCCCTGCACTGATGTCCCAGCCTGAACTTACACCTTCTTCACTTTCTTCTTCTTGTTCTTCTTTCTTTTCTTAAAGGATCGAGAACCAGAAGACAAACCTTCCACTAAATTCACTGACTCCTTGTGGAGTTGGTGATCCTTCTCAAAGTTCTGAAGCAACCCCAGTAACCCGTGATAGTTTACTTCAGGCTTTGTCATTCTATAATGAGTGAAGAATAGGAGATAAGACTTGGGCAGCAAGTTCAGTATTGCATCTTTCTCAAGCTACTCATGCAAGGGAAAGCCGAGCTTGCTCTAATGCTTTATCAGCTCGATCATGTATAATACATGATCAGTGACAGAGGCACCATCCCGTATTTTGGCATTGAAGATGGCACAACTATTCTTATGTCTCTCCACATCATTGGGTGTGCCAAAGATATCTTCCAACACTTGAAGCATGTCCTTTGGCTGAGCCATCTCAAATCTGCGATTGAACTCGTTGCTCATGGCAGCCAGCATGATGCAGCGCACCGTGATCCGATTACTGAGCCACTTTTGGTAAGTATCTCTGACTGTTCCACATGCATTAGCAGCTGGCTCCTTAGGTGCAGGATCCATTTTCACATATAGGATCCATTCATTTTCCAGGACTATCTTCAACTTTCGTACCAGCTATCGAAGTTGGGTCCCACCAAAATTTTATTGTCCAACAATGATCGGAGTGATAGGAAAGTGACCATATCTGCACAAAGAAAAATCATAACCTAATTAGTAATTGATTCATTAAACCTAAAGATTTGGACTTTAATCAAAAAATTTCTTCCACTATTTTATTCGAATTGGTAGCCTTTATCTCCAATTCGAAGAATTACCCTAATTTCTTAATGGGTACTAGAATCTACTTAGACTACACACAAGCTCAACTTTGATTGGCCAACCCATATACATCTAAGGGTAGGTTCATAATCAATTATTTTTTTAAATAATTTTTAGTAATTTAAATTTTATCCTAGTCCCTAATCAGTAGGCTTTGGCCTCCACTGAAAAGGTCTGATTAGATCCAACCATTAATATGACCATACTTGGCCCATCTAGCTAATGAATGATTAGGCCCAACTTTGGTTGGCTAACCTAACCACCATTTAGAAAGATGCAGTCAAAAAATCATATTATGAATGACAATGCTATCAGCCGATGAGCACCAGGCCTTTAGGCCTCCAATGATTATCCAACTGATGGACCCATTATCATCCATTTAATGGGAGGCTATGATCTAGTTATCACTATAACTATTTTATTTTAAGGACCTAATAATTTTAGAAGATTTAATTGATTTAGAGGAGGAGATCAAATGAACCAGCTTATCATGATTCTCCCACTAGCTTCACCAAGTCAGCTTAAGGGAGACTATTAAAAGGGCTGGTCTAGGAGCACCTAAATCAGTCACACTGATTTACCTAGCTGACTTGGGTCAGTTTGAATAGTTAAGTGATCTGATCAAAATATAATTTCACTAAGAGACCAGATAAGTTTGATCGATGGGAGGGTCTGCCAAAGCTTTAATTAGTTTCAATTAGATTAACCTATCAGTTCATGACCGCTTAGCCAAAATCAAGTCCATTTGGTTCTCGTTAAAGATATGGACTTGACCAACTACAACTATTATAATTGATCTAGAGAATCCTTGATCTAATCTAAGACAACAATTGATTAGATTTAGTCAATTCTCTAATTAAGTTCATTTTTAATCTAACCTTAGGTCTAACCCAATTAATGGACCAATTCTCACTAACCCATTAATCCAATATGTTATGGTTTGTGTCTTAGGTTCTTCAATTCATAATCCTAGAACCTAATCAAACAACTTCTTAATTCTTAATTAAGTTTTGGACTGAGGATTGGGGTTCGGCTTTTCAAAAATAATTTTTATATTTGTAAAATATTTTTACAACATGATTCTACCAACCAAGTTGCATGTTTGATTCATAATCAAAATATAAGTAAAATAAGTATTAAACTACTTTAGATCTAATCTAAACAGGTTCATGTAATTGAAACAATTTTAACTTTAAACTGTATAAATTTTTCAGACAAATATATGATGGTTCTTTGTGCAAAAATTATTAACAAAGAGATTTTATTTTAGATTTAAATACCTTTTAAATCTAAAAAATTTAAATTTAATCTAGATCATATCTAACAAATTTATAATTAAAGATAGATCAATACGAACTAGGACAATCTTTGCACTGTAAGGGATAAACTTTATAGCAGGACAACCTACAGTTCGTGATTGATCTAAAAATTTTAATTTTAGATTTAAAAATTAGATTATAAATTAAATTTAATCTAAAAAATAATTTAAGCATGTATAAATAATCATGTAATAAATAATCTAGATGCTGATACCAATTGAAGGAACTAGATCTAAAGTTTCAGGGTTAGATCTTAAAACTTTTTCAAGATCAGGCAGCAGAAGACTAAAATAAATCAAAATTTATCTTATAAACCAGAGAATCCCTAGATCTAGGATCCTATTACATGATTATTACATGATATTAAATCAAAAATTAAAATATAAAGAGCAAGAACTACATGTTGATCATATCAACATGTTTCTATACTACATCTAATGTATGTAAAATATAATAGATCAGATCTATTACCTTGCAAGTTAGATGTTCTAACTTTGCTAATCCAGGCTTGAGGATGATATTACGATCAGAAGTCCTGGTCCAGAAAATCAGCACAGTATCCTAGTACTGTGCTGATCCTTCTTCGATGGTCGATCAGATGCCTCCTTCTTCTTGATTTGGACTCTTTCAAAGATGAGAAGTAGGAGAAGGAGTTTTAGATGTGAGACATTCTCAGAAAACTCATAGATGAAGGAAGAAAAGAGGTGAACTCAGCAACCCTAAAGAAGACCCTCTTCTTCTTCTCTTTGCTCTCACATATACACTTAGTTTTGTGTCTATTATATCTCCACACCCCAACACTTTTTTCTCTTTGATTTTCACATGACCCAAAGGTCTCTAAATTATCTATAACTCACAAATATTTTAAAAAGAAATTCATCTTAAATCAAGAGATATAAAGAATCCTTGTCGAGGTCAAATACCTAGTCAAAGAAAATCCAAATAGGGCAAGACAAGGGGTGCCCAACTCTTGGGTGCCCCCTCCTTCTTTTTTTACCATGGACCACCAACAAAGGGTGCATAATATGTGCCATAAAATCTATAAAAATTTTAGAAAAAATTTGGGTAAAATCAGTGCCATAAGGAAATAGTTTTGGTTTCCTAAAATTCTATCTCACAGAATTTGAAATCCAAATTAATTCTTACTTTGACTTGGTCCACAACCACATTCCATGTAAGAGAGAAAGGGTGGAAAGCTTTGGGCATGCATGAAGGACTAGGAGAAAAGATTTTGTCATACAAAATAAGAGAGAGTGGGCGTTGGGGGCTAAGGTGGCGCAAGGTGGAATCCTAGTCTTACTAGGATTCAATCTATGACTTGTTCAAATTTGGTTTCTCAAACCAAATCAAACCAAAATCAAATTAACCTAATTAAAATAGGTCTTAATCTAATTAAAATTTAGTTTAATTAGATTAAATTAAATTTAAATCTGATTTATTTTTTAATCAAATTTGAAATTAGGTTGATCCAAGTCCTAATTGGACTAGGACTAGTTTTTTCTTGCACTTGGCTTATCCAATAAACCAATTGAACTTGATCCAATCAAGTCCAAACTAAATTTAGTTAAATCATATTAAATTAGACTTAATCTTAGCCCATTGGCTTAATCAAATTAAATCAATTAGCAATCAAATTGCTAATCGATCCTCCTGCAACACTTGCACTAGGTTAAATGTCAATCTTATTGATCATTTAACCCTAGAATGATTTTTAATCGTTGATCAACCATCCGATTGGATCGTGAACTTTAATATGTATAAACTCATAGGTCTGAACCTAAGTCAATGGCATAAAAATAAATTTTTATACCAATCGAAGTGACCATCTAGCAATGGTACCCGACGGTCGGATAGGTCGAATGTGTAGAACAACATCCTTAGAACCCATGCAGATATAGTTTCCATATAATTCATCTCCTTGACCAAAATACTTACAGGACACCTCAGAGTTCAACTATCAACTCTGATCTGGTTGTCCACATTGTATTTCAAAATATCAAATCCATCTGATGGATTACCATGGCCAAGATTTTGCTAAATTGAAATACAGCGACTCATTCTTCTCCAACTCTTAGAGTGGTCAATCCCATCTCAATCACACTCTGACTTTACAAGAACTTGACTATGTTCAGAAGTCTTCCATCACTGAATTAAAAATTTAGTTAATCCAGTACCAAAGCACAGTGAGTTGCTTGCAAGTCACTGAGGCGATCTCAGGTCTAAGAGACACTTATACCTATAACCCATCAGAGACGTTCTCGATCGCAGAATGCTCTGGAGTTGATCACGTTCAATCCTGTATGCAATACCAGTGCTCCACACTCTTTGGTTAAGAGGACAACCAATCCATATGGCCTACAGCGATCTATGCTCGATAGAAGCTATCATCCTTATTAATAGCCTATCATTTGATCGTGAACAGTTTTAAGGATTAATCGATAAATTCTCTCTTTATCGAACCTAAAAAATCTAAGGACTTCATCACAACAATGAAGTTCATTAGAAGATAAAAACTTATGATAAAAATATCAAAAATATATTTTATTTATTAACAAATCAATTATAATACAAGGTTGCTCAACCATCAACAGGTGGATGATTGACTTTTGGACATATTTTCCAACAACTTACTCAATACATGGGTCGACCTCTACGTAGTTTAGCAAAATATATGTCTCTATCTATTGAATTTCAGTATCAGTTAATATCCAACGAACCTTGTGCCCAAATTCACAAGCGGGATAGACAAATATTGAGATCTCTGCCTCTGATCCCTCACCACTCATTATTTTGAGCCACTTAAGTTAGCTTTGTTTGTACACTGGGGTTAAAGTAGCGTTGGCTGAAATTAAAATTTTTTCAATTATGTAACTCTCCATAATAGAACCTTCGACTCTGATCTTATTTTTCACTTTCTTCTTGAGACTGTGCATATATCTTTCAAATGGATACATCTACTTGTACTGTATTAGTCCCCCCACCCTAGCTTCCTATGCCAGATGAATCACGAGATGCTCCATGGAGTTAAAAAAATTAGGAGGGAATATCTTTTCTAACTTCTATATAATCTCTATACTGCTAACCTCAGGACTAGAGATGTGGTCGGCGAATACTTTGATAGCACAAATATCTCTGAAGAAAAAACTAAGCTCGATCAAAGAACCTTATATGGAGTTGGAAAGAAGATCACGTCAAGCCAATGGGAGTAACTATTGCATGAAGATATGGTAATCATGGCTCTTTAGCCCATAGAACCTGCAATCATTGATATTGATGCACTGAGCTAGATTACTTGTATTATCATTTGAAAACTTAAGATTTTTACACCATTCACATACATCCTTCAACTGCTCTCTTATTAAGGTGAAGATGTTTTTGGCTTCAAATTTTTTTTAGGTGACACCTCAATCAACTCTAATAGAAGATGCTTGTATACATTCTTCATATCTGCTCGAGCCTTGTAGTTGTCTTTCATCTTGTCCTTGACATCCATAATAGGATAGAAAATATTATCAATATATTCTTTTTAATGTGCATAATGTCAAGGTTATGATGGATCAAATTGATCGATCAGTATGATAATTTTCAGAAGATGCTGCGCTTCATCCAGTTATGAGTTCCATCGAACCCTCGAGGTTTTTACTTGTCAAATAGTATGCCAAACTGAACTTCATCTATTTGGGATACCCTCTAAAATACTTTCCTACCATTGAGATGTGGGGGTGCACAGTCCTTCTCTATCTTATTCCTCTTGAAACTATCCTGCTACTTTCGAAAAGGATGATATTTGAAGAGAAATTGATGATGACAATCAAACCAGCAGGGCTTACGACCATAAGAAATGTATGTATGCCATCAGATCATAAAAATTTCAGCTCATCAATAAGAGGTCTTAGATATACATCAATGCTTCTACCAGGATGTCATGGTCCAGGAATAACTAATATAAGAAAGATGTTATGTTCTTTGATGCACATCTTAGACGGTAGATTGTATGAAGTAATAAAGACTGACCAACATAAATAAGGGGCCACTGCATGATTGAACGGTATAAATCCATCTGTAGATAGATTCAGTTGGATATTACATGATGTCTGAGCAAATAAAAGGTGGAAAGCATCAATTTTTTTCATACCTCACTGTCCGATAGATGACTCATCATATTAGTATACTTGCAAATCCCTTCTTTATTCCATCTCATCTGTCTGGCAGTACTCTTGGACAAGTAGAGCCTTCAAAACCTAAGAGTGAGGAAAAGTATCGAAGAACCTTATATGGTATGTCTTTCTAATTTCTACCCTCTTGCCTCGGTTTAAATCTGTTTTCACCGCATACATCACATGTGCTCTTCAGTTGGTCCTCTTTGTCGAAAAGTATGCAATCATTATGGCATGCATCTATCTTCTCATATCCCATGCCTAATCTTTTCATCATTTTTTTTGAAGCATAGAAGCTCCCAACAAGCTTATCATCCTTCGATACCATTTTCTTTATTAATGCTACCATCCTATCATAATAATTGACTGTCATATTAAACTCAGCCTTCAAATTCAACAACTCTGATATAGCTAATAATACAGTGTATGTTTTGTTAGAAACTAGTAGGTTCATGCATGTAGTTCAAAAATTTTTTGATCTAGATGAAATCTTTTAATCTAACTTGTATCAGATCAGATCTAAAAAATTACCTAATCCTGGATCATATGATATGCATGCAATCTAAAAATAAATCATAGATCACATCTATGTAGTGTAGATCACATCTACTAGCAGATCATATCTACTATACGAGTTGAGATCAGATCTCACCTTTACGCAGGTCAAAATATACTGCAACCGATGATCCATGGATTTAATGAGGTTTCTCGAGCTGCACAATTATCCTACCTCCATAGGTATCCACACAAGATCCATTGTCCGATCAGAGGTTGTCGAAGTCATCGGGATGCTAGCTCCCTTGCAGACTTTTCTCTTAATGGTTGATTAAATACCTTCTTTAAATCTCTCAGACTCCTCTAGAGATGAAGAAGGATCTATTAGAAGGAATAAGAGGTGGTGGAAGATGTAGATAAGAAAAACTCCTTTTTCTTTTTCTCTCTTCCCAAATATACCAACACCCAAGCCCCTAGAAAACCCTAGGGCTTGCTTCATGCCAGGAAAGGAAGTGCCCACCCCTTGAACCCATGCCCCAAAATATTTTTACATTAAAACTACTTGTGGAGACTTTCTTATGATGAAAATTGATTGGTTTCAATGCAACAAAACAAAATCCATTTTAAGGTAGGCATCCCTAAGTGTTTTGATAAAACCAAACATTAAAAAAAGGGTAAGGATAAGGACTTAACATGTTTGAATTCAAAATAATTTTGAACTCAAAACCAAAATAGATTTTTATCCAAAATGGGCATGGAGTAGAAAGGGCGACATTCCTTCAGATTTGCATAAAAACAATCATGCTAAAAATAAAATGGCATGAGAATGGTGGCATCCAAAAAAGGTGGTGCAAGGGAAGAAGAGTCCATTCTCATTTGGACTCTTGATTTCCTTATTTGATCCTTATCCAAATCATGTATGGTTAGGACCAAATAAATAGGTAAACCTAATCCAATTAGACACCTAATTACTTAAATCAAATCCTAATCAAATCAGAATTTAATTGAATCCAAGCTCTGATCAAATTAGGAACTAATCTCCCTCGCAATCAGGTCAAATCCAATTCAAATCAAACTGAATTCAATTCAATTAGACTTGATATGAACTTCTTGCTCAATCAAATTGAGCTAATTAGCAATTTAATTACTAATTAATCCTTCCTAAAATTTATTAATTTTTAGTAAATTATTTTATTATAACTTTTGCATAAAATTAATCATCAATCATATTGACGATTTTACGCATCAATGATTCATACTCGTTAATCAGTCATTTGATTAGATAAGAACCTCTTTTATGTATGACCCTATAGGCTCTATTTTGTCTGATAGTGAGATATACTGTGACCTCTATCACAATATCATCGAAACTCTTTTCGATTGATCAAAATAATTCTAATTCTATCCTTCGAGGGTCATCGATCATCAAGATGATGCTCGACGAGTCTCACAATCCACTAGTGACATCTAATAGTATATAGTGGTAATTCTAGCAGAATAAAAGATGAACCTCTTAGTATAGTTATCATATGATTCAGTCCTTCTATCATGAGTTTCGACTAGATGGAGGTCATGGAGAACTCATCAAATCCCATCGTTAGTCATATGCAATATTGGCTCAACTGAGTTTATTTATGAATCTCATAGAAACTCTTTTTCAGTATTGACACTTGCTTTAGCCAAAGACTTCTGAACTCAGTCTCACGAATCACATGGGACTTCTTCTTATCTATTAAGATCGATAGATTTCATCTAGGTGCATCCTACTTCTAACAGTGAATCTAAGCCTATTGTAGCCAATGTACACAGCAAGGATCCGAATGGCTAGGGATCAAGAAAATGTGTAGTCAAACTTAGTAACCTCGCTATGAATAATTGATGACACCATAGGTAAAAGGATCACTCACACCACTGCAGCATCAAGAAGATCACTGACGAGTGAGTAGACATCTAAGTGTTTCTTGTATTGGTCATGCTCAATACAAGTTGTTCTTTAGCAACCACTTGCATTCTCACCCTTGTGTCATTATATCACAAACTCAAGATGCATCTACTTAGAAAGGGAGGTGATCCATGCACTGATCTTAAATGGATTGATCACTGTCCTCCATGATGATCCTTCAATCAGAAGTATTAAGAAACTTGAAAGAAGAGTGTCCTATAAGCCAATCGCAAGTGTGTTATGATGAAATTTTTTTTTTATAATTTTTTAACTCATATAATGATATTTATTATTTGATAATAAAATGAGGTATTGATTCATCATATTAGCTGCATCTTATTATGTTTAAGATTATGATGAACCTCAAAATTAGGACAATGATTTTAGGAGACATGAATGGGTCATGCTAGTGAACCTAAAATTTTAAAATTTTAATCTTAAATATTTTTGATCGTAGGAGTATTGAGTCGGAGATCAATGTTCTGAATAGACTGGGACATCCTATGTATGCTCGATAGAGAGGGTGGTAGATCTCACTAACCACTTATGTGAGACACTAATACAAGGATGTGGGTGCTCATTTGAAACATGAGTCCACTGAATTGACTCGATAAAAGAGAACATCTTATAGAAGCCTTACTTGTATGTCAAAGATGGTTCTCCAAGTAAGAGTTGTGCAAGTGATCCTTAAACCTGAGATCACCATGAAACCTTATGCACATGAACCTATATTTTGGTTCATACCCAGACATGATATTAAGATATGTATGGGGTGTTCTGGATATGATGGAGTGTGTATGAAAGTTGTGAGTAGGTCAACATGGAATCATCACTTCTAGTAAGAGGAGATCGCATCCTATGTATTCTCATTCCTAGATGACTCAAAAAATTTTTTTGGCCAAAAGTAAGAAGAAGATTAGAAAGAGTTTTTAATACTTCTTCATCAGAGTCATCATAATTAATTGAGAATCGATGTGAATATGTATTTGAGTTTGACATGATTTCATTCTCATTAACATATTCAGGGTGTAGGAATGATCGAAGGATTGAATTGCATGGTAACTTATCACTGAAGGATATATTTGGTATTTCTATCAAATTTGACATCTTCTAGGTAGTCATGATATATTACTAGATATCAATCTTGACTTGTAGGTCTGATCAAATTAAAGAGTTTAATTCGATCATCAATTAGAAAGGGTTCTAATTGTTGAGCTTGGGTTAGCTCGATTGGACCTAAATCGGTTTGATTAAAATCTTATCAAATTAGGTCAACTTGAATCTAGACCTACTGCTAGCTAGATGTGGAATCCAATAGGTCACACACATATAAAAATTGGTTAAAGATCATTTTGAAAAAGATTGATTGAAATTTTAGATTCAATCAGGGTTTCGGTAAGCATGCTAGCACGTGTGGAATCCCTAGCTCCTTTGGAGATCAATTTGATCTCATGCCTTGCTGATTTGCTAGCCCAGTTTAGTGAGCATTTGGGTCAGATCAAGCCACTTAAAAATACCCAAAAAGAGGCACCATATCTGATGGTTAACATCAAAAACCAAGAGTCCAAGTTGAGGACTCTTGGTGCAAATATGCTGAGCGCACGTGCTCTTTGGTTTTGGCATGCAGAAGGACTAAGAGTCCTTCTGCTTTGGGTCCCTTTTTTTATAAAAACTAGATCATATCATAAACCACCTAGCACACCATTTAAAGTATGAAAAATCCATCAGATTATACATGAAAAATTCCTGGAACATTGCCACAGATGTGAGAAGTTTTTTGGATGCGCAAAGGGACATGAAGACTCCTTCTGTTTAAGGAGTCTTAAGCAACTTTTTTATCTAATAATTTTTTTGATAAGGATCAAATTTAAGTGCTTATCACATAAAAAAAATATAAAAAATTATTGGATATTGGAAGGTTGCTTTTGACACCCTTTTCTAGGCATGCACGCACGCGATAGAGAAAAGGTGCTCGTGTGTCTCTCTGATGGAGAGTCCTTCTTAGGTTTAAACACTTATCCAATTGAGGCATCACTTGCTGATAGCCTTCCTATTTGAATTATGTGTTATGTGGCAGTTTTTTATACACATTTGTAGTCAGAAGAGATGCCAAATGTATCTCTTTCTAGACATGCATGCATGAGAGGGAATTGATCGACGTATCACACCCTGAAGAGTCCTTCTGTTTGAAGACTCTCAGATAAGTGATACGAGGACTTAATATGGCTTTCTAAATGAGGTGTGCCTTCTCTATTGGCACCCTATCTAGTGCTATAAATAGGGGATGGCAGATGGATTGATCACTCAATTCTTACATCCCCTATCCACTCCCTCTCTCTCTCTTACAACTCTAGGGTTTAGGATAAAGGCTTGTTCTTTTAAGAAAAACCTAATCCTAAAAGCTCTAAGGGTTTAAGAGGTTCAGAAAAAGGTGGTCAAATCTAGTGGGTGGTTCTGAGAGGTTCAAACTCAAGTTGAAGGAAGATCTGATCGATTGGTGGCCAGTCGAGTTCTAGGGGCTAGAACTCTTGAAGCAAGGTGAAGGAGAAGCACTATCTTTGGTTTACTTTTCATGTGGATCACCGTTGAAGAGCGGACACTTAGACATCTTATAAAATTGGATTAGCACTACAGGTATTCTTTTGATCCATACTTATTTTAACTATACTTTGATTTATATAGTCAAGGGTTTCTGGGCATTAGGGTTTCCGGTGCATCAGATATTTTGAATAAAAATTTTAAATACCTAACTCTTTCGCTGTACCACTAGAATCTAATAGTAGTATCAAAGCCTACCTTGATCTATATAATCAAAGATTAAATTATTATCTTGATTGTGATCAAGCATGGGTTTTTGGTTTGCTTCAAGTCGGGTCAAGGGTTGAACCCGATTGAACATCCAAACCCTAGCATGTCTTAGAGACATGTTTTAAATATAAAATACATGATGTATATATAGAATCTTTCTTAGTAGCTTAGTACTCTAATTGAGGTTCATCACTAGGTCGTCTAATCATAAAAGCAAGTAGGATTCAGAGACCCTCTCTTTCTATTCCATAAGGTACTCTTATGGCGTGTAGGGGTACCACCGTGATGTCCTAAGAAGAAGAACCATGAAAAGAGTATTTTATGTTCATGCATGTTATTAAAACTTCATGCATATATGATATTCTAGGGATGCTTAGTTATAATCATGTTGTATAATTATGATTTCATATCTTAGAGATATGATTGGATGCTATGATTAGTTATGATGATTGTTAAGATAAACTATAATAGTACATTATTATGATTGATTGATTTAGAATGTACTTGAGACCATTAAAGTCCTCATAAAAATTATATTAAGTCATAATATTATGAACCAGAAGCTGATATATTTTCTTGAATCGATTAATCAATTGGTGTCTAAGAAATATTTCAAGTGCGGTGGATATTTAATTAGTTTCGTTGCTGGCCAAGCCAATTTTATTGGTGTCTAAAAAAAACAATGAAAGGACCCCCATCAATCTTAATACTTTTTTGATCAATTGGATTAGTTCAAATCTTGAATGAAGTAGCTCGGTGTTTTGAATACTACATATGCCTTCCTTCTTGCCTAATCAATATCCTATCAAAAATTATAGTAGATTTGTTATGATATCCAGAAGACTTGCTATGGAGATTGATGTGGGTTTGTCTTGATGCATATTAGATGCTTTACGGTATATTTTGGATATGTTGCTTTATTGTGATATCCATAAGGACAATATTTTTTAGATATGATTGTATGAAAATGAAGGATCTGACTTAACTAAAAATATTATAGTTTGTTGTGATATCCACAAGGCTATGAGTATTTTTAGATATAAGAATTATGTTGAGAGTTACATGAGATACAATTGGATAGATTTTTTTACCTTTGAACTTATTGAGATTTGTTATGATATCTATAAGGCTTCATTGAGGGATTAGAGTCTCAACCTCATTAAGAAATCATATTAGGATTTCTCGTTTACTATAGGAGAGGGCTATGGTATCTGATAAAATAATGGAGAGATAACTAGTTTTAAAAATTCTCTTCTAGTTATGCATGTCAAACATGAGTGGTCTACTTATACTATTATTCTTATTTATGCAGATTTAAGTCTGCATTATGGCTTCTTTATTTTCACCAGATAACATCATAGATATAAATATGTTGACTGATCCCAACTATGTGGATCGATTGAGGAACTGGCAAGTTAGGTTCGTATCGAAAAAAGATCTCGATATTTTAGATATTCCTAACGTCAGATTAATCAGTAATAATGAGAAGGCAAAAGATATCCACATGGATATTAGCTATTCATTTTGTGGTAAATTTGGACATTGGGAGTATAATTGCAAGGATAATCTTGCAAGTTTGAAGTAGGGTGCAAGTATAGCACCAAAAAGTGTATATATGATACGGACTTATTTTTTATTGAGTGGCTCAAATTCTAATACTTGAATATTAGATACCACCTGTGGATCGTATATTTATAATTTATTACAGTGACTACATAATATCAAAGGTCTGAAAAGAGATGACCTCGAGCTTTATGGCGCAAGTGGAGAGTCCATTAGCGCAGAGGCTGTGGAAACCTATATACTTGATTTGTCTTTAGGCAAAACTTTAGAATTGAAAGACTATTATTGCATGTCAAAAATTATTAGAAATATTATTTTTATACCTTTGTTATTAAAATAAGGTTATGAAATAAGGCTAATAGGAAATGGATGCTCTATTTTCTTTTCTAATGAATTTTATAGCAGTGGTTATATTGATAATAATCTTTTAATTCTTACACTCAATGAAAATATTTTTCATCTTGAAAGAAATATGAAAAGAAAAAGAAAAGATATGAATATCGCATATCTCTGACATTGTTGCCTTAGTCATATTAGTGAGTCAAGGATAAACAAGTTATACAAAGAAGAATTCTTTGACCCGTATGATTATAAATCATTAAAAACTTATGAATCTTGTCTCATGGGTAAGATGACCAAACTATATTTTCTGGATATAGAGAGAGGGCGAATGAGTTGTTAGCCCTAGTACATACAGATATATGTGGACCGATGATAACTCAGGCCAGAGAAAGATATTCTTATTTTATTATCTTTATAGATGATTTATCAAGGTTCGGATATGTGTATCTTATGAAACATAAATCTGAAGCCTTTGATAAGTTCAAGGAGTATCAATGTATGGTCGAGAAACAAATTGAAAAAAGTATCAAGGTTCTTCGATCTGATCTAGGAGGAGAATACTTATCCAGTGAATTTTTTGATCATCTTAAAAGTAAAGATATTCTCTCTGAATGGGCCGCTTCTTGTACATCTCAATTAAATGGTGTAGCAGAAAGAAAGAATCGCACTTTGATGGATATGGTGCGGTCCATGATGTGCTTCACTAATCTCTCAATATCATTCTGCAGATATGCCCTAGAGAATGCCACATATATTTTAAATGAAGTGCCTTCAAAGTCTGTTGCAAGCACACCATATGAGATATGGAAGGAAAGGAAGTCTAATCTTAAACATCTTAAAATTTGGGGCTGTCCTACTTATGTCAAAAATATTTTTGGACATAAGCTTAGTGCTCGATCTGACAAGTGTAGGTCTGTAGGATATCCTAAGGAAACTAATGGATACTACTTCTACCACTCTACTGAACAAAAGGTATTTGTTAGTAGGCATGCCACTTTCTTAAAAAATAAATTTATTTAAGAAGGAGGCAATGAGAAGAATATTGAACTTATGAAAGTTCATGATCTGTAAATCGATCCAAAAATACTTATGGTTGAACCACAAGAAGATCCTTAATCAGAAGTACCAAGGATGAGGTATATCCACAATATACATCTTCTCTCTGAAGGTCAGATAGAGTGCATCAAGCACCTCTAAGATACAGTTTTATCATTGAGAATGATAATTCGATTAATATCATTCTGGATGATGATCCACTGACCTACTCAAAAGCTGTTATGAGTATAGACTCAGACAGATGGCTGGAAGCCATGAAATCTGAGATGGACTCGATGTACACCAATCAAGTGTGGACTTAGTTGATGCACCTGAGGGTGTGACCCCAATAGGATGCAAGTAGATCTTCAAAAGGAAGATCGGAGCAGATGGTCAAGTAGAAACCTACAAAGCTAGGTTGGTGGCAAAGAATTTCAGACAAAGGTAAGGAATTGACTATGATAAAATCTTCTCACCAGTGGCTATGCTCAAGTCCATCCAAATTTTGCTTGCTATAGCAGCATACTATGATTATGAGATTTAGCAGATGGATGTCAAGACTGCATTCCTCAATGGTAATCTAAAGGAAGAAGTCTATATGACTCAGCCAGAGAAATTTATCTTAGGTGGGAGGGCAAATCAAGTATGCAAGCTAAAAAGATTTATTATGGATTGAAGCAGGCTTTAGGAGCTGGAACATCCAATTTGATATGACAGTCAAATAGTTTAGCTTTATCAAAAATAAGGATGAACCATGTATGGATAAAAGATAAGTGGGAGTACTATTATCTTTTTGGTTCTGTATGTTGATGACATAATGCTTATTGGGAATGATATTCCAATGATACAATCGGTCAAGACTTGGCTATCGAATAAGTTTTCCATTAAAGACTTGAATGAAGCATCCTATATACTGGGTATAAAGATCTATAGAGATAGATCTAAAAGGATATTAGGCTTATCCCAGTCACGGTACATAGATCTCATATTAAAGAGGTTTAATATGGAGGCAAGTAAAAGAGGTTACCTGCCTGCAAGTCATGGTATACGTCTCTCTAAAAAAATATATCCTAAGACACTAGAAGAGAGGAAGAGAATGAATGAAATCCTTATGCTTCGACTGTGGGATCAATTATGTATGCCACGCTATGTACCAGGCCTGATGTAGCTTATGCTTTATGCATAGCTAGCAGATTTCAGGCTGATCCGGGAAGAATCATTGGAAAGCTGTGAAAGATATTCTGAAGTACCTAAAGACTAAATATATTTTTCTCATATATAGAAGAGGATCAAAGTTGAAACTAGAGGGATATACAGATTCTAATTTCCAATTTGATTCGGATGATAACAAATCAATATCAGGATACGTATTGATCCTAAATGGTGAGGCAGTGAGTTGGAAGAGTTTCAAACAGCAGACTATAGCTGGCTCAACCATTGAGGCAAAGTACATCGCTGCTAGTGAATCCATTAAGGAAGCTGTCTGGATGAAAAAGTTCATCATGGATTTAAGAGTGTTCTAAGATTGAAGGACCAGTGTCACTCTATTGTGATAACACTGAGGCCATTATTCAAGCTAAGGAATCTAGATCTCATTATAGATCCAAGCACATCCTCAAATACTTCCACCTCATTTGAAAAATAGTAAAAAGACAAGATGTTGTCCTAGAACGAGTAGATACAAAGAACAATATGTAGGAACCAGATCTAGGGTTTCAGGGTTAGATCTTGAAACTTTTTCAAGATCATACAGTGGAAGACTAAAATAAATCAAAATTATTTTCTAAAATTAGAGAATTCTAGATCTAAGATCCTATTACATGATTATTACATAGCATTAAATCAAAAATTAAAATATATAAATATAGCATGAACTACATGTTGATCATATCAACATGTTTCTATACTACATCTAATGTATGTATTAAACAATAGATCAGATCTATTACCTTGCAAGTTAGACGTTCTAACCTCACTGATCCAGGCTTGAGGATGATGCTGCAAGACACACACACATCCGGCCTCTAGGAGTCTCCACACGAGCCCATGAATCTCGATCAGAAGTCCTGCTTCAGAAATCAGCACAGTATGCTAGTACTGCGCTGATCCTTCTTTGATGGTTGATCAGGTGCCTCCTTCTTCTTGATTTGGACTCTTCCAAAGATGGAAAGTAGAAGGAGGAGTTTTAGATCTGAGATGTTCTCAGAAAACTCAAGATGGAGGGAGGAAAGATATGAAAACAATCAACCCTAGAAGAAGACCCTCTTCTTCTTCTCATTTCTCTCTCTAGACACCATAACTTGTATCTTTTATATCTCCACGATCTAAAGGTATTTCTCTTTGATTTTTGGATGACCAAAGGTCTCTCAAATATCTATCTTTTTCAAAAATTTTATAAAGAAACTCATTTTATACAGAGAGATATGATAGAGTACTTATCTAGGTCAAATACCTAGTCAAGGCTTATCCAAACATGGCAAGTTAAGGGGCGCCCAACTCTTGAGCACCTCCTCCTTATTTTTATGCATGGATCATAGCAAAGGGTGCACAATATGTACCCTAAAAGTCACAAAAATTTCAAAAAAAAATTAGATAATTTGGTGCAAAATTGAAAGAGTTTTGGATTTCTAAAACTCTATCTCATAGAATTCGAAATCCAAACTTATTCCTTTTTGATTTGATCCAAACCACCTTCCATGTAAGAAAGAGAGAGGAGACCTTTTGTGAATGTGGGAGAGACTGGGAGAGGGTTTTGTCACACAAAATAAGAGGAGATTGGTGTTGAATGAGAGAGAGGGCATGGGGAAGGCTTATGTGGCGCAAGGTGGAATCCTAGTCTTACTAGGATTCTATCTTATGACTTGTTTTAATTTGGTTTCTCAAACCAAATCAAACCAAAATTAGATCAACTCAATTAAAATAGATCTTAACCTAATTAAGAACCTAATTTAATCAGATTAAATTAGATTTAAATCTAATTTAATTTTCTAATCAAATTAAAAATTAGATTGACCCAAGTCCTAGTTGAACTAGGACTAGTTTTTTCTTGCACTTGGCTTATCCAATAAACCAATTGGACTTGATACAATCAAGCCCAAACTAAATCTAATTAAATCATATTTAATTAAAATTAATCTCAGCCCATTGGCTTAATCAAATTAAGCCAATTAGCAATCAAATTGCTAATCGATCCTCCTGCAACACTTGTACTGGGTTAAATGTCAATCGTATTGATCATTTAACCCTAGAATGATTCTTAATCGTTGATCAACCATCCGATCGGATCATGAACTCTAATGTGTGTGACATCATAGGTCTGAATCTAAGTCGATAATACAGAAATAAATTTTTATACCAATCGAAGTGACCATCTAGCAATGGTACTCGACGACCGGATTGGTCGAATGTGTAGAACAACATCCTTAGAACCCATGCGGATATAATTTTCATATAATTCATCCCCTTGACCAAATGATCATAGGACACCCCAGAGTTCAACTGTCAACTCTGATAAGGTTGTCCACATTGTATTTCAAAATATCAAATCCATCTAATGGATTATTCTGGCCAAGGTTTTGCTAAATTGAAATACAGCGACTCATTCTTCTCCAACTCTTGGAGTGGTCAATCCCATCTGGATCACACTCTGACTTTGCAAGTACTTGACTGTGCCCAGAAGCCTTCCATCCTTGAATTAGAAATTCAGTTAGTCTAGTACCAAAGTACAGTAAGTTGCTTGCAAGTCACTGAGGCAATCTCAAGTCTAAGGGACACTTATACCTATATCCCATCAGAGACATTCTCGATAGCAGAATACTCTGGAGTTAGTCACATTCAATGATGATGTACCAGTACAACTCACCTGTATGCCATACCAGTGTCTCCACACTCTTTGGTTAAGAGGACAACCAACCCATATGGCCTACAGCGACCTATGCTCGATAGAAGCTGTCGTCCTTATTAACAGCCTATCATTTGGTCGTGAACTGTTTTAAGGACTAATCGATAAATCTCTCTTTATCGAATCTAAATAGTCCTAAGGACTTCATCATAATAACGGAGTTCATTAGAAGATGAAAGCTTATGATGAAAATATCAAATATATTTTATTTATTAACAAATCAATTACAATACTTGGTTGCTCAACCGTCAACAGCTTGACGATTGGCTTTTTGGGACACATTTCTCAACAACTCCCACTTGTCCTAAAGCCACTCGGCACAGTATCTAATACCCATCTTCGACTTGTGGTTGTCGAACTCCTTTATCGTCAGGGCTTTAGTGAAGGGGTCGGCCAGGTTCTTCTTTCCATCGATCTTCTGAAGGTCGACGTCACCTCGATCCACGATCTCTCAGACCAGGTGGAAGCGGTGCAAGATGTGCTTTGTCCGCTGATGTGTTTTGATTCCTTCGCCTGAGCTATGGCACCAGTGCTGTCGTAGTAGAGCAGGACCGAACCATCAGGAGGGTGCTACTCCGAGCTCGTTGATGAATTTCTTAGCCACACAGCTTCCTTCGCGGCATCTGATGCTGCGATGTACTCTGCTTCATAAATAGAGTCTGCCACAGTATGTTGCTTGAAACTCTTGCAGCAGATGGCTCCACCATTCAGAGTAATGATATAACCCGACACGCTCCTGCTGTCATCATGGTCAGACTGAAAGCTAGAGTCCGTGAACCCCACAAGTTTCAGATTTGACTCGCCATAAACCAACCATTGGTCTTTAGTATTTCTCAAATACTTAAGGATGCTTTAACCACTTTCCAGTGATTTTCTCCAGGATCAGATTGGTATCTACTCACTACTCCTAGTGAGTATGCCACATCTGGTCTTATACATGTCATGACGTACATGATAGATCCCACAGCTAAAGCATATGGGACTCTACTCATACGCTCTCTCTCTTCAGGAGTTGTCAGACAATCCTTCTTAGAGAGAGAAATTCCTTGGCGTATCGGTAGATAGCCCATCTTGGAATTCTCCATGCTAAACCTCTTCAGCACAGTGTCTATGTACATGGACTGGGATAACCCAAGCATCCTTTTAGATCTATCCCTATAGATTTTCATCCCTAGGATGTAGGATGCTTCACCCAAGTCCTTGATGGAGAACTGTGATGACAACCAAACTTTTATTCCCTATAGTGCGGGGATGTCATTCCCGATTAAGAGAATGTCATCCATGTACAAGACAAGGAATACCATAACTGGACCATTTGCCCATTTATAGATGCAGGGCTCTTCTCCATTCTTAATGAAGCCATACATTTTGATCACCTTATCAAAATGCATGTTCCAACTCCGAGAAGCTTGCTTCAATCCATAAATGGATCTCTGAAGCTTGCACACCTTGGACTCATCTGTGGATGTAAACCCCTCAGGTTGTATCATATACACCTCTTCGGTCAGCTCTCCATTCAGGAAAGCTGTCTTTACATCCATCTGCCAGATTTTATAATCTAGATGGGCAGCTATTGCAAGCATTATCCGAATGGATTTGAGCATTGCCACAGGGGAAAACATCTCGTCATAGTCAATACCATAACGTTGACGATACCCTTGGCGATCAGACGGGCTTTATAGGTCTCCACCTTTCCGTCTGCGCCCCTCTTCCTTTTGAAGACCCATTTACACCCAATGGGTTTAACCCCTTCAGGTGGGTCAACCAATGTCCATACATCGTTGACCTTCATGGACTCCATTTCAGATTTCATGACTTCAAGCCATTTCTCGAAATCAGATCTCTATATTGCATCCATATAGGTGATCGGATCCTCATTATTCTCATTAAGTTTGATGGGATCACCGTCCCGACCAAGAAACTAGTATCTGTCCGGCTGACGCGGTACTCTATCGGATCGCCTTAATGGTGCAGGTACATTGGGCTCCGGATCTGATCTAATCATATCCGACTCAGGTTCAGCTATTGGTGTCGGTCCTTCTACCTGTTGAACTTCATCAAGTTCAACCTTAGAGGCAACGGTTCCTTCACCAAGGAACTCCTTTTCTAAAAAATTGCCTTAAGGCTGACGAACACCTTTTGTTCATCAGCATGGTAGAAAAAATATCCTTTTGTCTCTTTGGGGTACCCTATGAATGAGCATTTGTCAGACCTAGGTCCAAGTTTGTCTGTGACTAATCGTTTGACATAGGCCGGGCACCCCCAGACCCTAAGGTGTGAAAGTGCTGGCTTACGTCCTGTCCATATCTCATATGGAGTCTTAATTACAGACTTACTTGGAACCCTATTTAACAGATAACAGGCCGATTCGAGTGCATATCCCCAGAAGGATATCGGCAAGCTAGCAAAACCCATCATGGATCAGACCATGTCTAACAGAGTCTGATTCTCCTTTCAGACACACCATTATGCTGTGGTGTTCCTGGAGGAGTCCATTGGGAGAGAATCCCATTCTCTCCTAGATATGTGAGAAATTCACTAAAAAGGTATTCTCCTCCTCGATCAGATCGAAGAGTTTTAATACTCTTTCCAGTTTATTTTTCTACTTCACTTCGGAATCGTTTGAACATTTCAAATGAATCCGACTTATGGTTCATCAGATAGATATATCCATATCGGATAGGTCATCCGTAAAAGTTATGAAGTAGAAATATCCATCTTTAGCACTGGTGCTTATGGGCCCGCATACATCAGTATGTATTAGGCCCAAGAGCTCAGTAGCTCTCTCACCTTTTTCAGTAAAAGGTGACTTGGTCATTTTACCAAGAAGACAGAACTCACAGGTTGGAAGTGATTCACAATCACTGACTTCGAGGATTCCCTCTTGAGTCAACCAATTTATTCTATTTTGTTTATATGACCTACCTACAGTGCCATAAGTAGATATCTGACACACTATCTAATCTAGGGTGCTTGCCAGTTGAATAGACTCTTATCGGGCTTGATCTTTCTAGTCTGGCTCTGCACAGATGTCCCAGTCTGAACTTGCACCTTCTTCACTTTCTTCTTCTTGTTCTTCTTCCCTTTCTCAAAAGGTCGAGAACCAAAAGACGAACCTCCCACTATGTTCACTGACTCCTTGTGAAGTTGGTGATTCTTCTCAAAGTTCTGAAGCAACCCCATAACCCATGGTAGTTTACTTCAGGCTTTGTCATTCTATAATGAGTGAGAATGGGACATAAGACTTGGGCAACGAGTTTAGTATTGCATCTTTCCCAAGCTGCTCATGCAAGGGAAAGCCGAGCTTGCTCAATCGTTCCATCAGCTCGATCATGTACAATACATGATCAGTGACAGAGGCACCATCCCGTATTTTGGCGTTGAAGATGGCACAACTAGTCTTGTGCCTCTCTACGTCATCGGGTGTGCCAAAAGCATCCTCCAATACTTGAAGCATGATTTTGGCTGAGCTATCTCGAATCTGCGACTGAACTCGTCGCTCATGGCAGCCAACATGGTACAGCACACCGTGGTCCGTCACTGAGCCACTTCTGGTAAGTATCTCTGACTGTTTCACGTGTATTGACAGCTGGCTCCTCAGGTGCAGATCCATTATCACATATAGGATCCGTTCATGCTCCAGGACTATCTTCAACTTTCGGTACCAGCTACCGAAGTTGGGTCCCAGCAACTTATCATTGTCCAACAATGATCGGAGCGATAGGAAGTGGCCATATTTGCACAAAGGAGAACCATAACCTAATTAGTAATTGATTCATTAAACCTAAAGATTTGGACTTTAATCAAAAGGTTTCTCCCACTATTTTATTCAATTGGTAGCCTCTACCTCCAATTCGAGGAATTACCCTAATTCCTTAGTGGGTACTAGAATCCACTTAGACTGCACACAAGCCCAACTTTGGTTGGCCAACCCATGTACATCTAAGGGTAGGTTCATAACCAATTGTTTCTCTAAATAATTTTAATAATTTTAATTTTGCCCCAAAATCTAATCAGTAGGCTTTGCCTCCACTGTCAGGATCCGGTTAGGTCCAACCATTAACATGATCATACTTGGTGTATTTAACCAACGAATGATTAAGCCCAACTTTGGTTGGCTCACCTAACCACCATTAGAGAGACACTTCAAGTCGTCATATGATGAGTGATAATTCCATTAGTCAACAAGCACCAGGCCTTTGGGTCTGCAATGATTATTGAGTTAATGGACTCATTATCAAACACCTTAATGGGAGGCTATGACTCAGTTATCTCCATAACTTTATCATTTTAAAGACCTAATAATTTTAGAAGATTTAAATAATATAGAGGATGAGGTCAGATGAACCAGCTTATCATGATCCTCCCACTGACTTCACCAAGTCAGCTTAAGGGAGACCATTAAAAGGGCTGGTCTAGGAGCACCTAAATCAGTCACACTGATTTACCTAGCTGACATGGGTCAGCTCGAATACTCAAGTGATCCGATCAAAACATAATTTCACCAAGAGGCCAGGTAAGTTCGATCAGTGGAGGGTCTGCCAAAGCTTGCCTTAGACACCATCAGAAATGGCCAGGTAAGCGGGCTTCCAATTAAAAACCACCGGTCTGGTTTACCTTAGACACCAACTGGTTTAATTAGTTTCGATTAGATCAACCTAACAGTTCGTGCTAGACCGCTTAGCCAAGAATCAAGTCCATTTGGTTCTCGTTAAAGACATGACTTAACCAACTACAACTATTGTAATTGATCTAGAGAATCTTTGACCTAATCTAAGACAACAATTGATTAGATTTAGTCAATTCTCTAATTAAGTCCATCTTTAATCTAACCATAGGTCTAACCCAATTAATGGACCTAATTCCCACTAACCCATTAACCCAATGTGTTATGGTTTGTGTCTTAGATTCTTCAATTCACAATCCTAGAACCTAATCAAACAACTTCTTAATTCTTAATTAAGTTTTGGGCTGAGGGTTGGGTTTGGTTTTTCAAAAAATAATTTTTATATTTGTAAAATAATTTTACAATATGATTCTACCAACCATATTGCATGTTTGATTCATAATTGTTGGTGCAAAAATCACTTACGTCGGAGAAGCTGGAGTCCGGTCACCGCTGGGACCTGCAAAAGAAGTCTAAACCGGAGGTGGGGTTGCTCCGGCAAGACCCTCCGACGCTCAAGTCAGTTCTCTACCTCAACAAGAATGGAGTGCTCGAACAAAAATTTTAGCAGAGTTTCTAGGTAAAAATGAGAGCTTATAGAATAACGTATCTGGGGTTCCCCCTTTATAGACGGAGAGGCAACAAACTGATGGTGATGCCTGTAACCGTCTGGCAGTGGGCCACCCATAGTCAGGAAAGTTTGTTGCGGAGAGTAGTGGGGTGGACCCGTGGCTATTACTGGGGCTGCCACGTGGAGTCTGCCAGAGGAGTGGAGTGGCATCCGTTGTCGCGACTTGCCAGAGGATAGAAGAACACGCGGTATCCGTCGCAGGAAGTGGAGCAGGACCGTGGCCATTATTACGGCCTGCCAGGGAGTGATGGAGCTGCGTGGAATCCATCGCAGGAGGTGGAGCAGGGTCGTGGAGTGATGGAGCCGTGTGGAATCTGCCGTGGAGCAGGGTCGTGGAGTGATGGAGCCACATGGAATCTACCGCAAGGAATGGAGTAGAATCGCGTTGTTACTGCGGCGCGCCAGGGGATGAAGGTCTGCCGGCTGAAGTCCGACTGAAGTGTCTGGTGGAGAGAGGTAGTTAGCCATCTGTCCGAGAGGAGCTCAGAATCCGGCTTCGACAGAAGCTCGGATGGAGTCTTCCTTCAGTCACAGCCGGGGGTGAGTCCGGCTCCCGTAGGGGTCTGGGCGGAGTGTCCTTATTGTTGGAGTCGTGGGCGGAGTCCGGCTCCCGTAGGAGTCCGGGCGAAGTCTGCCTGCAGCCGTTGGAGTGGGGACGGAGCTCGGCTCCCGTAGGAGTCTGGGCGGAGTCTTCCTGCAATTAAAGTCAGGTACGAAGTCCGACTCCCGTAGGAGTCCGGACGGAGCTTACCAGCAGTTGAAGTTGGTGACGGAGCCTGGCTCCCGTAGGAGTCCGGGCGGAGTCTTCCTTGCTGTTGAAGTTGGGGACGGAGCACGGCTCCCGTAGGAGTCCGGGCGGAGCTTACCAGCAGTTGGAGTTGTGGACGGAGCCCGGTTCCCATAGGAGTCCGGGCGGAGTCTTCCTTGCGGTGGAAGTTGGGACGGAGCCCAGCTCCCGTAGGAGTTCGGGCGGAGCTTACCAGTAGTTGGAGTTATGGACGGAGCCTGACTCCCGTAGGAGTCCGGGCGGAGTCTTCCTGCAATTAAAGTCAGGTGCGAAGTCCAGCTCCCGTAGGAGTCCGGAGGAGCTTACCAGCAGTTGAAGTTGTGACGGAGCCTGCTCCCGTAGGAGTCCGGGCAGAGTCTTCCTTGCGGTTGAAGTTATGGACGGAGCCCGACGCCTGTAGGAGTTCGGGCGGAGCCTTCTTGTAATTAAAGTCAGGTGCGAAGTTCGGCTCCCGTGGAGTCCGGACAGAGCTTACCAGCAGTTGAACTTGGTGACGGAGCCCGGCTCCCATAAAGTCCAGGCAGAGTCTTCCTTGCGGTTGAAGTTGTGGATGGAGCCCGGCTCCCATGGGAGTCCAGGCGGAGTCTTCCTGCAAGTAAAGTTTGGTGCGAAGTCTGGCTCCCGTAGGAGTCTGGACGGAGCTTACCAGCAGTTGAAGTTGGTGATGGAGCCGGCTCCTGTAGGAGTCGGGGGAGTCTTCCTTGTGGTTGAAGTTATGGATGAAGCCCGGCTCCTGTAGGAGTCCGGGCTGAGTCTTCCTGCAATTAAAGTCAGGTGCGAAGTCGGCTCCCGTAGGAGTCCGGACGAGCTTACCAGCAGTTGAAATTGGTGATGGAGCCCGGCTCCCGTAGGAGTCCGGGCGGAGTCTTCCTTGCGGTTGAAGTTGTGGATGGAGCCCGGCTCCCGTAGGAGTCCGGGCGAAGTCTTCCTGCAATTAAAGTCAGGTGCGAAGTCTGGCTCCCGTAGGAGTCCGGATGGAGCTTACCAGCAGTTGAAGTTGGTGACGGAGCCCGACTCCCGTAGGAGTCCGGCGGAGTCTTCCTTGCGTTGAAATTGTGGACAGAGCCCAGCTCCCGTAGGAGTCCGGGCGGAGTCTTCCTGCAATTAAAGTCAGGTGCGAAGTTCGGCTCCCGTAGGAGTCCGGACGGAGCTTACCAGCAGTTGAAGTTGGTGATGGAGCCCGGCTCCCGTAGGAGTCCAGGCGGAGTCTTCCTTGCGGTTGAAGTTGTGGATGGAGCCCGGCTCCCGTAGAGTCCGGGCGGAGTCTTCCTGCAATTAAAGTCAGGTGCGAAGTCCGGTTCCATAGGAGTCCGGACGGAGCTTACCAGCAGTTGAAGTTGGTGACGCAGCCCGGTTCCCGTAGGAGTCTGGCGGAGTCTTCCTTGCGGTTGAAGTTGTGGACAGAGCCCGGCTCCCGTAGGAGTCCGGGCGGAGCTTACCAACAGTTGGAGTTGTGGACAGAGTCCGGCTCCCGTAGGAGTCCGGGCGAGTCTTCCTGTAATTAAAGTCAGGTGCGACGTCCGGCTCCCATAGGAGTCCGGACGGAGCTTACCAGCAGTTGAAGTTGGTGACGGAGCCCGGCTCCCGTAGGAGTCCGGGCAGAGTCTTCCTTGCGGTTGAAGTTGTGGACGGAGCCCGACTCCCGTAGGAGTCCGGGCGGAGCTTACCAACAGTTGGAGTTGTGGACGGAGCCCGGCTCCGTAGGAGTCCGGGCGGAGTCCACCAGTAGTCGAAAGTCAGAGGGGACCTGCAAGGGTCAATCCGCTGAGAACTTTGGCTGAGGGTATTTTATACCCAACACCAGTCCCCCTACTTTCGAGTTCGAATTTCGAATGAAGAAGTATAGAGAGATTGGCACAGCCAAAGTTGTCCCCTCGAATCCTGCGCACGACCGCCCTAGATATTTTGACATTAAATGAGCGCGTGCTGGAGTCTTTTCGAATCGGGGCGATATGAAGGGACCCTTCAAAATTCCCGTTGGTATGCTGGCCCAGGTACGGTGCAGTAATGGCTCTGGCAGCCGTCAGCCACTTTTAGCCGCTGCCATGGCGAGTGGGACACGTGTCGAGTCGGGCCGGTCTGGGGGGATTCGCGATCATTATGCATCGGATCCCATGGTCTATTTAAACCCGTCCCTCCGCCTTTAGGGGCCCCATTCCGCTCGAGAGTTCCATCAGTATCCGCCCCTTCTTCGAGAGTCCCGATTCTCCTTGGCGTCTTCTTGGCCATAGGCATCCTTCGAGTCGTCCCTGTCCTCGCCCCTTCGCATCCTTCAGAGCGATCTAGGTTAGTCCCAGAATCTTCGCTCTTCTCTCTACCGCTTAGGGGCCTTTTCTTCGCCATTTTCTCCTGTCGCCTTCCTCTGAGTTGGTCTCCTGTGACCCTCATCCTTTGTCCTGTCTGTTTTCTTTGGGATCTTTAGAGTCTTCATTCGAAGTTATCTGAAATGTCTTCCGGCTCTTCCGCTTCCAGCGGTTCCGGGAGTTCTTCCGCCTCAACCCCCCAGGTTCCTGTTCTGTAGATGAACCAGCATCTGGGCTGGCTTCGCCGATTTTTGCATCGGGCACCATTCCATGCTCCCTGACCCCGGATGAACTCCTTCTGATAAGGGTTCAGTATGGAGTTCCTCCGGAGTATGACCTGGAGCTGCCTGCCCCTCCGACCAGGCTAGCACTCCCCCACCCGGTCGTTTTTGCTTGTATCAGGAGGCATTTCATGCCGGGCTCGGCTTCCGCTTCCACCCTTTGTTGTCGCCCTCTTCCGCTTCTTAGATATCTCTTTGGCTTCAGTTGCTCCGAATTCTTTTAGGTTTTTGATAGGGTTTCTCTCTCTTTGCCATGTAGTCGAGGTCCAGCCGTCCCTCTCTCTGTTTAGGCATTTCTATACCTTCAAGCATCATCCTTCGACGAAGGACTGGTGGTATTTCTCTCCTCAGTTCGGCAAGAAGGGGTAGCTGAAAGGTGCCCCCTCTTCAATCCACAACTGGAAGGGAAATACCTCTTCGTCCACTGCCCGACCCTGAGGCTGGGCCTGCCCCCTTGGGGCTCTCTGAGGGATTCTGTCTGTCGAGCCCCCAACCTGGGGGAGGACGACCTCCAGGCTACCCGGAAGCTTCTTGACTACTCCGCTCCTTCCCTTCCCAACCTTCTGAGGGAGCAATTTTTGTTCAACATCGGCCTGAGCCCCCAGGATCCTGCGAGTACTCCATCTTTTCCTTTCTCTTCTCTTCTTCCGTCCTTCTTCTTTTTCTTTTCTTTTTTTCTCTTTTCTCTTTTCTTTTTTCTCTTTTTTTGTGTGCTACTCCTTCCTTTTTCACCTCATTATTGACTTTGATTTTTGATTGATTGATTTTTTTTTTTTTTTTTAAGGAATGGATGCCGAAGCAGCACGGATGCTTGCCAGGGGCCTCAAGGCCCACAAAAGAAAGGGTGCTGCGGCCTCCGGATCAGCAAAGAGGGCCAGGGTGGAGGAGACGAGCTTGGCCACGCCTGTCCAGGTGGCTCCAGCGATCGACGTTCCTTCGAACGCCGAACCAACGGCCCCCCGGGCCTCTTCAAGGAGTCCGCCGATTGGGGCCCCATTCCGGGGGTCCGCTCCACGGAGGCGCCCGTAGTCGAGAGGGGGAAGAGAAGGAAGTCGGTGGCCCGCAGGGTGAGTAGCCGCCGAGCCACCGCTGACGAGTCCCTCAGCTCCGAAGAAGAGCCGGAGAACCCCTTCAATGACAGGGACCTGATCAAGCGATTGATCGACGGCTGCATCCTGCCTGATGTCATCGAGAGGATCGATCGCGCCGATCCTGAGCAGCGAGTTTGGGACTCCCTGGGGTCCTTTCTTGAGGTAAACAAATCTTCATTTAATTGGTTTTTCGACCCCTGTTCTGATCCCCTAGCCGCCCTTACAGATTGGGCACCAACTCCTCGCCAACATCGAGGCGATGAATCGGACGAGGAGGGATGCCATCCAGGCGGAGGAGCATCGCCAGGCCGAAGTCGCCCACCTCAAGGAAAAGGCCGCTGAAGTAGTTGCCCTCTAAGAGGCCCTGGAGAAAGTTTAGCAGGCCCGGGAGGAGGAGAAACAGACCTTGGAGGAGACGATGAGAACGGTGGAGACCGGGGTCGCCAATTTGACGGAGCAGATTTCAGTCTTGTTCTCGGAGGCCAGGGGTCTTGCGGTAGAGGAGTTCAAGGCCTCCACGGATATGAGAGATCTGAACGTCCGGTTTGGCCAGGAAGCCTTCATCAAGGGGTTTGAGCTCTACCAGGAGAAGATGGCCAGGAAATTTCCCGAGCTCGACCTCAGCTTCTTGGGCGAGGAGTCTGAAGATGAGGCCGGGCCTTCCCCTGCCGCTACTACTGCCGCAGCCCCCCTTCCAGGGACACCGAGCTCCCCAACTCCTGCTTCTGAGGTCTGAGACCTCCGACCTTGTAGCTTCCTTTTACTGTAATTTTTTCCTTTCTTTTTGTCTTCAAGAATCATTCAATCAATAAAGTTGAATTTCTCACCGTGGATGGCTTCTCTTCTCCCCCTTCCCCCTTTTTATTTTTCTTTCTGCAATGAGATGCCCTTGACGCTTCTATCTCTTGATGGCAGTGTCCTGCCACGGCACTTCCCCTGCCCCAGGGGATCCCGCTGAAGTCCATGATCTAGCGGCTGAAGAAGGAGGTTCTTCATGCGATGAAAAGGTCGAAGAAGATGGAAGGTGAGCTTCGTAGGTTAAGGGAGGGTTACTCTGAAGCCACCTCGGAGGCCACCCGCTTTCGGAATCTCCACGTGAAGGGGATCATGGAGTATAGCCAGAGGAAGGTGGACTTCGCGAAGGAGCTTGAGGAACACAAGAAGAGTGCCAGCGATCGAATTTGGGCTCAAGCTACCAGGATCAGCTCTCTCAGGGTGGAACTGTCAGCTGCGCAGGAGAGGATTGGCCAGCTGGAAGGGAGTTCGTCCCGACTCTTGGCCCGGGCCGACGGTGATTGGGAGTGGTCGAAGAAGGTCTCCGACCTTCAGCAGCAGCTTCAGGATGCCGAGGTGAGCTACGACGTACATCGGGCCGGTTGGCGCAGGCAGGTGGATGAATATAAAGGGAGACTTAGGGTGGCGGCCGACGAAGTCGCCCGTCTTCAGAGGCAGCTGGCTGACAGGGCTCAGCTTACTTCTGCTCGGGATTCTAATGAACTCCAGTCCCTAAGAGGAACCGTCGAAGGGCTTTCTGTCACCCTCGGGGAAAGGATGGCTGAGCTGCAGCAATTGAAGGTCCAACTGGCATACGAGCAGCAGGCCATCACGGACGTGGAGGCAGAATCTGAGGTCCTGAGAAAGAGGTGTCGAGAGGCAGAGATCAAAATCCAACGACTTCGTCGGGCGCTCCAGGATGCGCTACTGAAAAAGAGAGAGCTAGAAGAAGAAGTTGAGAATTGAGGCAGTCCTGGATAAGGGGTGAAGTAGATAATTCTAGGTCGGAAGGAGCAGAGCTTCCCTAGGGCTCTTCTTGGCCTTCTGTCTTTTCATGTATACATTTTCCTTTTGTTGTTTTGTTTCACTTTTGTCGTTTTGCCTTTCTTCCTTTGGCCTTCTGGGCTTCGTGATGTATATTTCGCAAATGGAATGAAAAGAGGATTTTGTGTTACCTCGTCCGCATATTGCATTAAATTATCGTCCGCCGAACTTCTCTTGGGTTCGACTTGTCCGACGTTGACGTCGTTTGGAGGTGCCCAGTCGTAGATACGCTGGTTCGCTTTCCTAGTCGTTCATGGCCATAGGCTCGAGCTTGGTGGTCCGAACTCCGTGTTACCTCGAGGCGTTGCTATTTTCTTGACCTGTGTCGAGAGCCTTCTTAAAGGCCGGGGGCGTTTGGTAGGAACTTCCCATCTTTGTTGAGACGAGGTTCCTTAGGTCTTTGGTGTGGTTTGTCCTTCATCTATTTCCGACGTAGTTCGTCACTTTTCCTTTTTAATTTCCCTCTTCTTTTCGGAGTGAGGGCCCTCCCCTTGATTTTTGTGGGGTTGCATAGAAGTGTGAAGGTGCCGCCGAGGGGCCTTTCCCCTTCATCCGATCTTGTTGGACGGTCGGGTTTCATCAATGTCAGGATGAGGTTCTCCTTCCGTTCCTGACGTAGTCGATTTCAGCTCAGGTTAGGGCGAGGTTCTCCTCCTGTTTCTAATGGGGCCGCAGGGGCACATAAGGGCTATCACAAGGGTCTCTCCCCCATCCAGTCTAAAAGAATCGGGCCTTCGACTTCGCTCATGTCAGGACGAGGTTCTCCTCCTGTTCCTGACATGACTGTGGGGGCGCATTAGGGTTGTAAGGCCTCTCCCCCCATCTGGTCTAAAAGAACGGGCCTTCGACTTTGCTCATGTCAGGATGAGGTTCTCCTCCTATTCTTGACATGGCTGTGGGGGCGCATTAGGGCATTGTAAGGCCTCTCCCCCCATCCGGTCTAAAAGAACCGGACCTTTGACTTTGCTCATGTCAGGACGAGGTTCTCCTCCTGTTCCTACATGGCTGTGGGGGCGCATTAGGGCGTTGTAAGGCCTCTCCCCCCATCCGGTCTAAAAGAATCGGGCCTTTAACTTTGCTCATGTCAGGACGAGGTTCTCCTCCTGTTCCTGACATGGCTGTGGGGGTGCATTCGGCGTTATAAGGCCTCTCCCCCCATCCGGTCTAAAAGAACTGGGCCTTTGACTTTGCTCATGCCAGGACGAGGTTCTCCTCCTATTCCTGACATGGCTGTGGGGGCGCATTAGGGCGTTGTAAGGCCTCTCCCCCAATCCGATCTCAAGGTAATCGGACTTTCATTTTATTTATGTTAGGATGAGGTTCTCCTCCCATTCCTAACATAACCTTGTTTTAATTATTTGAAGGAGTCATCCCCAGTCGTAACAAATCCATGCCAAATGGGAGGAACATGCAAAGTCGAAAGGAATTTAGATTCAGAGCAAGGTCGTAAGCGATACATTTACAGGTTTTCGAGTTCCATGGTCGTGGAAGGTCTGCTCCTTCTTGAGGCCCTCCGGTGATGGAGTCGATAGTCCCAATTGGAGGCCAATCTCTGGGCTGCTCCTTCCTCCTTGGCGGTTCAGGTTGCGGCAGGGCCCTTGGTCGATCTTCTCTATCCTCAGACCGACGTCGGATGAACCTGTCGAGTCGACCTCATCGGATGAGCTCCTCGATCTCGTCTCAGAGCTGGATGCATTCCTCCGTGTCGTGGCCATGGTTGTGGTGGTAGAGATAGAACTTATTGAGGTTGCACTTCCCGGGGTGTGTGCGCATTTCTCTGGCCTAGGGAGCTGCTCCCTGACCTCCATCAGTACCTGGGTCTTCGAGGCATTGAGGGGGGCGTAGTTGCGGAATCTTCCTGGTGGCAAACCCCGCCGAACCCCACGATCCAGACTTCTCTGCCTACATACCCGAGGCGGAGTATGGGCACGCTTATGCCCAGGAGGGGATCGAGAATGCGGTCGAGCTTCTCTCGATCTTTTTTCGACTGCGGGCTTACTCAGTCTCCCGCTTGCCGCTCTCTCGCGGTCTCCTCATCCTTCATTTTGAAGGCTTCTTCCGCTCGGGCGTACCCTTCAACCCGAGCCAACAAATCAGCAAAATCCCTGGGGTACTTCTTCTCCAGGGAGAACAAAAGGTCATTCTTCTGAAGGCCGCCCTTCAGAGCAGCCATTGCTACCGATTGGTCCAAATTTCGGACCTCCAGCACTGCAACATTGAAGCGGTTGATGTAAGCCCGAATGGACTCCCCCTCCCTCTACCTGATATTCATGAGGGACTCCGAGCCCTCCCGGGGGCGCTGACTGCTGACAAAATGGGCCACGAATTGGTGGCTCATTTGATCGAAGAAAAAGATGGTATCCAGCTTCAACACCGAGTATCAGTTTCTCATCGCTCCCTTCAAGGTGGATGGGAAGGCTCGGCATAGAATGGCATCGGGGCACCATGAAGCAGCATCATCATCCGAAAGGCTTCCAGATGATCGACCGGGTCCGAAGTCCCGTCGTAGCTTTCGAGCTGGGGGAGTTTGAAGTTTGGCGGATCGATTCCTGCATGATCATTTGAGAAAAGGGAGGGTCAGTGCAAATATCCTCACCATAAGCAGGGGGAGCATGGCGGAGTTCTTCAATCCGCCGGTTCATCTCTTGGAGTCTCCGGTCCAGAAAATCCTCTCGACTTCGGGTCTCGAGGGTCCTCTGACAGAATGGGGGCAGGGATCTTCCATGGGTGGAGTCGTGATCCGATTGAGGGCTCTCCACCCTCGGGTTCGTCTTCCCAGGAAAGACGGGACGGCTGCCCAAGTGGCCCGCCCCACCACCGGATTCTAGTGTTCTGGTGACACCCTTTCCAGGCGCACTGATGCTTGCGGCTGCTGCTGCTGCATGGCCTGTACGGCCTCAGTGAGGCCTCTAACCTGCTGTGCCAGCAGATCAAATTGCTCTACGCCGACCGCCGTCGCTGGAGGAGGAGGAGGAGGTTGGGAAACTGAGGTGAGGCTGGAGCCTGAGATCTGGCCGTGGAGGCCGTGGATCGTCGTGTGGATGCCTTGCGGGGAGGCATCGGCAAAGACCAAGTAAAGGAGGGAGGAGAGGACGTCGGAAAAGATGCCCGGGGGCGGTCCCATTGAGCGCCCCCTTAAGAACAAGGGTACTGCGAAGACACAGCCCCTTCCTCTAGCGCCAATCCTGTTGATGCAAAAATCTGCTTATGCCGGAGAAGCTGGAGTCGCGGTCACCGCTGGGACCTGCAAAAGAAGTCTAAACCGGAGGTGGGGTTGCTCCACAAGACCCTCCGACGCTCAAGTCAGTTCTCTGCCTCAACAAGAATGGAGTGCTCGAACGAAAATTTTAGCAGAGTTTCTAGGTAAAAATGAGAGCTTATAGAATAAGTATCTGGGGTTCCCCCTTTTATAGGCGGAGGGGGCAACAAACTGATGGTGATGCCTGTAACCGTCTGGCAGTGGGGGCCCATAGTCAGGGAAATTTGTTGCGAGAGTAGTGGGGTGGACCCGTGGCTATTATCGGGGCGTGCCACGTGGAGTCTGCCATGAGGAGAAGAGGGCGTCCGTTGTCGCGACTTGCCAGAGGATAGAAGAATCGCGCGATATCCATCGCAGGAAGTGGAGCAGGATCATGGCCATTATTACGGCCTGCCAGGGAGTGATGGAGCCGCATGGAATCTGTCGCAGGAGGTGGAGCAGGGTCATGGAGTGATGGAGCCACGTGGAATCTACTGGAGCAGGGTCGTGGAGTGATGGAGCCGCGTGGAATCTGCCGCAGGGAATGGAGTAGAATCGTGGCTGTTACAGCGGTGCGCCAGGGGATGAAGGTCTGCCGGCTGAAGTCTGGCTGGAGTGTCTGGCGGAGAGAGGTAGTTAGCCATCTGTCCAAGAGGAGCTCGGAATCTGGCTTCAGTAGGAGCTCGGATGGAGTCTTCCTTCAGTCACAGTCGGGGGTGGAGTCCAGCTCCCGTAGGGGTCTGGGCGGAGTGTCCTTGCTGTTGGAGTCGTGGGCGGAGTCCGGCTCCCGTAGGAGTCCGGGCGAAGTCTGCCTGCAGCCGTTGGAGTGGGGGACGGAGCCGGCTCCCACAGGAGTCTGGGCGGAGTCTTCCTGCAATTAAAGTCAGGTGCGAAGTCTGGCTCCCGTAGGAGTCCGGACGAAGCTTACCAGCAGTTGAAGTTGGTGACGGAGCCCGGCTCCCGTAGGAGTCCGGGCGGAGTCTTCTTGCGATTTAAGTTGGAGACAGAGCCCGGCTCCCGTAGGAGTCTGGGCGGAGCTTACCAGCAGTTGGAGTTATGGACGGAGCCCGATTCCCGTAGGAGTCCGGGCGGAGTCTTCGTTGTGATTGAAGTTGGGGATGGAGCCCAGCTCCCGTAGGAGTCCGGGTGGAGTCTTCCTTGCGGTTGAAGTTGGGGATGGAGCTCGGCTCCTGTAGGAGTACGAGCGGAGCTTACCAGCAATTGGAGTTGTGGATGGAGCCCGGCTCCCGTAGGAGTCCGGCGGAGTCTTCCTGCAATTAAAGTCAGGTACGAAGTCCGGCTCCCGTAGGAGTCCGGACGGAGCTTACCAGCAGTTGAAGTTGGTGATGGAGCCCGGCTCCCATAGGAGTCCAGACAGAGTCTTCCTTACGGTTGAAGTTGTGGACGGAGCCTGGCTCCCGTAGGAGTCCGGGCAGAGTCTTCCTGCAATTAAAGTCAGGTGCGAAGTCCGGCTCCCGTAGGAGTCCGGACGGAGCTTACCAGCAGTTGAAGTTGGTGACGGAGCCCGGCTCCCGTAGGAGTCCGGGCGGAGTCTTCCTTGCGGTTGAAGTTGTGGATGGAGCCATGCTCCTGTAGGAGCCCGGGCGGAGTCTTCCTGCAATTAAAGTCAGGTGCGAAGTCCGGCTCCCGTAGGAGTCCGGACGGAGCTTACCAGTAGTTGAAGTTGGTGACGGTGCCTGGCTCCCGTAGTAGTCCGGGCGGAGTCTTCCTTGCGTTGAAGTTGTGGACGGAGCCCGGCTCCCGTAGGAGTTCGGGCGGAGTCTTCCTGCAATTAAAGTCAGGTGCGAAGTCCGTCTCCCGTAGGAGTCTGAACGGAGCTTACCAGCAGTTGAAGTTGGTGACGGAACCCGGCTCCCGTAGGAGTCCGGGCGGAGTCTTCCTTGCGGTTGAAGTTGTGGACGGAGCCCGGCTCCCGTAGGAGTCCGAGCGGAGTCTTCCTGTAATTAAAGTCAGATGCGAAGTCCGGTTCCCATAGGAGTCCGGACGGAGCTTACCAGTAGTTGAAGTTGGTGACGGAGCCCGGCTCCCGTAGGAGTCCGGGCGGAGTCTTCCTGTAATTAAAGTCAGGTTGGAAGTCCGGCTCCCGTAGGAGTCCGGACGGAGCTTACCAGCAGTTGAAGTTGGTGACGGAGCCCGGCTCCCGTAGGAGTCCGGCGGAGTCTTCCTTGCGGTTGATGTTGTGGACGGAGCCCGGCTCCCGTAGAAGTCCGAGCGGAGTCTTCCTACAATTAAAGTCAGGTGCGAAGTCCGGCTCCCATAGGAGTCCGGACGGAGCTTACCAGCAGTTGAAGTTGGTGACGGAGCCCGACTCCCATAGGAGTTCGGGCGGAGTCTTCCTTGCGGTTGAAGTTGTGGATGGAGCCCGACTCCCGTAGGAGTCCGGGCGGAGCTTACCAACAGTTGGAGTTGTGGACGGAGCCTGGCTCCCGTAGGAGTCCGGGCGGAGTCTTCCTGCAATTAAAGTCAGGTGCGAAGTCCGGCTCCCGTAGGAGTCCGGACAGAGCTTACCAGCAGTTGAAGTTGGTGACGGAGCCTGGCTCCCGTAGGAGTCCGGGCGGAGTCTTCCTTGCGGTTGAAGTTGTGGACGGAGCCCGACTCCCGTAGGAGTCCGGGCGGAGCTTACCAACAGTTGGAGTTATGGACCGAGCCCGGCTCCCGTAGGAGTCCAGGCAGAGTCCACCGTAGTCGAAAGTCGGAGGGACCTACAAGGGTCAGTCCCACTGAGAACTTCGGCTGAGGGTATTTTATACCCAGCAATAATCAAGATACAAGTGAAATAAATATGAAACTACTTTAGATCTAATCTAAACAGGTTCATGTAATTGAAACAATTTCAACTTTAAACAATTTCTTTGCACAAAAAATATTAACAAAGAGATTTTATTTCAGATTTAAATATCTTTTAAATCTAATAAATCATAAATTTAATCTAGATCATATCTAACAAATTTATGATTAAAGATAGATCTACACAAACTAGGACAACCTTTGCACTGTAAGGGGTAAACCTTACAGCAGGACAACCTTGCAGTTCGTGACTGATCTAAAATTTTAATTTCAGATTTAATAATCTGATTATAAATTAGATCTAATCTAAGAAATAATCTAAGCATGTATAAATAATCCTGTAATAAAGAACCTAGCTCTGATACCAATTGTAGGAACCAGATCTAGGGTTTCAGGGTTAGATCTTGGAACTTTTTCAAGATCATACAGCGGAAGATTAAAATAAATCAAAATTATTTTCTAAAATCAGAGAATCCTAGATCTAAGATCTTATTATATAATTATTACATAGCATTAAATTAAAAATTAAAATATATAAATATAGCATGAACTACATGTTGATCATATCAACATATTTCTATACTACATCTAATGTATGTATTAAACAATAGATCAGATCTATTACCTTGTAAGTTAGACATTCTAACTTCACTGATCCGGCTTGAAATAATGTTGCAAGCCACACACATGTCCGGCCTCTAGAGTCATCCACACGAGCCCACGAATCTCGATCAGAAGTCTGCTTCAGGAAATCAGCACAGTATGCTAGTACTGCGCTGATCCTTCTTTGATGGTTGATCAGGTGCTCCTTCTTCTTGATTTGGACTCTTCTAAAGATGGAAAGTAGAAGGAGGAGTTTTATATCTGAGATGCTCTCAGGAAACTCAAGATGGAGGGAGGAAAGATATGAAAACAATCAACCCTAGAAGAAGACCCTCTTCTTCTTCTCATTTCTCTCTCTAGACACCCTAACTTGTATCTTTTATATCTCCACGACCCAAAGGTTTTCTCTCTGATTTTTGGATGCCCAAAGGTCTCTCAAATTCTATATTCTCCAAAATTTCATGAAGAAACTCATTTCATACAGAGAGATATGTAGAGTCCTTGTCTAGGTCAAATACCTAGTCAAGGCTTATCCAAACATGGCAAGTTAAGGGGCGCCCAACTCTTGAGCACCTCCTCCTTATTTTCATGCATGATTATCAGAAAAGGGTGCACAATATGTACCCTAAAAGTTATAAAAATTCCAAAAAAAATTTGGATAAATTCGGTGCAAAATTGAAAGAGTTTTGGATTTCTAAAATTCTATCTCATAGAATTCGAAATCCAAACTTATTCCTTTTTATTTGATCCAAACCACCTTCCATGTAAGAAAGAAGAGAGGAGACCTTTTGTGAATGTGGAGAGACCTGGGAGAGGGCTTTTGTCACACAAAATAAGAGATATTGGTGTTGAATGAGAGAGAGGGCATGGGGAAGGCTTATGTGGCGCAAGGTGGAATCCTAGTCTTACTAGGATTCTATCTTATGACTTGTTTTAATTTGGTTTCTCAAACTAAATCAAACCAAAATTAGATCAACCCAATTAAAATAGGTCTTAACCAATTAAAAATCTAATTTATTCAGATTAAATTAGATTTAAATCTGATTTAATTTTCTAATCAAATTAGAAATTAGATTGACCCAAGTCCTAGTTGAACTAGGACTAGTTTTTCCTTGCACTTGGCTTATCCAATAAACCAATTGGACTTGATCCAATCAAGCTCAAACTAAATTTAATTAAATTATATTTAATTAGACTTAATCTCAGCCATTGCTTAATCAAATTAAGCCAATTAGTAATCAATTGCTAATCGATTCTCCTACAACACTTGCACTGGGTTAAATGTCAATCGTATTGATCATTTAACCCTAGAATGATTCTTAATTTTGATCAACCATCCGATCGATCATGAACTCTAATGTTTTGACCTCATAGGTCGAACTAAGCCGGTAGCAAGGAATAAATTTTTTACCAATCGAAGTGACCATCTAGCAATGGTACCCGACGACCGGATAGGTCGAATATGTAGAACAACACCCTTAGAACCCATGCGGATATAGTTTTCATATAATTCATCCCTTGACCAAAATGATCATAAGATACTCCAGAGTTCAACAGTCAACTCTGATCAGGTTTCTACATTGTATTTCAAAATATCAAATCCATCTGATGGATTACCCTGGCCAAGTTTTGCTAAATTGAAATACAGTGACTCATTCTTCTCCAACTCTTGGAGTGGTCAATCCCATCTCGATCACACTCTAACTTTGCAAGTACTTGACTGTGCCCAGAAGCCTTCCATCCCTGAATTAAAATTCAGTTAGTCCAGTACCAAAGCACAGTGAGTTGCTTGCAAGTCACTGAGGCGATCTCAAGTCTAAGGGACACTTGTACCTATATCCCATCAGAGACATTCTTGACAGCAGAATACTCTGGAGTTGGTCACATTCAATGATGATGTACCAGTACATCTCACCTGTATGCCATACCAATGTCTCCACACTCTTTGGTTAAGAGGACAACCAACCCATATGGCCTACAGCGACCTATGCTGATAGAAGCTGTCGTCCTTATTAACAACCTATCATTTGGTCGTGAACTGTTTTAAGGACTAATCGATAAATCCTCTCTTTATCGAATCTAAATAGTCCTAAGGACTTCATCATAACAACGGAGTTCATTAGAAGATGAAAGCTTATGATGAAAATCAAATATATTTTATTTATTAACAAATCAATTACAATACTTGGTTGCTCAACCGTCAACAGTTTGACGATTGACTTTTTAGGACACATTTTCCAACACAATATAGCAGACCCATTCACTAAGACCGTACCACAGCAATTATTTGATCGCCATCTTGATTGTATGAGATACAAAGGTGATTGACTTTAGTGTAAGTGGAAGATTGAAAGAAGAGTGCACTATAAGCCAATCATAAGTGTGTTGTGATGAAACTTTTCTTTATAATTTTTCAACTCATGTAATGATATTTATTATTTGATAATAAAATGAGATATTGATTCATCATATTAGTTACATCTTATTATGTTTAAGATTATGATGAACCCCAAAGATTAGGATAATGGTTTTAGAAGACATAAATGGATCATGCTAGTGAGACCTAAAATCTTAAAATCTTAATCTTAAATATTTTTGATCATAGGAGCATTGAGTCGGAGATCAATATTTCAGATAGACCGGCACATCCTATATATGCTCGATGGAGAGGGTGGCAAATCTCACTAGCCACTTGTGTTGGACACTAATACAAAAATATGGGTGCTCATTTGAAAATGAGTCCACTGAATTGACTCGATGAAAGAGAACATCTTATGGATGCCTTACTTGTATATCAAAGATGGTTCTCTAAGTGAGAGTTATGCAAGTGATCTTTAGACCTGAGATCACCATAGAACCTTGTGCACATGAACCCATATTTTGGTTCATACTCAGACATGACATTAAGATATGTACAGGGTATTTAGATATGGTGGAGTGTGTATGAAGGTTGTGAGTAGGTCAATATGGAATCGATTACTCCTAGTAAGAGGAGATCGCATCCTGTGTATTCTTATTCTTAGATGACTCGAGAAAAATTTTTTGGCCAAAAGTAGGAAGAAGATTAGAAAGAGTTTCTAATAATTCTTCATTAGAGTCATCATTGGTTAATTGAAAATCGATATGAATGTGTTTGAGTTTGACATGATTCCATACTCATGAACATATTCAGGGTGCGGAGATGATCGAAGGATCAAATTACATGATAACTTACCACTAAAGGATATATTTGATATTTTTATCAAATTTTATATCTTCTGGATAGTTATGATACGTTGCTAGATATCAATCTTAACTTATAGGTTTAATCAAATTAAAGAGTTTAATTCGATCATCAATTAGAAAGGGTTCTAATTGTTGAGCTCGGGTTAGCTCGATTGACCTAAATTGGTTAGATTAAAATCTAATTAAATTATATCAACTTGAATCTAGACCTACTGCTGGTAGTTATGAATCCAATAGATCACACACATATAAAAATTGATCAAGATCCTTTTGAAAAAGATTGATTGGAATTTTGGATTCAATCAGGGTTCCGATAAGCATGCTAGCATGTATGGAATCCCTAGCTCCTTTGGAGATCAATTTGATCTTATGTCTTGCTGATTTGTTAGTCCAATTTGATGGGCATTTGGGTTAGGTCAAGTCACCTAGAAATAGCCAAAAAGAGGTGCCATATCTGATGATTAACATCAAAAACTGAGAGTCTAAGTTGAGAAGGACTCTTGGCACAAATATGCTAAGTGCACGTGCTCTTTGGTTTTGGCATGCAGAAGGACTAAGAGTCCTTCTACTTTGGATCTCTATTTTTTATGACAACTATATCAGATTATAAACCACCTATCACATCATTTAAAGTATAAAAAATCCATTAGATTATGCATGAAAAATTCTTGAAACATTGCCACGTGCGCGATAGGTTTTCTAGATGCACGAAGGGATGCAAAGACTCCTTCTATTTAAGGAGTCTTAAGTGACTTTTTTATCTGATAATTTTTTTGATAAGGATTAGATTTAAGTGTTGATCGTGTGAAAAAAATCTAAAAAATTATTGCATATTAGAAGGTTTCTTTTGATGCCCTTTTTTGGGCAGGCATGCGCACAACAGCAGAAGGTGCTTGCGCGTCTCTCTAATGGAGAGTCCTTCTCAGGTTTAAACACTTATCCAATTAGGTGTCACTTGCTGATAGTGTTTCTATTTGAATTGTGTTACATGATAATTTTTCATGCATATCTAAAGTCAGAAGAGATGCCAAATGCATCTCTTTCTGGAAGTGCATGTGTGAGAGAAATTGATCAACATATCACACCCTGAAGAGTCCTTCTATTTGAAGACTCTCAGATAAGTGATACGAGGATGTGATATGGATTTCCAAATGAGGCATGCCTTCTCTATTGGTACCCTATCTGGTGCTATAAATAGGGGACGACAGATGGATGGATCACTCAATTCTTACATCCCCTATCTACTCCCTCTCTCCTTCTCTTACAACTCTAGGGTTTAGGATAAAGGCTTGTTCTTTTAAGACAAGCCTAATCCTAATAGCTCTAAGGGTTTAAGAGATCTGAAAAAGGTAGTCAGGTCTAGTGGGTGGTTCTGAGAGGTTCAAACTCAAGTCTGAAAGAAGATTTGATCGATTGGTGGCTAATCAAGTTCTCGGAGCTAGAACTCTTGAAGCAAGGTGAAAGAGGAGTGCTATCTTTGGTTCAATTTTCATGTGGATCATCGTTGGAGGGTGGATACTTGGATATCCCATGAAAATTGAATTAGTGTTATAGGTATTTTTTTGATCCAAACTTATTTTAACTATACTTTGATTGATAAAGTCAAAGGTTTCTAGGCATTAGGGTTTTCGATGCATCGGGTATTTTGAATGAAAATTTTAAATACCTAATCCTTCCGCTGTACCACCAGAACCCAACAAAACTAACCACTAATAATGTATATCTCAAATTCTTAACTCCTTGAGAATATAAAAATCATCTTTATTAATTTTTAGGATAAATCATGGATATATAAACCTGATTAAAAATAAAAATATTCTTTTATTAATAATAAAAATTTTACTAGTACAAATACAAGCCCTGAAAATACAAATGTGTCAGCCAATAATTGACTTTCTTGGACACACATCTAATAGACTCTCATTTGATCTAAAGCTAATTGATCATATACCTAAGACCCATCTTCTCAAGATGAGCTTCGATCTTCTGTTGGCTGAGAGGCTTGGTCAGTGGGTTCGTCACATTCTATGCGAAGTCGATTTTCTGTACCTCGACAAACTTTTTCTCGAGGTAGTCGCATATGATGTGGAACCACCACTCTATATGCTTGGACTTCTGGTGAGACCTAAGCTCCTTAGCGAGGGCTATAGCACCATGGTTATCACAGTGCAGTGCAATGGCATCCAGTGGTATCACACCTAGCTCTGCAACGAACTTCTTATACCAGTATGCTTCCTTAGCAACTTTAGAGACAGTGATTTACTTAGCTTCCATGGTTGAATCCATAATGACTGGTTGTTTGGAATACTTCCAACTAACCAATCCATCATTACATATAAAAATACACTCCGATGTAAATTTTCTATCATCAACATCAGTCATGAAGTTTGAATTAGTGTATCCTACTACTTTCAACTTTGATCCTTCACCAAAGATCAAGAATAAATTCTTAGTCCTTCTCAAGTACTTAAGGATGTTCTTAACTGCAATCCAGTACTTCTTATCTGGATTCGACTGATATCTGCTCGTGATACTCATGGCAAGGGCTATATCAGATCGTGTACACAGCATGGCATACATAAAGCTCCCTATTGCTAAAGCATAAGAGATCTTACTCATGAGTTGGATCTCTTCAGGTATGTCAAGACACATCTTCTTAGAAAGATAAACACCATGGCTAAGGGGCAAAAGATCCCTCTTGGAGTTTTTCATGCTGAACCTCTTCAACACCTCCTCTATATATATTTTTTGAGAAAGTCCTATCATTCTCTTAAATCTATCCTAATAGACCTTTATACCAAGAATATAGGAAGCTTCTCCTAGATCTTTTATGAAAATTTTTTTGACAACCATACTTTGACTGATGTCAGCATGAGAATATCATTTCCAATTAAGAGTATATCGTCCACATATAATATGAAGAATATGACAGCACTTCCACTGATCCTTCTGTACACACATGATTTCTTTTCATTTCTGATGAAATCAAATGAATTGATCACATCATTAAAATGAGTGTTTCAACTCCGAGATGCTTGCTTAAGTCTATAAATGGACCTTTGTAGCTTACACATCTTGTGATCACTATCACCAGAATGAAACTTATAGGCTGCTCCATATAGATATCTTCCTCAAGATATCCATTTAGGAAGATAGTTTTCACATCCATTTATCAGATTTTATAATCATAGTAAGCTGCAATAGTAAGTAATGTCTGGATGGATTTCACCATGGCCACTGGCGAAAAAATTTTCTGGTAGTCAATACCTTTATGTTGACTATAATCTTTCGCTACCATTCTTGTCTTATAGGTCTCTACCTTACCATTTGATCCAATTTTTTTTTATAAATTTATTTACATCCAGTAGGTACAATACCTTCAGGTAAATTTACTAAGGTCTAAACTTGGTTGGAATGCATGGAGTCAATTTCTGACTTCATCACTTCTTTCCATTTCCCAGAGTCTACATCAAATATCGCTTCATCGTAGGTCTTGAGATTATTCCTAATATCCCTATCTCCCATAAAGAATGCTTCATTTAGATCCTCTGTAAGTATACCTAAGTATCTTTTAAAAGGATGGGAGACCTTACTTGACCTACGAGGTGGAGGAGGTACCATATCTACTGGCTTATAACTAAGTTTAGGTTCTTGGACTTGATGCTCTTTAAAAATCTTTTCTTCAAGCTCAATCTTTCTCCCACTGTCTCCATCTTGGATAAACTCTTTTTTCAAGAAGATGGCATGATGACTTACAATCATATTGTGTTCCTCAGGAAGATAAATATAGTATCCCATAAATTTCTTACGATACCTATAAAATGAGTCCTAATTGACCTAGCCTCCAATTTGTCCATCTGCTGTCGCTTGACATGGGTCAGACATCCTCAAATCTTGAGATAACCTGGAGTTGGCTTCTTACCATGCCATAACTCATATGGTTTGGTAGGAACGGATTTAAAGAAAACTCTATTCAAAAGGTGAATCATAGATAGTAACATATGTCCTCATAAAAAAATGAAAAGGTCTGTGAAGCTCATCATGGATCAGATCATATTCAATAGGATCCAATTCCTCCTTTCGGATATCCCATTGAGTTGAGATATCTCTAGAGGTATCCACTATAAGTCTATACCATTTTTCTTAAGATAGGTGTAGAATTCCCCATTAAGGTATTTCTCTCCTCAATCTAATCGAAAAAGTTTTATGGGCTTTTTGGTTTATTTCTCCACTTTATGTTTGAACTCTTTGAACTTTTCAAAAGTTTCAAACTTATGGTGCATCAAATACACAAACCCATACCGTGAGTAATCATTGGTAAAAATTATGAAATAGAGATAACCTCTCCTGACCTGTTCATCGAATAGACCGCATACATCAGTGTGCACCAAGGCTAATATCTCAATGGCTCTTTCTCCTTGTCTTACAAAGGACAGTTTAGCCATCTTTTCTTGAAGACTAGACTCACAGACTGGATAAGACTCGAAAGTCAATAGCCCAAGGAGGCCATCTTTTTTCAATTTGTTAAGTCTGTCCTCTCCAATATGGTCTAGCCTAAGGTGCCATAGATATTTTTGGCTAATCCTATCTCTAGATCTCTTAGACCGGACGGTATTCACTATTTGCTCATTCACATTAACACTTGCCTCCACATACAAATGATAAAGATCGTCTATTATATAGGTGCGTGCAACACATCTATTTCTAAAATAAATTATGCACAAGTCTTTACTAAAATAAAAGTTGTAATTATCCTATGCTAGTATAGATACAGAAATCAAATTTCTACTGGCCACAGGTACATAATAATAATCCTTTAATATTAAACTAAATCTTGAGGATAATCATAAAGAATAGGTCCCGACGGCTACAGCAGCAACTCTTGCCCCATTATTAACTTGAAGAGTAATCTCACCTTCTCTCAGCCCTCTAACTTCTTATAGACCCTATATAAAAGTGTATAAGTGTGCACTCGAACCAGAATCTAGAACCTAACTAGAAGAAGAGGAAACCATTAGACTAGTTTCAATTACGAGCAAAACAGATGTGCCTTCAGAAGGCACATTCTAGCTGAGGATATGAGTCAATTTCTCAGAACTGAGATTTAATCCCAAGTTCTTGAGCCAATCATTGTGATTGGTCTCGATCAACCTATTGATGTGAAGGATTTGGGCTAATAGGTTAGAACTCGATATGGTAGTCTGTAGAGAGAATAGTTTCAAATAAGATATTTATACTTGATTAATATTTGTTCTAGGAACTTTAAAAATAAATAAGGCTCCCACTATTTCTATGAATCTCCCACACTCCTCGGATGGAGAATTGGAAACCTATACGTGATCAATTTCTAGTGGGTATTGCACTCTCACTGATCCATATGCACCTCATCTAATAGTTATTGATAACATATGAACCAATGAATGGACAACACTTTGTCCATTGCTTTACTAAGCAAGATGCGGTGGGTTCAATCTCTAAGTCCTGTGGCCTCATCTAACAGTTATTGATACATTTCTTAGTTATGTCAGATCCACCGTTCACCAGCAGGTGCAGAGCCATCATTGGGTTCTCACCTAATAGTCATTGAGCCCAATTCTATCTCTACCTCAGGGCATCGAATGCCAATAAGTGGTTGTGCCTCCTCGATGCAATCAAATCACTATGACCAATCGAGAACGATCAATATCAGAAAGGCACCCACATCTATACAACGGTGAAGATCACTGACTTAATATTTGATTAAAGAGATTTAGGTTCAGATCTCATCCTTAATTAGTCATAATGATTATGACTAACCTAGTAGCATAGGCTAGCTCTAGTCAACAAGTAACCTAATTCAAAACATAATCACCCAAAATAGCCAGATAAGTTAAGATGTGTGGGGGTCCCCCGTTGCTTTCCTTATACATCAATGAATTGGCCAATTCAGACAACGAAACCAATTAAATAACCATCATCGATGTACTTGCCTTAGACACCAAATTAGTTGATTAGAATTGATTAGGTTAGTCTATTGATCCGGGCTTAATCTACTAAACCGAATTAGGTCTTAAGTTGATCGATAACATATGGTTGTAAATCGATCCGACCAAAATATAACTAATTGGGTTGGTCATAAGTATATTTGATCCAATCCTAATCAACATTTGATTTGGTTTGGTCAACCACTCAAATCAGACCTAATTGAGCTACCCATACTTTTATCCTCATGTTTTATGCAATTAAAATTTAGATCTTAAATTCATAATTTTAGATCTTTTAATTTCAAATTTTAATTCTTAATTAAGTGTATTATAAACATGGGTTTAGTTTAGATGTAAAAATAATTTTTAATCTAAACTAACTTAGAGTGCATCATATGCAATTTTTACTATCAACAGGCTCGAGTTGACTCACCCTGGAACTCAGGTCGACTCATTTGTGACCAAAAGAAATTGTAAGCCCACACCTGCAAAATTGAGTCGACTCATATGTAAATAAGCCAACTAACTAGGGTCTCAAGTTGACTCCAATTGAGTCAACTTGCCAAAGACTTGAGTTGACTCGAACTAAATCCGAGTCGACTCCGCAAGCATGCTAGCCAAATTTTAGGGTTTCAAAAATGATTTCAGGTCTAGAATTTTACAAAAATTAAGTTTCAGATCAATTGTGTACAAACTATGTATCATATACATCATTTTCTAATCGAAAACCAATCAAAAACACATATCAATATATGCATGAAAAATAAAATCTAGATCTAAAACATGTATCACATACATCTAGGATCTTATGCTACTAGAAATTTAATCTAACATATCACATATATAATCTATTAAACATCAGATTTCATTATCTTTCACATAACACATATATGAACAATAATTCAATCTAATCAAGGAACATACATCATATACATGATCATAAATTTAGATCTATATATGTCTGCACATATCTCATATATGAACATGATGCAGAATTTTCATATTCTAATTTTAAAATTAGATCTAATTTTAGATCTAAAAATGAAATCAGATTAGAACAAAACATGACATGTAAACTTTAGATCTGAATTTAAATTCAAATCTGAAGAAGAATAAATTTATTTCAGATCTGAAACAAATTTCATATCTAAAATAACCACAATATGTCAAGCATAAGATGCAAAATTTTCAGATCTACCAAACTACGATGTTCTACATTGTTCTAGGATAATCTTTCAGCATAATCAAATAATGTCAGGGCAACCTTATCTCAGAATGACATCTAATACATGAAATTAATTTGGATCTAATTTTTATAAATCAAATTTCAGATTCATGCATGTCAAGATTGAACCTGGCTCTGATATTACTGTTAGAAACTGATAGTTTCATGCATGTAGTTCAAAAATTTTTTGATCAAGCATGTATGGGAATAGATCTAGATTAAATCATTTAATCTAACATGCATCAGATCAAATTTGAAAAACTATCTAATCCTGGATCATATGATATGCATGCAATCTGAAAATAAATCATAGATCACATCTATATAGTGTAGATCACATCTACTAGCAAATCGTATCTACTATATAAGTTGAGATCAGATCTCACCTTTGCATGGATCGAAATATATTCATTCAGATTTGCATAAAATTATTCATGCTAAAAATAAATGGCATGAGAATGGTGGCGTCTAGAAAAGGGTGACACAAGGAGAGAAGAATCCATTCTCATTTGGACTCTTGATTTCCTTATTTGATCCTTATCCAAATCACATATGGTTAGGACCAAATAAATAGGTAAACCTAATCCAATTAGGCACCTAATTATCTAAATCAAATCTTAATCAAATCAGAATTTAATTGAATCCAAGTCCTGATCAAATTAGGAACTAATCTCCCTTGCAATCAGATCAAATCTGATTCAAGTCAAACTGAATCCAATTCAATTAAACTTGATACAAATCTCTTTGCTCAATTAAATTGAGTTAATTAGCAATTCAATTGCTAATTAATCTTTTTAAAATTTACTAACTCTTAGTGAATTATTTTATTATAACTTTTGCATAAGGTTAATCATTAATCATATTGATAATTTCACCCATCAATGATTCATAATCGTTAATCAGTCATCTGATCAGACAAGAACCTCTTTTGTGTGTGATCTCGTAGGTTCTATTATATTTGATAGTGAGATATACTATGATCTCTATCACAATATTATCAAAACTCTTTTCGATAGATCGAAACAATTATAATTATGTCCTTCAAAGATCATCGATCATCAAGATGATGTGAGTCTCACAATCCACCAATGACACCTAGCAGTGTATAGTGATAATTTTAGCAGAATAAAAGTATGAACCTCTAGGTATAGTTATCATATAATTTAGTCCTTTTATTGTGAGTCCTGACTAGATGGAGGTCATGGAAAACTTGTCAAATTCCATCGTCAGTCATATGCAAGATTGGCTCAACTCAAATTTATTTGTGAATCTCATGAAAATTTTTTTTTAGTATTCACACTTGCTTTGGCCAAAAATTTCTTGAACTCAGTCTCATAAATCACATAAATTTTTTTTTATGAAGATCGATAGATTCTATTTAGGTACATCTACTCCTAACAGCAAATCTGAACCTACTGTAGCCAACATACACAGTAAAGATCTAAATTATTAGAGACCAAGGGAATATACAGTCAAACTCAGTAGCCTCGTTGTGAATAGCCGATAATACCATAGATCAAAAGATCACTCATAGCATCATAGCATCGAGAAGACCATAGATGAGTGAGTAGACATCCAAGTAGTTTCTCATGTTGGTCATACTCAGTGCAACTTGTTATGTAACAACCACCTATACTCTCACCCTAGTGTCTCTACACCGTAGGCTCAAAACTCATCTGCTCAGAAAGAAAGATGATCCGTGCACTGATCTTAAATGGATTGATCACTATCCTCTATTGGAGCATGATCCCGGCTCCTCCCACAGACCTTGGGTGCAGTGAAACCAGCAATGAATAGATCTGGAGTCATCTGGACATGATCCAAGGCCCTTGACGAAATCAGCCTGGTTGTTGTCTTCTTCGTCAGCCTTTCGTTCCAGATGAAGAACGCATCTGAAACTACCTCTAAAAAATCAAGATCTGGTACCCAACTAGATTAGACACGGACCGAGGTCTTTCAATTTATAGATCTCAAATTGAGGTATTCTAGATGGGAAAGAAGATAGATGGAGACAGACCTCCCAGATCTGTCCTGCTGCAGCCATTCTTGTAGATCTGTTGATGGAAATCTCACCCATGCCTCAAACGACCTCAGATCAACTCCAGATCTGAGAGGGACTTGTACCAACCTCTTTCAAGAGATTTTAGATCCTGGACCTGATGTTTGGATGCCTACAAGAGGGGGAGAGCAGATCTGGTAGGCAGCTGCAAGGGGGAAGGGGCTAGCGCCTCCCTTCTTTCTTTCCTTATCTGGACCTGACGGCAAGAAACCCTAGGATTTCTTGCTCCTGGGGTGTGGAGAATGGCTGGAGAGAGAGGGAGAAGAGAGAGAGAGACTTGGGAGAAAGAGTTGTCTATTACTTAGCTTGATCAAACCTATACAAGTACATGTATATATAAACACCGGGTCAAGTGACCCAAACCCAAAACTCCCTTGACCAACTCTATGGGAGATTAGGTTAACCCAAGCCCATGTACACCCATAACTCGACCTAATCTTACCTATCTGAGCCCAGACCTAGCCCATAAAGAGTTGGTCCCTTGAGGCCCACATAACCTAGACCTCAAGAACCCGAAAGGCCCACAGCCTTTTAACCTAGGACCAACTAGCCCTTGAGCCTCCATGAAGCCCTCATGAATGATGGACCTTGGCCTTAGCCTTGATCCCTGGGCCTTGGCACACCACCTGGATCATAACAATCTCTACCTTGGTGTCCCAAGGCCTCAACCAGCTCCACTCTGTCCTTGTGACTGTAGACCCATTTGCAGCCAATAGGCCTCTTCCCCTGTGGCAACTACACCAACCGCCACGTCTGGTTCTTATGGAGAGACTGCATCTCCTCGGACATCGCCTGGACCCACCGCTCTCTGTCCTGGCTCTCAATAGCCTCCTGATACATATATGGGTCTCTATTCACTATCACCAGGGCATATGACAGCATCTCCTCGAAGCCATATCGGTCCGGTTGCCTGATGGTCCTCTTGGGCTTGTGTAGGGCAACACCGATATCAGTCCTCGATCCAGCTCACTCCTGCTGGACCTTTCCGCCTCGATCATCCGTCTGAGTCCTCTCCACCTATGGAGACACCTTAGGTAGGTTCTCGACCTGAATGTCATGTCCTCTCGTAGTACCTACAAGAGGCAAAATCAAAGAGGTAAGCTGTCCAGCAGCGCCCTGCTGGACCTCCTCCTACTCCTGCTGCTCCTCCATGCCTACTCACCTCCGTAGGACTGACTCCTCATCAAAAGTCACATCCCAACAATGATGACCTTCTTTTCCAAGAGATCCCATAGCCTGTATCCCTTGACTCCTCGCGGATAGCCTAGAAACACCGCCTTGCGTGATCTGGCGTCTAGCTTGCTCCGCTCACCAGCTCCAATGTGCACATAGGCCGTGCACCCAAATACCCGTAGATGGACCAGCCCAACTGTCCTCCCAGACCACACCTCCTCTGGAAGCCTGCCATCCAACCTGGTGTGAGGTGACCGATTGATCAAGTAACCCGCTGCATCTACTGTGTCAACCCAGAACTCCTTTGGAAGCCCTGCCTGCAGCCTCATGCATCGTGTCTTTTCCAAAAGTGTTCTGTTCATCCTCTCGACCACCCCATTCTGCTGTGGAGTCTCCTTAACTGAGAAGTGTCTCCTGATCTCACACTCCTCACAGTAATCTTGGAACTCTCTACTGGTGTACTCCCCGCCATTGTCTGACCTCAGACACTTCACGCTCCTCCCCTGCTCCTTCTCCACCTCAGCTTTCCAGATCTTGAACTTGGTGAAGACCTCTGACTTCTCTTCATGAAGTAAATCAGAGTTTCTTGAAAATCATCAATCAGGGTCATGAAGTCTCTGGCCCCATTCCTAGCTGAAACTGGGGCTGGTCCCCACACATCCATGTGTACTAACTCCAGAGGGGCTGCACTACGGGCTGTACTGATGTGAACTGAACTCTCCTCTGCTTTCCCATCTGGCAAGGCTCACAGATCTCCCTGTAGCACCATCCTCCAGATCAGAGATGAGTCCTCTCCTGCTCAACTCCCTCAGCCCCTTGTCACCCATGTGGCCTAGGCGGTAGTGCCACATCCTGTAAGCCCCCTGCTGGTTCTGTGCTGCAGCTGCTGCATCAGACTCTCCGATCACCACAGATCCCTCCATGCGATAGAGGTTATTGTCCAACCTCCTGCCTCTCATCACTACCATATCTCCATTGGAGATGTTCAGTACTCCGCTTCTAGCCCTACTGCTGAAGCTATATCCACTGCACTCCAAGTAGCCTAGTGACACCAGATTCTTTTCCAGCTCCGGAAGTGCTTTACATTTGTCAATGTCCTCACAATCCCATCAAACATCCTCACCCTAACTGTCCCTATCCCAGCCACCTTGCAAGGATGATTGTCGCTTAGAGTCACTGATCCCTCATCTGTCTTGGTGTATGTCGCAAACCAAGACCTGTGTGGTGTGTAGTGATGTGAGCATGCAGAGTCCAGTGTCCACTCCTCTGTGTAATGCCTGTGACCATCTGATACCACAAGTAGATCATCCTCCACCTGCTGCCCAGCAACTGCACTCATTGATTCTGAGCCACTTCTTTCTCCCTTCTTGCTCTTCCATAGTGGACATTCTCGCTTGAAGTGCCCGAACTCTTTGCACTTGAAGCATTTCATCTCTTCTTTCCCTTCCTGGACTTGAACCGCCCCCTGAACTTGCTTCTACCTCTGCCTCTGCCTGTCCTCTCCCCTACTGCCAAACCTTTCTGGGGAGCCCGATCTCTGGTCAACTTTTTCTCTGCTCATTAAACCTCAGCACCGAGACCATGTCCTCATATTCCAGAGTCTCCTTGCCGTAGAGCAGTGTAGTCACCAAAGAATCATATGATCCTGGCAGTGAACACAAAAGTAACAGGGACTTGTCCTCCTCATCCAGCTTCACCCCGATATTCACCAACTCCATGCACAACTGGTCGAACCTCTGAATGTGGCCAATCACATCAGATCCCTCCTGCATCCGAAGACTGTACAACCTCTTCTTCAGCATCAGCTTGTTGCACATATTCTTCTCCATATACATGGTATGCAACTTCGACCAAAGGCCCTTCGGGGTCTTTTCTTCCAGCATCGAATACAATGCCACATCTGCCAAACATTCTTGATCACTGAGCATGCTTTCTTCTCCAATGATGCCCACTGTCTATCTATCATTCCCTCAGGCTTCTCATCCAAAGCCTGATCCAGATCTGCTTGCACCAGAAGATCCTCCACCCGGATTTTCCACATGGAAAAATTCCCTTGCCATCAAACTTCTCAAAATTGACCTTCATATTACTGTCCATAACTGGATCCAAGCCAAACAAGCAATATAAAATCAAGAAGTGTAGAATATACCTTGATGGTATCTTGCTGAAAATTTTCAGCACTTGGGATCTTCAACTTCTCGTGCTTGGAACCGCTTCCTCACCACCGTGGCTCTGATACCAACTATTGAAGCATGATCCCGGCTCCTCCAGGGACCTTGGGTGTAGTAGAACCAGCAACGAATAGATCTAGAGTCATCTGGACACGATCCAAGGCCCTTGATGAAATCAGCCTGGTTGCTGTCTTCTTCGTCAACCTTTCGTTCCATATGAAGAACGCCTCTGAAACTACCTCTAAAAAATCCAAGATCTGGTACCCAACCAGATTAGACCTGGACCGAGATCTTCCAATTTGTAGATCTTGAATTAGGATATTCTAGATGGAAAAAAGATAGATGGAGACAGACCTCGTAGATCTGTCCTGCTACAGCCTTTCTTGTAGATCTGTTGATGGAGATCTCACCCACGCCTCAAACGACCTCAGATCAACTCCAGATCTGAGAGGGACTTGTACCAACCTCTTTTCAAGAGATTTTAAATCCTAGATCTATGTTTGGGAACCTGCAAGAGGGGGAGAGCAGATCTGGTAGGCGGCTGCAAGGGGGAAGGGGCTAGCGCCTCCCTTCTTTCTTTCCTTATCTGGACCTGACGGCAAGAAACCCTAGGGTTTCTTGCTCCTGGGGATGGAGAATGGCTGGAGAGAGAGGGAGAAGAGAGAGAGACTTGGGAGAAAGAGTTGTCTATTACTTGGCTTGATCAAACCTATACAAGTACATGTATATATAAACATTGGGTCAAGTGACCCAAACCCAAAACTCCCTTGACCAACTCTATGGGAGATTAGGTTAACCCAAGCCCATGTACACCCATGACTCAACCTAATCTCACCTATCCAGGGTCCAGACCTAGCCCATAAAGAGTTGGTCCCTTGAGGCCCACATAACCTAGACCTCAAGAACCCGAAAGGCCCACAGCCTTTCAACCTAGGGCCCAACTAGCCCTAGAGCCTCCATGAAGCCCTCATGAATGATGGACCTTGGCCTTAGCCTTGATCCCCTGGGCTTGGCCACACCACCTGAATCATAACATCCTCTATGATGATCCTTCGATCGAGAATATTTAAAAACTAACTACTAATAATGTATATCTCAAATTCTCAACTCTTTGAAAATATATAAAATCATCTTTATTAATTTTTAGGATAAATCATAGATACATAAATATAATTAAAAATAAAAATATTTTTTATTAATAATAAAAATTTATAAGTATAAATATAAGTCTTAAAATTATAAATTTGTCGGCCAACAATTAGCTTTCTAGGGTACATATCTAATATGTTTCACATCCTAGTCACAGTGATTCATCAGCATCTTTCCCCGCTACCAGTTTTTAGATCATCCTGCATATTCCAATCAAATTTAAGACCATCTACATCCATAACCATGTCTACCATTTTGTCTGTATTTCTTCCTACTGATGACTTCTAACCCTTACAATTATCTTCGACATCCCTCCATGCAGGTACTAATGCTTGTAGTTTGGCATAAATCTACTCCCATATAAATGGACAATTATTGTGTCCCTATTAAACATTTCTTTATTGATACATTTCTTACAAGGACAATGAGTCCATCCTTAAACTAAAAGTACAGTATTTCAAAAGTATAATCATAGAAGTACCTGACACCCTCCTTATATTCAGTAGAAATCATCCCATCGACTACTCTATGGTCCATCCTACTATGGTCCATGGCACACTATCTAAGGATTTGCATATACAAGTATAAGACAAAATGCCTACCAAATATTTTATCACTTAAAATGGCTTACATAATAAATACATTCTATCATCGACTAATAGGTACAGAAGGTCCTATCCCATTCAGGAACTACATTAATTCTATAGGTCAATTACAGTAATCAAATGATATGCAATAGGGATTGAAAAAAAATTGATAGTATTTTTTCTTAATTTTCTCTACACGATTGAAGATGTGTGAGAAGAACTAAAAAAAATACTATCTAAAATTTCTTTCGAACCCTCAACATATGTCTGATTACTATAATTATCTATAGAATTAATTATAATTCTCAAACTATCAAACTGGACAATCAATTGATCAATGTACATAATTTTCAATTCATACAAAAATATATAAATATAATAGATGCCGTAGAATATGTACATTAATGAAAAAATGGGTCTATCATTATATGCAATGCAATACTTTTAAAATTTTTAAAATACTAGATTTTTAAGTAAAGGACATCATTGCAAATGGGGATGGTCGAGATGCGCATCCCACGCATGTAGACTTGGATTGTGCTAGATGATTAGGCCGTGCAAACACACCAGTATAATATCTAGGCAAATTTCATTTTGAAGGTTTCAAAGTATCGAGCGGGATTGCAAATAAAGCTGGAAATGGGCCAGAGTGGGCTAGGCTACACCCCTCCTTGAGTCTAATCTAAATTTTTTTTTTGGACTTCAGGCCTGGCCTAGGACCTAGAGTCTAATCATCGAGCTGCTCCGACCATCATTAAGGTAGATGAGTAGACCAAAATCGATCCGATGGTGGCCCGACCTCGAACCTCTACCATCGAAGGTAGTAGAGCTACTCTTATCAGAGAGCTTCTCAAAATAGTTCCACCTCCTGAGAATAATATTAATTTAAATAATATTATTAATAATAATATTTAAATTAATAATATTATTAATTTAAATATTATTAATATTTAAGTTAATAATATTTAAATTTAAATATTATTAATTTAAAATTAATCAGATAAATATAATTTTAAATATTAAAAATTTAAAAAGCTAGAAACAGATTGTAGCAACGACGATGGAGCCATCACCATCACCATCGCTAAAAATCACCTTGTGGCTCCAATCACGGTGGGGGTCCGACAGCGGGTCAGTGATGGGTCTGATGTGGTCTGGCTGCGAGTCGGTGGTGTAGCACTCAGGGGCTTGGAATCTGAAGGGGGGAGGTGGGGGCGACAATTCGATGGCACGCACAGCACAGTAGCGGGGCATAAGAAGAAGAGGGGAGGCCAGATTCGGTAAGGGAAAGCTTGATCCGATGGGGCATGATGGTGGGGAAGCAAAAGGGGAATGCCGAAAAGATGAAGGAAGGCCAGGCAATGGGATGCCGATGTCAGGACATGATCGAAGTGCTGGGGAAGAAAGGGTGGGGCTCAGGAAGCTTCGATTCGGTATGGGATGCCAAATCTGACGTGGGGATGGTGGTGTAAAGCTAGGGGGAGGCGGTCGGGGCTCGGAGAGGCAAGAGGCGACAGAGGGGCCCAAGATTCGTGGATGGGACCTCAGGGAGGTGAAAGGGGGGCATGGGCTGGGGGCTCAAGATCCGACAGATGAGGGCTCAGGCAGATGGCCGAAGGGAGGTGGGCCAAGGGCTTGGGGAGGCGACTGGGGGCTCGGAGAGGCGATCGGGAGCTCAGAGAAGCCTGATCCGATGGTGGGGGGAAGAGGAGAACCAGAGGCGGCGAATGGAAGATGGGTCGGGGGCTTGGGAAGGCAGTCGGAGGCTCAGGAAGGGGAAATCGGGGGGAGGTGGTCGGTCATCGATGGGGGAGCCAATCCAGAAAATGAGTGAGGGGTGGGGGAGAATGAGATGGGGGTGGGGGAAAAATTAGGGCATGCAGGGAAATAAAAAGGAGAGGGGGAATTTAGGGTTATTAGTGATGAAAAAAGCCATCGCTAATAAGATCACTCCGTCACTAATAATTGTACAATCAAATTAAAAAATATATATCTTTTATTAGCGATGCAACATACCATCACTAAAAGCCAAAAAAATCATTGCTAATAAATTTTTTTTTTATGATGGCACAACTATTGGTTGTCATTTGTTGTCAGCAAAAAGCATTATTAGCGACTAAAAAGCATTATTAGCGATGGCATTTTGCTGTCGCTAATAGCCATCGATAAAGGTCTTTTTTCTTGTGGTGTCTTTATAGACTTTTACCATCATCATTCCACATTTGAAAGAGATAAAAATAGATGGAGGTGTAGCACTAGGCTACAATAGAAGAGTATAGTACTAGGCTATGTTAAACATGTAGTGTTAGGCTACAGTAGGAGTGTAGTGCTAGACTATGGTAAAGGTGTAGTATTGTGTTGTAGCAAGATGCCAAATAAAAGAGAAATTGAAGAAAATAAAGATCAATGCAAACTAAAGATTTACATAGAAAACCCTCTGAATCCAAGAAAAAAATCATAGATAGAGATAGTTGGAGATTTTTCTCTATGTTCAATATTGCAGATTATAGAGTATGAGACAAAAAATTCTAGAAAAGCACTCACACCTCAAAAGGTAACATACCTCATCAAAATAGGTATATAGAGATATCAATAAAATCAGATTGGATCCATACTGATAAGATAAAAAGGCCCTATTAACTCTATGGCTAGTGCTAATCTAAATGCGAGACACTTCTACATGTTGGATAATAATTAAAAGCTAAATTACACCAACTCCTAGAATAAATGACTAAAGTAAAGACAAAGAAAAAGATAAATTAATGGGATTATTTATCCAAGTGTCATGCCCCATCTGTTGGGAAATGTATCCCAAAAAGCCAATCGTCAAGCTGTTGACGGTAGAGCAACCAAGTATTGTAATTGATTTGTTAATAAATAAAATATATTTGTATTTTCATCATAAGCTTTCATCTTCTAATGAACTCCGTTGTTATGATGAAGTCCTTAGGACTATTTAGATTCGATAAAGAGAGGATTTATCGATTAGTCCTTAAAACAGTTCACGACCAAATGATAGGCTGTTAATAAGGACGACAGCTTCTATCGAGCATAGGTTGCTGTAGGCCATATGGGTTGGTTGTCCTCTTAACCAAAGAGTGTGGAGACACTGGTATGGCATACAGGTGAGATGTACTGGTACATCATCATTGAACGTGACCAACTCCAGAGTATTCTGCTGTCGAGAATGTCTCTGATGGGATATAGGTATAAGTGTCCCTTAGACCTGAGATCGCTCAGTGACTTGCAAGCAACTCACTGTGCTTTGATACTGGACTAACTGAATTTTTAATTCAGAGATGGAAGGCTTCTGGGCATAGTCAAGTACTTGCAAAGTCAGAGTGTGATCGAGATGGGATTGACCACTCCAAGAGTTGGAGAAGAATGAGTCGCTGTATTTTAATTTAGCAAAACCTTGGCCAGGATAATCCATCAGATGAATTTGATATTTTGAAATACAATGTGGACAACCTGATCAGAGTTGACAGTTGAACTCTGGGGTGTCCTATGATCATTTTGGTCAAGGGGATGAATTATATGAAAACTATATCCGCATGGGTTCTAAGGATGTTGTTCTACACATTCGACCTATCCAGTCGTCGGGTACCATTGCTAGATGGTCACTTTGATTGGTACAAAAATTTATTCCTATACTACCGCTTAGGTTCGAACCTATGAGGTCACACACATTAGAGTTTATGATCCGATCGGATGGTTGATCAACGATTAAGAATCGTTCTAGGGTTAAATGATCAATACGATTGACATTTAACCCAGTGCAAGTGTTGTAGGAGGATCGATTAGCAATTCGATTGCTAATTGGCTTAATTTGATTAAGCCAATGGGTTGAGATTAAGTCTAATTAAATATGATTTAATTAGATTTAGTTTGGGCTTGATTGGATCAAGTCCAATTGGTTTATTGGATAAGCCAAGTGCAAGAAAAAACTAGTCCCAGTTCAACTAGGACTTGGGTCAATCTAATTTCTAATTTGATTAAAAAATTAAATCAGATTTAAATCTAATTTAATCTGATTAAATTAGATTCTTAATTGGGTTAAGACCTATTTTAATTGAGTTTATCTAATTTTGTTTTGATTTGATTTGAGAAACCAAATTAAAACAAGTCATAAGATAGAATCCTAGTAAGACTAGGATTCCACCTTGCGCCACATAAGCCTTCCCCACGCCCTCTCTCTCATTCAACACCAATCTCTCTTATTTTGTGTGACAAAAGCCCTCTCCTAGGTCTCTCCCACATTTACAAAAGGTTTCCTCTCTTCTTTCTTACATGGAAGGTGGTTTGGATCAAATCAAAAAGGAATAAGTTTGGATTTCAATTCTATGAGATAGAGTTTTAGAAATCCAAAACTCTTTCAATTTTGCACCGAATCTATCCAAATTTTTTTTTTGAATTTTTTGGCTTTTAGGGTACACATTGTGTACCCTTTCTGTAATCCATGCATGAAAATAAGGAGGTGGTGCTCAAGAGTTGGGCACCCCTTAACTTGCCATGTTTGGATAAGCCTTGACTAGGTATTTGACCTAGACAAGACTTTATCATATCTCTCTATATAAAATGAGTTTCTTTATAAATTTTTGAAAAAGATAGAGATTTGAGAGACCTTTAGGCCACCTAAAAATTAGAGAGAAGACCTTTGGGTCGTGGAGATATAATAGACACAAGTTAGGGTGTCTAGAGAGAGAAATAAGAAGAAGAAGAGGGTCTTCTTCTAGGGTTGTTTGTTTTCATATCTTTCCTCCCTCCATCTTGAGTTTCTGAGAATGTCTCAGATTTGAAACTCTTCTCCTATTTTCCATCTTTGGAAGAGTCTAAATCAAGAAGAAGGAGGCACCTGATCAACCATCAAAGAAGGATCAGCGCAGTACTAGCATACTGTGCTGATTTTCTGAAGCAAGACTTCTGATTGAGATTCGTGGGCTCGTGTGGATGACTCCTAGAGGCCGGACACATGTGCGGCTTGCAACATCATCCTCAAGCCAGATCAGCAGGTTAGAATGTCTAACTTGCAAGGTAATAGATCTGATCTATTGTTTAACACATACATTAGATGTAGTATAGAAACATGTTGATATGATCAACATGTAGTTCATGCTATATTTCTATATTTTAATTTCATGATTTAATTCTATGTAATAATCATGTAATAGATCTTAGATCTAGAATTCTCTAATTTTAAAAAATAAATTTTGATTTATTTTAGTCTTCCGCTGTATGATCTTGAAAAAGTTTCAAGATCTAACCCTGAAACCCTAGATCTGGTTCCTACAATTGGTATCAGAGCCCAGTTCTTTATTACATGATTATTTATATATACTTAGATTATTTCTTAGATTAGATCTAATTTATAATCTGATTATTAAATCTGAAATTAAAATTTTAGATCAATCACGAACTGCAAGGTTGTCCTGCTGTAAGGTTTACCCCTTACAGTACAAAGTTGTTCTAGTTTGTGTAGATCTATCTTTAATCATAAATTTGTTAGATATGATCTAAATTAAATTTATAATTTATTAGATTTAATAGATATTTAAATCTAAATAAAATCTCTTTGTTAATAATTTTTGTGCAAAAAATTATTTAAAGTTGAAATTATTTCAATCACATGAACCTGTTTAGATTAGATCTAAAGTAGTTTCATATTTATTTCACTTGTATCTTGATTATGAATCAAACATGCAATATGGTTGGTAGAATCATATTGTAAAATTATTTTATAAATATGAAAATTATTTTTTGAAAAGTCGAACCCAACCCTCAGCCCAAAACTTAATTAAGAATTAAGAAGTTGTTTGATTAGGTTCTAGGATTATGAATTGAAGAACCTAAGACACAAACCATAACACATTGAGTTAATGGGTTAGTGGAATTAGGTCCATTAATTGGGTTAGACCTATGGTTAGATTAAAGATGGACTTAATTAGAGAATTGACTAAATCTAATCAATTATTGTCTTAGATTAGGTCAAAGATTCTCTAGATCAATTACAATAGTTGTAGTTGGTCAAGTCCATTCTTTAACGAGAACCAAATGGACTTGATTCTTGGCTAAGCGGTCTAGCACGAACTGTTAGGTTGATCTAATCGAAACTAATTAAATCAGTTGGTGTCTAAGGTAAACCAGACTGGTGGTTTTTAATTGGGAGCCCGCTTACCTGGCCATTTCTGATGGTGTCTAAGGCAAGCTTTGGCAGACCCTCTCACTGATCGAACTTACCTGGCCTCTTGGTGAAATTATGTTTTGATCAGATCACTTGACTATTCGAGCTGACCCATGTCAGCTAGGTAAATCAATGTGACTGATTTAGGTGCTCCTAGACCAGCCCTTTTAATGGTCTCCCTTAAGCTGACTTGGTGAAGCCAGTGGGAGGATCATGATAAGCTGGTTCATCTGACCTCATCCTCTATATTATTTAAATCTTCTAAAATTATTAGGTCCTTAAAATGATAAAGTTATGAAGATAACTGAGTCATAGCCTCCCATTAAGGTTTTGATAATGAGTCTATTAACTCAATAATCATTGCAGATCCAAAGGCCTGGTGCTTGTTGACTAATGAAATTATCACTCATCATATGATGACTTGGAAGTGTCTCTCTAATGGTGGTTAGGTGAGCTAATCAAAGTTGGACTTAATCATTCGTTGGTTAGATACACCAAGTATGATCATGTTAATGGTTGGACCTAACCGGATCCTTACAGTGGAGGCCAAAACCTACTGATTAGGTTTCTGGGGTAAAATTAAAATTACTAGAAATTATTTAGAGAAATAATTGGTTATGAACCTATCCTTAGATGTACATGGGTTGGCCAACCAAAGTTGGGCTTGTGTGTAGTCTAAGTGGATTCTAGTACCCACTAAGGAATTAGGTAATTCCTCGAATTGAAGGTAGAGGCTACCAATTCGAATAAAATAGTGGGAGAAATCTTTTGATTAAAGTCAAATCTTTAGGTTTAATGAATTAATTACTAATTAGGTTATGATTTTCTTTTGTACAGATATGGCCACTTCCCTATCGCTTCGATCATTATTGGACAATGATAAGTTGGTGGGACCCAACTTCAGTAGCTGGTACCGAAAGTTGAAGATAGTCCTAGAGCATGAACAGATCTATATGTGATAATGGATCCTGCACCTGAGGAGCCAGCTGTCAATGCACGTGGAACAGTCAGAGACACTTACCAGAAGTGGCTCAGTGACTGGACCACGGTGCGCTGTATCATGCTGGCTGTCATGAGCGACGAGTTCAGTCACAGATTCGAGATGGCTCAGTCAAAAGACATGCTTCAAGTGTTGGAGGATGCCTTTGGCACACCCGATGACGTGGAGAGGCACAAGACTAGTTGTGCCATCTTCAACGCCAAAATGCGGGATGGTGCCTCTGTCACTGATCATGTATTGTACATGATCGAGCTGATGGAATGATTGAGCAAGCTCGGCTTTTCCTTGCATGAGCAGCTTGGGAAAGATGCAATATTGAACTCGCTGTCCAAGTCTTATCTCCCATTCCTCACTCATTATAGAATGACAAAGCCTGAAGTAAACTATCACGGATTATTGGGGTTGCTTCAGAACTTTGAGAAAGATCACCAACTCCATAAGGAGTCGGTGAACTTAGTGGGAGGATCATCTTCTAGTTCTTGACCCTTTAAGAAAGGGAAGAAGAACAAGAAGAAGAAAGTGAAGAAGGTGCAAGTTCAGACTGGGACATCTATGCAGGGTCAGACCAAAAAGATCAAATCCAATAAGAGTCAAGCTGAATGCTTCTTTTGCAAGAAGCGGGGGTACTGGAAGAGGAACTTTCCACAGTACATTGCCTCCCTGGACCCGAGCAGGTAGAGAAAGCAGCAAGTTGTTGCTGGACAAGGTATTTATATGATAACTCCTTGCAATTTCTCTATTTGTGATATAACTGACTGGGTATTGGATACCGGTAGCCCTTACCATATTTGCAATTCGTTGCAGGGGTTGCAGGTCAGTAGGAGATTCGAGCAATGTGAGAGGTTCCTGAATGTTGGAGATGGAAGACCACTTCCAGTTCTAGCATTAGGAATCTTGAAACTTGTATTTGAATCCCATATCGTTATTCTTAATGATTGTCATTTCTGTCCCAATTTCTTTTTAAATGTCATTTCTGTAGGCCTTCTAGCCAAAAATGATTATGAAATTTCAATAAAGAAACAAATTTGTAATATCATTAAGAATGATGTTACTATTTTTTGTGGATATTTGAATAATGGTGTGTATATGTTATCACAATCTGTTAATGTAGTCTATTCAACTGGCAAGCACCCTAGATTAGATAGTGTATCAGATATCTACTTATGGCACTGTAGGCTAGGTCATATAAATAAGAACAGAATAAACAGGTTGACTCAAGAGGGAATCCTCGAAGTCAGTGATTGTGAATCACTTCCAACCTGTGAGTCCTGTCTTCTTGGTAAAATGACAAAGTCACCTTTTACTGGAAAAGGTGAGAGAGCTACTGAGCTCTTGGGCCTAGTACATACTGATGTATGCGGGCCCATGAGCACCAGTGCTAGAGGTGGATATTTCTACTTCATAACTTTCACGGATGACCTATCCCGATATAGATATGTCTATCTGATGAAACATAAGTTGGATTCATTTGAAATGTTCAAACGATTTCGAAGTGAAGTAGAAAAATAAACTGGGAAGAGTATTAAAACTCTTCGATCTGATCGAGGAGGAGAATACCTTTCTAGTGAGTTTCTCACATATCTAGGAAAGAATGGGATTCTCTCCCAATGGACTCCTCCAGGAACACCACAGCATAATGGTGTGTCTGAAAGGAAGAATCGGACTCTGTTAGACATGATCGATCCATGATGGATTTTGCTAGCTTGCGATATCCTTCTGGGGATATGCACTCGAATCGGCCTGTTATCTGTTAAATAGGGTTCCAAGTAAGTTGTAATTAAGACTCCATATGAGATATGGACAGGACGTAAGCCAGCACATTCACACCTTAGGGTCTGGGGGTGCCCGGCCTATGTCAAATGATTAGTCACAGACAAACTTGGACCCAGGTCTGACAAATGCTCATTCATAGGGTACCCCAAAGAGACAAAAGGATATTTTTTCTACCATGCCGATGAACAAAAGGTGTTCGTAGCATTAAGGCAATCTTTTTAGAAAAGGAGTTCCTTGGTGAAGGAATCGTTGCCTCTGAGGTTGAACTTGATGAAGTTCAACAGGTAGAAGGACCGACACCAATAGCTAAACCTGAGTCGGATTTGATTAGATCAGATCCGAAGCCCAATGTACCTGCACCATTAAGGCGATCCGGTAGAGTACCATTTAGCCAGATAGATACTACGATTTCTTGGTCCGGGACGGTGATCCCATCGAACTTGATCAGAATAATGATGATCCGATCACCTATATGGATGTAATGCAGAGACCTGATTTCGAGAAATGGCTTGAAGCCATGAAATCTGAAATGGAGTCCATGAAGGTCAACGATGTATGGACATTGGTTGACCCACCTGAAGGGGTTAAACCCATTGGGTGTAAATGGGTCTTCAAAAGGAAGAGGGGCGCAGATGGAAAGGTAGAGACCTATAAAGCCCGTCTGGTCGCCAAGGGTATCGTCAACGTTATGGTATTGACTATGATGAGATGTTTTCCCCTGTGGCAATACTCAAATCCATTCGGATAATGTTTGCAATAGCTGCCCTTCTGGATTATGAGATCTAGCAGATGGATGTAAAGACAGCTTTCCTAAATGGAGAGCTGACCGAAGAGGTGTATATGATACAACCTGAGGGTTTTACATCCACAGATGAGTCCAAGGTGTGCAAGCTTCAGAGATCTATTTATGGATTGAAGCAAGCTTCTCGAAGTTGGAACATGCATTTTGATAAGATGATCAAAACGTATGGCTTCATTAAGAATGGAGAAGAGCCCTGCATCTATAAATGGGCAAATGGTCCAGTTATGGTATTCCTTATCTTGTACATGGATGACATTCTTTAATCGAGAATGACATCCCCGCACTACAGGAAATAAAAATTTGGTTGTCATCACAGTTCTCCATGAAGGACTTGGGTGAAGCATCCTACATCCTAGAGATGAAGATCTATAGGGATAGACCTAAAAGGATGCTTGGGTTATCCCAGTCCACGTACATAGATACTGTGCTGAAGAGGTTCAGCATGGAGAATTTCAAGAAGGGCTATCTATCGATAGGCCATGAAATTTCTCTCTCTAAGAAGGATTGTCCGACAACTCCTGAAGAGAAAGAGCGTATGAGTAGAGTCCCATATGCTTCAACCGTGGGATCTATCATGTACGCCATGACATGTACAAGACCAGATGTGGCATACTCACTAGGAGTAGTGAGTAGATACCAATCTGATCCTGGAGAAAATCATTGGAAAGTGGTTAAAGCCATCCTTAAGTATTTGAGAAATACTAAGGACTAATGGTTGGTTTCTGGCGAGTCAGATCTGAAACTTGTGGGGTTCACAGACTCTAGCTTCAATCTGACCATGATGACAGCAGGAGTGTGTTGGGTTATATCTTTACTATGAATGGTGGAGCCATCTGCTGGAAGAGTTTCAAGCAGCATACTGTGGCAGACTGTTTGTGAAGCGGAGTACATCGCAGCATCGGATGCCACGAAGGAAGCTGTGTGGCTGAGAAATTCATCAACGAGCTCGGAGTAGCACCCTCCCTCGATGGTCCGATCTGCTCTAATGCGACAGTACTGGTGCCATAGCTCAGGCGAAGGAACCCAAAGCACATCAGCGGACGAAGCACATCTTGCGCCGCTTCCACCTGGTACGGAAGATCATGGATCAAGGTGACGTCAACCTTCAGATGATTGACGGAATGGAGAACCTGGCTGACTCCTTCACTAAAGCCCTGGAGATAAAGGAGTTCAACAATCACAAGTCGAAGATGGGTATTAGATACTGTGTCGAGTGGCTTTAGGACAAGTGGGAGTTGTTGGGAAATGTGTCCCAAAAACCAATCGTCAAGCTGTTAACGGTTGAGCAACCAAGTATTGTAATTGATTTGTTAATAAATAAAATATATTTGATATTTTCATCATAAGCTTTCATCTTCTAATGAACTCCGTTGTTATGATGAAGTCCTTAGGACTATTTAGATTCGATAAAGAGAGGATTTATCGATTAGTCCTTAAAACAGTTCACGACCAAATGATAGGCTGTTAATAAGGATGATAGCTTCTATCGAGCATAGGTCGCTGTAGGCCATATGGGTTGGTTGTCCTCTTAACCAAAGAGTGTGGAGATACTAGTATGGCATACAGGAGAGATGTACTGATACATCATTATTGAATGTGACCAACTCCAGAGTATTCTACTGTCGAGAATGTCTCTGATGGGATATAGGTATAAGTGTCCCTTAGACCTGAGATCGCCTCAGTGACTTGCAAGCAACTCACTATGCTTTGGTACTGGACTAACTGAATTTTTAATTCAGGGATGGAAGGTTCTGGGCACAATCAAGTACTTGCGAAGTCAGAGTATGATCGAGATAGGATTGACCACTCCAAGAGTTGGAGAAGAATGAGTCACTGTATTTTAATTTAGCAAAACCTTGGCCAGGGTAATCCATCAGATGGATTTGATATTTTGAAATATAATGTGGACAACCTGATCAGAGTTGACAGTTGAACTCTGGGGTGTCCTATGATCATTTTGGTCAAGGGGATGAATTATATGAAAACTATATCCACATGGGTTCTAAGGATGTTGTTCTACACATTCGACCTATCCGTCGTCGGTTACCATTGCTAGATGGTCACTTCGATTGGTACAAAAATTTATTCTTATACTACCAGATTAGGTTGGACCTATGAGATCACACACATTAGAGTTCATGATCCGATCGGATGGTTGATCAACGATTAAGAATCGTTCTAGGGTTAAATGATCAATACGATTGACATTTAACCCAGTGCAAGTGTTGCAGGAGGATCGATTAGCAATTCGATTATTAATTAGCTTAATTTGATTAAGCCAATGGGCTGAGATTAAGTCTAATTAAATATGATTTAATTAGATTTAGTTTGGGCTTGATTGGATCAAGTCCAATTGGTTTATTGGATAAGCCAAGTGCAAGGAAAAACTAGTCCCAGTTCAACTAGGACTTGGGTCAATCTAATTTTAATTTGATTAGAAAATTAAATCAGATTTAAATCTAATTTAATCTTATTAAATTATGTTCTTAATTGGTTTATGATCTATTTTAATTGGTTGATTTAATTTTGTTTTGTTTGATTTGAGAAACCAAATTAAAACAAGTCATAAGATAGAATCCTAGTAAGACTAGGATTCCACCTTGCGCCACATAAGCCTTCCCCATGCCCTCTCTCTCATTCAATGCCAATCTCCTCTTATTTTGTGTGAAAAAGCCCTCTCCCAGGTCTCTCCCACGTTCACAAAAGGTTTCCTCTCTTCTTCTTACATGGAAGGTGGTTTGGATCAAATCAAAAAGGAATAAGTTTGGATTTCGAATTCTATGAGATAGAGTTTTAGAAATCTAAAACTCTTTCAATTTTGCACCGAATCTATCCAAATTTTTTTTTTTGAATTTTTGTATCTTTTAGGGTACACATTGTGCACCCTTTCTAGTGATGCATGCACGAAAATAAGGAGGAGGTGCTCAAGAGTTGGGCCCCCTTAACTTGCCATGTTTGGATAAGCCTTGACTAGTATTTGACCTAGACAAGGACTCTATCATATCTCTCTATATAAAATAAGTTTCTTCATGAAATTTTCAAAGAAGATAGACATTTGAGAACCTTTGGGCCATCCAAAAATCAAAGAGAAAGACCTTTGGATCGTGGAGATATAATAGACACAAGTTAGGGTGTCTAGAGAGAGAAACGAGAAGAAGAAGAGGGTCTTCTTCTAGGGTTGTTTGTTTTCATATCTTTCCTCCCCCATCTTGACTTTCCTGAGAGTATCTCAGATCTGAAACTTTTCCTCCTACTTTCATCTTTGGAAGAGTCCAAATCAAGAAGAAGGAGGCACCTGATCAACCATCAAAGAAGGATCAGCGCAGTACTAGCATACTGTGCTGATTTCCTGAAGCAGGACTTCTGATAGAGATTTATGGGCTCGTGTGGATGACTCCTAGAGGCCGGATGCGTGTGTGGCTTGCAACATCATCCTCAAGCCCGAATCAGCAAGGTTAGAACATCTAACTTGCAAGGTAATAGATCCGATCTATTGTTTAACACATACATTAGATGTAGTATAGAAACATGTTGATATGATCAACATGTAGTTCATGCTATATTTCTATATTTTAATTTCATGATTTAATGCTATGTAATAATCGTGTAATAGGATCTTAGATCTAGGATTCTCTGGTTTTAAAAAATAAATTTTGATTTATTTTAGTCTTCCGCTGTATGATCTTGAAAAAGTTTCAAGATCTAACCTTGAAACCCTAGATCTGGTTCCTACACCATCTCCCTAGCACAAATGAGCCCATGATGGATGGCTGCATGTCATGCAAGGTTTTATCCATAAAACATGTAAAGCCTAAAATTTACTTTGTACCAGTGCAAGTAAATTATGATACTTAAGATCTTTAATTTGATAAACAAATCCAACATTACTTTTAAAATCAATTCATGTTAATTACTTAACATTTATTTTTAGATAAAAAGAAAAATGCTTCTAAGTCTTAATTCTTTCGCTTACAGCTCATAATCCCATCCGCATTAGGTGTTGGCATTTGAAAAGAATAAGCAAATAAGAGTAAGCTAAAAGCCCGATAAGTCACCTCTATCATTATTCGATTAAGTATAACATACACAAAACTCAAAATCATAATATATAATTTTTGATTTATACTTTAAGACATACTAAGCAATACAAAGTGTACATATATTCAAAATGATCAACACATTTGAATAAAAGAAGAAGAAAATAAAACTTTTGATCATTGTGTTTAACTATTTCAACTCTTTCTCTTGGCCTTTTGATTATGGTCACAATCGGGCCATGGCAATCCCCAAAAGAGTCTAGATCCTGACTACAATATGCTGCTCATCAGCACATCCCAGTGATCATCTTACTAGAGGTCTAAAAAGAACTAGCTTTGAAATTACATGAGAAAATGTGCCCATGGTAGCATTATTAGTGATTGTCCTACTAGCATGGCCCAAAAGAAAACTAGCTCTTGATTACAATATACTATCAACCAGTATGCACTAGTGATCACCCTACTAGAGGCCCAAAAGATGACTAGATCCTAAATCATGAGATCATGATCAGGCTAGAGAGGATATATCACAATCAATAAATTTGAAAATATTTCATAGTAAAAAGGGTAGCTCATGCTCATGAAATTTATTTAATGCTTAATCCAACTATTCAAAGTCTACTAATACATAGCATACAATATACAGAGATATTATTCATTATTAAGTTTTAATACTTAAATTAATATCTTTCTATCAACACTACAAGAAATAAAATTTAACAATTGTAAAATTGGTTGCTAAATAACAAAAATCGATTGCTAATTTATTTTGTGATCAATAAAAATTGGTTGCAAAAACTCTGGTTGCAAACATTTTGCAACTAATTTTATCAGTGGCAAAATTTTATGATTGATTTTATGATCAAAAGTAAAAAAGATTAAATACACTTTTACGATCGATTTAATGACTGAAAAAAAAAATTATTAATTATTTTATAACCAAATTATCGATCAAAATAATTGGTTGCTAAGTTTTAAAATATTTTTTATTTAAAAAATTGATCATAAAATCAGTCATAATTTATTTTTTATAATATTTTAATTTTTAAAATCGATTGTAAAATCAATCATTAAATTCATTAAAAATTATTAAAATAAAATTTGATTGCAAAATTGATCTCTAATTTTTATTTTATATATTTTTTTTATTTTTACATTATTTTTTATATTATATTATTTTTATTTTTATTTTCTATGGGGCACGCACTGGGCTGCTAGGTGCAACCCAGTGGATGCGCACAAGAGGCCCAACATGTGGCGTACCATAGTCTACCATGCCAATGAGGTTGGCACAGTCCTTGAAGGGAGGCATGGACCGCGATCGATTTTCCTTGATTTCTCATGATCCATTATGGATCAAAGGGCATTTTCCACCCATTTCTCATGGCTCACGTCATCTCTGTGGATCGATTGCATGAAGGTATAGGGAGAGTTCAGAACCCACAACGGCATCCTCTCCAATCCCTCCATCGTAGCGGCAAACAAAAAAGAAATTGGAGATAGGTGGCAGCAAGGAGAAGGGAAGGAGGTCAGTGTGCTCTAGATGGATCGAGATAGAGAAGGAAAACACCTGAGGGAGATCGGTGAAGGCCGACGTCAGTGACAATGGGGAGCACAGTAATGGTAGAGATCGACAGTAGGTGGCGCAAGGAGAAGGGGAAGTGGATCGACGAAAGGAGAAGGGGAGGAGAAGGAGAAGGGGACCATGGGAGGGGGGAGGGGAGGGGGGAATGCATCATCGGGAGGGAAGGGGGGGCTGTCACGGGCAAACTGGAAAGGGGGCGAGGATAAGAGGGGATTTGTGTGGGAAAATATGTCCTAAAAGTCAATCGTCGACCTGTTGATGGTTGAGCAATCTTGTATTGTAATTGATTTGTTAATAAATAAAATATTTTTTGGTATTTTATCATAAGTTTTTATCTTCTAATGAACTCCGCTGTTGTGATGTTCTTAGGACTATTTAGGTTCGATAAAGAAAGGATTTATCGATTAGTCGTTAAAATTATTCACGATCAAATGATAGGCTATTAATAAGGACGACAGCTTCTATCGAGCATAGGTCGCTGTAGGCCATATGGGTTGGTTGTCCTCTTAACCAAAAAGTATGGAGATATTGATATAGTATACAGGTGAGATGTAAGGGTACATCATCATTGAACGTGACCAACTTTAGAGCATTCTGCTATCGAGAATGTCTCTGATGGGATATAGGTATAAGTATCCCTTAGACCTGAGATCACCTCAGTGACTTGCAAGCAACTCACTGTACTTTGGTACTAGACTAACTGAATTTTTAATTCAGTGACGGAAGGCTTCTGGGCACAGTCAAGTACTTACAAAGTCAGAGTGTGATCAAGATGGGATTGACCACTCCAGGAGTTGGAGAACAATGAGTCGCTATATTTCAATTTAGCAAAACCTTGGCCAGGATAATCCATCAGATGGATTTGATATTTTGAAATACAATGTGGACAACCTGATCAGAGTTGACAGTTGAACTTTGAGGTTCCTATGATCATTTTGGTTAAGAGAATGAATTATATGGAAATTATATCTGCATGAGTTCTAAGGATATTATTCTACACATTCGACCTATCTGACCATCGGGTACCATTGCTAGATGGTCACTTTGATTGGTATAAAAATTTATTCCTATGCTACCAGCTTAGATTCGGACCTATAAGGTCACACACATTAGAGTTCATGATCCGATCGGATGGTTGATCAATAATTAAGAATCATTCTAGGGTTAAATGATCAATACGATTGACATTTAACCTAGTGCAAGTGTTGCAGGAGGATCGATTAGCAATTTGATTGCTAATTAGCTTAATTTGATGAAGCCAATAGGTTGAGATTAAGTTTAATTAAATATGATTTAATTATATTTGGTTTGGCTTGATTGGATTATGTCCAATTGGTTTATTAGATAAGCCAAGTGCAAAGAAAAACTAGTCCTAGTTCAAATAGGACTTGGGTCAACCTAATTTCTAATTTGATTAAAAAATTAAATCAAATTTTATTCTAATTTAATCTGATTAAATTAAGCTTTAATTGATTAAGACTTATTTTAATTAGGTTGATTTGATTTTGATTTGATTTGGTTTGAGAAACCAAATTTGAACAAGTCATAGATTGAATCCTGGTAAGACTAGGATTCCACCTTGCGTCACATTAGCCCCCCACGCCCACTCTCTCTTATCCCATGCCCACTCTCTCTTATTTTGTATGACAAAATCCTCTCTCCCAGGTCTTCATGCATGCCCAAAACTTTTCTCTCTTTCTCTCTTACATGGAATGTGGTTGTGGATCAAGTCAAAGTAGGAATTAGTTTGGATTTCAAATCTATGAGATAGAGTTTTAGGAAACCAAAACTTTTTCCTTATGGACTGATTTTATCCAAATTTTTTTTGAAATTTTCATAAATTTTATTGTACATATTGTACATCCTTTTCTGATAGTCCACAATAGAAAAAGAAGGAGGAGACGCCCGCCCCTTGTCTTGCCTTGTTTGGATAATCCTTGACTAGGTATTTGACCTAGACAAGGACTCTTCATATCTCTCTATTTAAAATGAATTTCTTCATAAAATTTTCATGGATTATAAATCATTGAGAGATCTTTGGGGTATCCAAAAATCAAGAAGAAAATATTTTAGGACATGGAGATCTAATAGACACAAAACTAAGTGTCTGGATTAGAGCAAAGAGACGAAGAAGAGGGTCTTCTTCTAGAGTTGCTGGGTTCATCTCTTCCCTTCCTCCATCTGTAAGTTTTCTTAGAGTGCCTCATCTAAAACTCCTTCTCCTACTTCTTATCTTTGGAAGAGTCTAAATCAAGAAAAAGAGGCATCTGATCGACCATCGAAGAAGGATCAGCGCAGTACTAGCATACTATGCTGATTTCTTAGACCAGGACTTCTGATCATGATTCGTAGGCTTGTGTGGATGACTCCTAGAGGCTGGATATGTATGCGGCTTGCAATATCATCCTCAAGCCTAGATCAGCAAAGTTAGAATGTCTAACTATTGGAAAAGGTGCAGGGTTTCATGCATGAATTTTAAAATATTTTTGAAATATAATGCAGCGAACATGTAAATTAAATAATTTAATCTATAAATGCATGTAATCAAATTACTAAACCCTACAATTAGGATCTATAACATGTCATAGTATATTTATAAATTAGAAAATAAAAGCTTTGGGAATGATCAAATCAATACCTTAGATCTGAAACAGTTTCAGATTTAAAACCTAGATCACATCTAGATAAGAAAAGAGATCAGATCTCTTACCTTCATGCAGGTTGAGAACTCCGTGGTTGATTTTTTTTATTACTTTAGAGCTACACATGCATCCAGCTTCTACAGGTGATCCACATGAGGCTGCAATAAAATTGGAGGTTCGTCGAACAAAGATCCACTCGAAGTGCTAGCTTCTTGCAGATTCCTCCTGATGGTTAATCTAGAAGATATTCTTCGGATCTCTTGGACATTCCAAGAGATGAAGAATATGAGGAACAAGAAGAAGTCAAACCTTTTGACCTCCCTAAAATCAAAAATAATAATATAAAAGAAAAAATCTTAAGGGAAGACAGTTCTTCTCTTTCAGTACATCAACGATTGATATCCTGAGAACATCTCTACGCTAGGATATGAGAAGATCTTCTTCTCTAAATATTTTTCTAATTTTTAGATCTTATGATGTTGATTTTTCTCATAGAAAAATTTCATGATTTATGGAGAAGAAGGTTGTAAAAGAAATCTTAAGAAAAGACCTTCTTTTCTTCTTCTTCTCTCATCAGAACATGATCAGATCATGCCCAAAATAAGATCACCATGCCCCAACTCATTGGAGCATGAATCCACCATGCCATCCCTCTTTCTCTCTCAAATTTTTATCACATAAAAATACAAAATAAAGAGGAAATAAACTAAAAAGAAAAACAATAAGAGAAAAACATCTTCTCTCTTACCTTTTGTTTCTACAAGACATCAACTTTTGATCTCTTGATAGAAGACTCTTCTCCAAGAAATTTGATTCCTCAAACCATCCATTCCATCCTCTTTCTCTCTCAAATTTTATCACATAAAAAATACAAAAAACAAAAAGAGAATAATATGAAAGAAAAAAATGAGAGAAGATAATCTTTTCTCTTACCTTTCTCTCTACAAGATATCAACCTTTGATCTCTTGATTGAAGACTCTCCTCCAAGGATTTTGGTGCCTCAAACCACCCATACCTTCCTCTTTCTCCTCTTTTTTTTTATCCTAAAATCCACAAATTTTTGACTCCTATTTCATAGCATATGGGGTGGCAACTTTTTATATGGTAGACTAGGTCATAAAACCTAGTCTAACAAGGAGTCCATGGGGCATCCAACTCTTGGACATCTCCTCCCTCATAAATTTCATAGAGAGCATGAAAATAACCATAAAAGGAGTGACAAAAAAAAGGGATAAGCATGGAGGAAGTTGGCACATGAGAGGAGAGAAGAGTCCTTGTGAAGATGGACTCTTTCAAACAAAGAAGATAAACCTAAACCGCTTTCTATAATTAGCCAAATCACTTTCCATATTGAATGAAATCAAATCTAATTCAAATCTCTAGAATAAGTGGCATGAGATAATATTACTTAGATATGGATATCATAAAAAAATATCTAAAAATTAATTAGTGGGTGTGGGCTTGAGATTTCTTAGGTGGCGCGAGAGAAGAGATGGAGTCCTAGTCTAACTAGGATTCTTATGTAGATTAGGTCAAACACTTTGAACCCAATCTAAATTAATTACAATCTAATTAATGATATTCTAGTCTAACTAGAAGTCTAATTAAATCAGATTAAATCATATTTAATTCTGATTTAAATCTTAACTTAATTAAAAATTAGGTGCATACAAGTCCTAGTCAAACAGGACTTGTTCTCCCTTGCAATTAGCTTATCCAATAAATCAATTAGACTTAATCAATTAAATTTAAAATAATTTTAATTAATCAAATTCAATTAGACTTGATCTCAGCCTAATTGCTCAATCAGATTAAGCCATTTAGCAATTCAATTGCTAATTGATCCTTTTGCAACACTTGCATTAGGTCAAACATCAAGCACATTGATCGTTTAACCTTAGAATGATTCTCAATCATCGATTAACCATCTGATTAGGTTACAATCTTTTATGTGTGTGATCCTATAGGTTCAAACCTAAGTGGTAGTATAGAAATCAATTTTTGTACCAGTCGAAGTAACCATCTAGCAATGGTTCCCGACGTCCAATAGGTCGAATGTATGCAAAGCAACATTCTAAGAATCCTGACCCATGGTTATCGTATAATTCATTTTTTGATCAATAATGCTCAAGATAACTTCAAGTATACTGTCAATCACTCATATAAGTCATCTCTATTATGTCTCAAAATTTTGCAAATCTCGTGACTCTTCACGAGGATTACCCAGGCCTAGATTTTGCTAAATTGAAACACAGCGAGACATTCTCTTCCTGAAGTTAATCAGGAGTGGTCAATCCCATCTTGATCATACACCGACTTCATAAGTACTTGACTGTACCCAAAAATCTTTCAAACCTATATTAAAAATACAAGCAGTCCGGCACCAAAGCATAGTGAGTTGCTTGTAAGTCACCGTGGTGATCTCAGGTCGGAGGGACACTTATACCCATTGGCCTTAGCTAACTACTCTTGACAATAGAGTGTTACATTACTCACGTTCAATATAGATGTACTCCTATATCTCACTTAGATGCCATACTAGTGTATCCACACCACTTTAGTAAAAGATAGAACTTTTATGACGAACTTGCCAATAACTATTACTATTAGATAATTATATATTAATTCCAATCATCTACCACTTAGATGATAGGCTTTAGGATATATTTTTCAACAACTCTCACTTATACTAAAGCCAATCAGAATGATATCAAATATCCTATCTTCCACTTGAGTTCGTAGAACTTTTTAGTTTCGAGGCCTCAGCAAATGGGTCGGTCAAGTTCTCCTTTATCATCGATCTTCCAAAGATCAATGTCACCCTGATCTAAAATCAAATGTGATAGCAATACAGAGTATGCTAGTCATTCAGTTCTTTAGCCAGATTTATGGCTCCAGTGCTACGATAGGACTAGACCATCAGTGGAGGGTGCCACTTCCAACCTGCTAATGAAGCTCAGCAACTACACAGCTTACATGGCAGCATCATATGCTACGATGTACTCTACATCACTAATTGAATAGACTAAAGTATCTTGCTTAGAACCTTTTCAGTAAATTGCTCCTATAATTAGGGTATGATCCGACACTTTCTTGTTGTCATCTTGATCTGACTGAAATCGAAACATCCACATATTTAAAGTCAGTATTTCCATATTTGAGTCACTGGACTTTAGTATTTTCCAAATACTTAAAGATTGTCCATACAATCTTCCAGTGGTTCTTACTTAGATCAGACTGATATCTGCTCACTACCATTAATGAGTATACCATATCTGATCTTCAACATAGAGAAATTAGATGACACCCAAATATTTATTCCTTGCAATGCTGGAATGTCATTCTTAATTAAAAGAATTTCATCCACAGACAACACAAGAAATAACACTACAGAATATTTTACCTACTTATAAATGCAGGGTTCCTCTTTGTTCATAACAAAGATATATGTTCAAAACGTATGTTCCAACTCTGGGATAATAGCGAAAACGGACTTTATAGGTCTCCACCTTTCCATCTGCGCTGCTCTGATCCTTTTGAAAAATCCATTCACACCCAATGAATTTTATCCCTTCAGGTGAATCATCTAGCATCCATACACTATTGATTTTCATGGACTTCAATTTGGATTTAATGGCTCCAAGCACTTCTCAGAATTAGACCACTGCATTGCATCCCTATAGATGATCGAATCTTTATTAATCTCATCGAGATCAACAGGATCACCATCCCAGACCTTGACATTGAAGTGTCTGTCCGATTAATGGGTACTCTACCAGATCTCCTTAAAGGTGTTACTTTAATGGGCTTCAAGTTTGATCTAATCAAATTTGGTTCTGTAGGTTTACTAGATTATGTCGATTCATTTTCTACCAGTCAAACTTTCAAGTTCAACTTGATAGGCATCAGTTCCTTCTCTAAGAAACTCTTTTTCCAAAAGAAATGCCCTACTGCTAATGAGCATCTTATATTCTTCAGCATGATAGAATTAGTAACCCTTAAACACCTATTGGACCAAGAACCAAGTTTATCTGCATGCAAACCTTTAACATAGGCCAATCAACTCCAAACCCAAAGATGAGAGAGTCTAGATCTATGCCCATTCCATATCTTATATGGGATTTGCATAATAGACTTACTCAGTATATTGTCAAAGTAAAACAGGTAATCACAAAAGAGCACAATTTTGAAATAGGTAGAGAAGTGAACCCTATTATGGATTGAACCATGTCTAACAAAGTTCAACTTCTCCTTTTAGATACACTTTGTTCCGTAAAAGAATCCACTAAGAGAGAATCCAATTCTCTCCTAGATATATCACAAACTCACTGGATAAGTATTCGCCTCCTCGATCTGATCGAAGAGTTCTAACTTGGGTGTGTACATTACACTTAATAGGCTGTGTAAATGTTAAATGTCATTTCCTTATTGTCCATGTATTATTGTAACATTATTCATAATAATATCACAATAATCTTCTTTTATTAATGAATGATGATCGTCTTTGGCCAAAAGGCCAACAAAGATTACATTCATCATAAACAATGGACAATAGTAACAATTACTCTAAATGATAATATTTGAAAATAAGCTCTATAATTTCTAAAGTTAGGATTGGAATAAGACTTTCATCCCTAACATTCAAGAATTTCTCACCATTTTCAAACAGTCCACTTACTTGTAGTCCTAGCAATAAATTGCATAAGACCATGGTATCTAATACTTAGGTGATAGAATTACATAGAGAAACTTTAAGGTATTTTATATAACATCCTTGATGAACAACTCTTGCTCTTTTCTCTTGTTCAGCCTATTATGATCAAGAAAAGCAAGACAATTCTTCTTCCTATGACTCTGCTTCTGACAGTAGAAGCAACATGCCTGATTTGGATCGATTTTGGACTAATTATTTTGATTGGACTAAGAAGCTCCAATACGAACCCATTCGTATGCTAACTAAATTCAACTTTTGATACTAATTAATAAAGTTGAATCCCATAAGACATCATTGTCTAACAGCGATTGGAACAATTAAGGTTTAGCCTTATTTTGAGAAAAGAGAACAATGACCTAATGAATATGAATTATTTTAAGCCTAAAGACTTAGACTTTAATCTCAAGGTTCTCCCACTATTTTGTTCAAATTGATAGTCTCTACCTCCAATTAAAAAATTACTTTAATTTCCTAGTAGGTACTAGAATCCACATAGACTACAAGTAAGCCCGACTTTGGTCGGCCAACCCATCTGCATCTACGGGTAGGTTCATTAACCAATTATTTCTTCAAACAACTTCTAGTAATTTAATTTTATCCCAGAAATCTAATCAGTAGGCTTTGGCCTCTACTGTAAGGATCCGATTAGGTCCAACCATTAACATGACCATATTTGGTGCATCTAACCAACGAATGATTAAGCCTAACTTTGGTTGGCTCACCTAACCACCATTATGAGAGACACTTTCAAGTCATCATATGATGAGTGATAATTCCATTAGTCAACAAGCACCAGGCCTTTGGATCTACAATGATTATTGAGTTAATGGACTCATTATCAAACACCTTAATGAGAGGCTATGACTCAGTTATCTCCATAACTTTGTCATTTTAAGGACCTAATAATTTTAGAGGATTTAAAATTATTAGTGATTTAAGGATAGAAAGGACATGGATCAATTTGATCCCACTGACTTCACCAAGTCAAGTCCTCCCACTGACTTCTCAAGTCATTAACAAGGACTAGGATCAAATTTGGTCTATGGGCACCTAGATCAGTCTCACTGAATGAAATCAGACTCACTAATTTCCTATGTGACATGGGTTAGCATGAATCAATGAGCAACCTAATCAAGATCTGATTAACCACATTGGTCAGATAAGTATGATCGGTGGAAGGGTTTGCCAAAGCTTGCCTTAGACATCATCAGAAATGGCTAGATAAGCGAGCTCCCAATTAAAAATCATCGATCAGATTTACCTTAGACACCAACTAGTTTATCAGTTTTGATTTGGTCTGTCCAAAGACTCGGGCTCAGCCGCTGAGCCACGATCAGTGTCCATTTGTTAGATATATGGACTTTGATCAACTACAACTATTAAGTAATCTATAGAAATGACCTAATCCTAATTAACTTTTAATTAGATTTGATCAATTTCTTAACTTAGTCCATATTTAATCTAACCCTAGGTCTAACCCAGTTAATGACCTGATCAAAGCTAACCCATTACCCTTTAACCCATATTTTATAAAATTATCTTAGGATCTTTAAATCACAAACCTAGATCCTAAACAATCACTTAATTCTTTTAATTAAGTTCATGGCTGAGGGTTGGGGTTCGGCATTTCGAAATTCATTTTCAACTTTGGAAAGATTTAATACAATCTAGTATTGTTTCACTAAATAGGTTGACTCATTTCAAAAATGGGTCGGCTTATTTCACTAACAAACACTAATTGTAGGTTAAAACAATTAAGTTCAGCCAACTTTTCAGTCGAGCTGGCATGCTGGTCGAGCCGGCCCGATCAACAAATAGAACCTTCGCAAGATCCTGTTCTTGGCTGATTTTAATCTATGTACATTACATAAAAATTTATGAAATGAAACAGATCTAATCTAAAATATTCATGACAAGATTTATTTAAACTCTTTTAAATTTTTAGATCATAATGTACCAGGACAAACTTTGCACTGTAAGGGGTAAACCTTACAGCAGGAAACCTACAGTCCATGCAATCATTATTTTATTTTCATATTTATTTATAATATAATCATGAACATGTTATAAAAGAACTTAGATACTCTGATACCACTGTTGGAAAAGGTGCAGGGTTTTATGCATGAATTTTAAAATATTTTTGAAATATAATACAGCGGAACATGTAAATTAAATAATTTAATCTACAAATGCATGTAATCAAATTACTAAACCCTATAATTAGGACCTATAATATGTCATATTAAATTTATAAATCAAAAAATAAAAATTTTGGTATTGATCAAATCAATACCCTAGATCTGAAACAGTTTCAGATCTAAAACCTAGATCACATCTAGATAAGAGAAGAGATCAGATCTCTTACCTTCATGCAGATCGAAAACTCCATGATTGATTTTCTTTGTTATCTTTGGAGCCACACACGCATCTGACCTCTATAGATGATCCACACGAGGCTGCAACAAAATCAAAGGTTCATCGAACGAAGATTCGCTCGAAGTGCTAGCTTCTTGCAGATCCCTCGGATGGTTAATCTAGAAGATATTCTTCGAATCTCTTGGACATTCCAAGAGATGAAGAATATGAGAAGGAACAAGAGAGAAGTTAAACCTTTTGACCTCCCTAAAATAAAAAATAATAATATAAAAGAAAAAATCTTAAGAGAAGACATTTCTTCTCTTTCAGTACATCTACGATTGATGTCTTGAGAACATCTCTATGCTAGGACATGAGAAGACCTTCTTCTCTAGATATTTTTTTAACTTTCAGAGTTTATGATGTCTGATTTTTCTCATAGAAAAATCTCATGATTTATGGAGAAGAAGAGTTCTAAAAGAAATCTTAAGAAAAGACCTTCTTTTCTTCTTCTTCTCTCATCAGAACATGATCAGATCATGTCCAAAATAAGATCACCATGCCCCAACTCATTGGAGCATGAATCCACCATGCCATCCCTCTTTCTCTCTCAAATTTTTATCACATAAAAATATAAAATAAAGAGAAAATAAACTGAAAAGAAAAATAATAAAAGAAAAACATCTTCTCTCTTACCTTTTGTTTCTACAATACATCAACTTTTGATCTCTTGATAGAAGACTCTTCTCAAGAAATTTGATACCTCAAACCACCTATTCCATCCTCTTTCTCTCTCAAATTTTATCACTTAAAAAATATAAAAAATGTTGGTGCAAAAATTGCTTACGCAGAGAAGCTGGAGTCACGGTCGCCGTCGGGACCTGCAAAAGAAGTCTAAACCGGAGGTGGGGTTGCTCCGGCAAGACTCTCCAACGCTCAAGTCAGTTCTCTGCCTCAACGGAATGGAGTGCTCGAACAAAAATTTTAGCAGAGTTTCTAGGTAAAAATGAGAGCTTAGAGAATAACGTATCTGGAGTCTCCCTTTTATAGACGGAGGGAGCAACAGACTGATAGCGATGTCTGCAACCGTCTGGCAGTGGGCTGCCCAGAGTCAGGGGGAGTTTGTTGCGAAGAGTAGTGGGGTGGAATCGTGGCTATCACTAGGACACGCCACGTAAGTCTGTCGCGGGGAGTGGAGCGGCATCTGTTGTCGCGACTTGCCAGAGGATGGAAGAATCATATGGTATCCATCGCAGGAAGTGGAGCAAATTGTGGCATCATAATGGTCTGCCAGGGAGTAATGGAGCCGTGCAAATCCATCACAGGAAATGGAGCAGAGTCGTGGCCGTTACTGCGGCCCGCCAGGGAGTAATGGGGCCGTGCAGAATCCGTCGCAGGAAGTGGGGCAGGATCGTGGCCGTTGCTGCGTCACGCCAGGGAGTGCAGACCTGTCGGCTGAAGTTAGGCTGGAGTGTCTGGCGGAGAGTGGTGGTTAGCTATCCATTTGAGAGGAGCCCAGAGTTTGGCTCCCGTAAGAGTCCGGACGAAGTCTTCCTTCAGCCAAAGTTGGGGACAAGGTCTGGCTCCCGTGAGAGTCCGGACGGAGTCTTCTCGCAGCCGGAGTCGGAGACGAGGTCTGGCTCCCGTAGGAGCCGGGGTGAGGTCTACCTGCACTCAAAGTCAGGGGCGAAGTCTGGCTCCCTTAGGAGTTCGGACGGAGTTTACCAGCAGTCAAAGTCGAGGGCGGAGTCCGGCTCCCGTAGGAGTCCGGGCGAAGCCTTCCAGCAGTTGAGGTCGGGGATGGAGCCTGGCTCCCGTAGGAGTCCGGGCGGAGTCTGCTTGCAGTCGGAGTTGTGGGCAGAGTCCGACTCCCATAGGAGTCCGGACAAGTTCTGTCTGCAGTCGGAGTCAGGGATGAGGCCCGGCTCCCGTAGGGGTCTGTGCGGAGTCTTCCTGCAATTAAAGTCAAGGGCGAAGTTCGACTCCCGTAGGAGTCTGGACGAAGCTTACCAGTAGTTGAAGTTGGTGATGGAGCCCGGCTCCCGTAGGAGTCCGAGCGGAGTCTACTTGGCAGTCGGAGATGCGGCCGGAGTCCGGCTCCCGTAGGAGTCCGGGCGGAGGTCTGTCTGCAGTCGGAGTCAGGGACGAGACCAGGCTCCCGTAGGGGTTCGGGCGGAGTCTTCCTGCAATTAAAGTCAGGGGCGAAGTCCGGCTCCCAAAGGAGTCCGGACGAAGCTTACCAGCAGTTGAAGTTGGTGACGGAGCCCGGACTCCTACGCTTACCAGCAGTTGAAGTTGGTGACGGAGCCCAGCTCCCGTAGGAGTCCGGGCGGAGTCTACTAGGCAGTTGGAGTTGTGGGTGGAGTCCGGCTCCCGTAGGAGTCCAGGTGGAGGTCTGTCTGCAGTTGGAGTCGGGGATGAGGCCCGGCTCCTGTAGGGGTCCGGGCGGAGTCTTCCTGCAATTAAAGTCAGGGGCGAAGTTCAGCTCCCGTAGGAGTCCGGACGAAGCTTACCAGCAGTTGAAGTTGGTGACGGAGCCTGGCTCCCGTAGGAGTCCGGGCGGAGTCTGCTTGCGGCCAGAGTTGTGGGCAGAGTCCGGCTCCCGTAGGAGTTCGGGCGGAGTCTACTTGGCAGTTAGAGTTATGGGCAGAGTCCGGCTCCTGTAGGAGTCCGGACAAGGTCTGTCTGCAGCCGGAGTCGGGGATGAAGCCCGGCTCCCGTAGGGGTCCAGGCGGAGTCTTCCTGTAATTAAAGTCAGGGGCAAAGTTCGGCTCCCGTAGGAGTCCGGACAAAGCTTACCAGCAGTTGAAGTTGGTGACGGAGCCCGGCTCCCGTAGGAGTCCGGGCGGAGTCTACTTGGCAATCAGAGTTGTGGGCGGAGTCTGGCTCCCGTAGGAGTCCGGGCGGAGGTCTGTCTGCAGCCGGAGTCGGGGACGAGGCCTGGCTCCCGTAGGGGTCCGGGCGAAGTCATCCTGCAATTAAAGTCAAGGGCGAAGTCCGGCTCCCGTAGGAGTCCGGACGAAGCTTACCAGCAGTTGAAGTTGGTGATGGAGCCCGGCTCCCGTAGGAGTCCGGGCGGAGTCTGCTTGCGGTCGGAGTTGTGGGCAGAGTTCGACTCCCGTAGGAGTCCGGGCGGAGGTCTGTCTGCAGCCAGAGTCGGGGATGAGGCCTGGCTCCCGTAGGGGTCTGGGCGGAGTCTTCCTGCAATTAAAGTCAGGGGCGAAGTCCGGTTCCCGTAGGAGTCCGGATGAAGCTTACTAGCAGTTGAAGTTGGTGACGGAGCCCGGCTCCCGTAGGAGTCCGGGCGGAGTCTGCTTGTGGTCGGAGTTGTGGGCGGAGTCCGGCTCCCGTAAGAGTCCGGGCGGAGTCTACTTGGCAGTTGGAGTTATGGGTGGAGTCTGGCTCCCGTAGGAGTTCGGACGAGGTCTGTCTGCAGCCGGAGTCGGAGGAGACTCGCGAGGGTTAATCCTGTTGAGAACTTCGGGTGAGGGTATTTTATACCCAACACCAGTCCCCCTACTTTCGAGTTTGAATTTTGAATGAAGTACAGAGAGGTTTGCACAGCCGAAGTTGCCCCCTTGAATCTTGTGCACGGCCGCCCTCAGATATTTTGGCATTAAATGTGCGCGTGCTGGAGTCTTTTCGAATCGGGGTGATACGAAGGGACCCTTCGAAATTCCCGCTGGTATGCTGGCCCAGGTACGGCACAGTAATGGCTCTGTCAGCCATCAACTGCTTTTAGCCACCTGCCGTGGTGAGTGGAACACGTGTCGAGCGTGGGCCGGTCTGGGGGATTCACGATCATTATGGTGCCGGATCCCAGGGTCTATTTAAACCCGTCCTTCCGCCTTTAGGGGCCCTATTCCGCTTGAGAGTTCTATCAGTATCTGCCCTTTCTTTGAGAGCCTGATTCTCTTGGCGTCTTCTTGGGCCATAGGCATCCTTCGAGTCGTCCCTATCCTCGCCCCTCTGCATCCCTCAGAGCGATCTAGGTTAGTCCCAGAACCTTCATTTTTCTTCCCACCATTTAGGGGTCTTTTCTTTGCCATTTTCTTCTGTCGTATTCCTCTGAGTTAGTCTCCTGTGACCTCTCATCCTTTGTCCCGTCTGTTTTCTTCGGGATCATTAGGGTCTTCATTTGAAGGTATTCGAAATGTCTTCCGGTACTTCCGCTTCCAGCGGTTCTGGGAGTTCTTCCGCCTCAACCCCCCAGATCCCCCGTTCTGTAGATGAACCCACACCTGGGGCGGTGCCTCACCCGATTTTTACTCCGGGTGCTAGTCCCTACTCCCTGACTCCGGATGAACTCCTTCTGATAAGGGTTCAGTATGGAGTTCCTCCGGAGTACGACCTGGAGCTGCCTGGCCCCTCCGACCGGGCTAGCACTCCCCCACCCGATCATTTTTGCCTGTATCAGGAGGCATTCCATGCCGGACTCCAGCTTCCGCTTCCGCCCTTTGTCGTCGCCCTCTTCTGGTTCTTAAATATCTCTTTGGCTTCAGTTGCTCCGAATTCTTTTAGGTTTTTGATAGGGTTTCTCTCCCTTTGCCACGTAGTCGAGGTCCAGCCGTCCCTCTCTCTGTTTAGGCATTTCTATACCTTCAAGCGTCACCCTTCGATGAAGGACTGGTGGTATTTCTCCCCTCAGTTTGGCAAGAAGGGGTTGCTGAAAGGTGCCCCCTCTTCAATCCACAACTGGAAGGGGAAATACCTCTTCGTCCACTGCCCGACCTTAAGGCTGGGGCTGCCCCCTTGGGGCTCTCTGAGGGACTCTGTCCGTCGGGCTCCCAGGCTGGGGGAGGACGACCTCCAGGCCGCCCGAAAGCTTCTTGACTATTCCGCTCCTTCCCTTCCCAACCTCCTGAGGGAGCAATTTTTGTTCAACATCGGCCTGAGCCCCCAGGATCCTGCGAGTACTCCATCTTTTCCTTTCTCTTCTTTTCTTCTGTTCTTCTTTTTCTTTCTTTTTCTTCTCTCTTCTTTCTTCTTTTTTTTTTCTATGTGTCACTCCTTCCTTTTTCATCCCATTATTGATTTTCGATCTCTCTTTTTTTTTTTTTTTTTTAGGAATGGACACCGAAGCAACATGGATGCTCACCAGGGGCCTCAAGGCCCACAAAAGAAAAGGTACTGCGGTCTCCAGATCAGCAAAGAAGGCCAGGGTGGAGGAGATGAGCCTGGCCGTGCCTGTCCAGGCGGCTCCCACGATCGACATTCCTTCAGATGCCAAACCAACGGCCCCCCGGGCCTCTTCAAGGAGTCCGCCAACTGGGGCTCCCGTTTCGGGGGTCCGCTCCACGGAGGCGCCCGTAGTCGAGAGGGGGAGGAGAAGGAAGTCGGTGGCCCGCAGGGTGAGTAGCCGCCGAGCCATCGCTGATGAGTCCCTCGATTCCGAAGAGGAGCCGGAGAATCCATTCAATGACAGGGACTTGATCAAGCGGTTGATCGACGGCTGCATTCTGCCTGAAGTCGTCGAGAGGATCGACCGCGTCGATCCTGAGCAGCAGGTTTGGGACTCCCTAGGATCCTTTCTCGAGGTAAACAAATCTTCATTTAACCGACTATTCGACCCTTGTTTTGATCCCCTAGCCGCCCTTGCAGATTGGGCACCAGCTCCTCGCCAATATCAAGGCGACGAACCGGGCGAGGAGGGATGCCATCCAGGTGGAGGAGCGTCACCGGGCCGAGGTCGCTCACCTCAAAGAAAAGGCAGCTGAAGTAGTTGCCCTCCAGGAGGCCCTGGAGAGAGAAAAGCAGGCTCGGGAGGAGAGAGGCAGACCTCGGAGGAGACGGTGAGGAAGGTGGAGGCCAAGGTCGCCAACTTGGCAGAGCAGATTCCGGTCCTGGTCTCGGAGGCCAGGGTTCTTGCAGTGGAGGAGTTCAAGACCTCCGCAGAGATGAGGGACCTGAACGTCAGGTTCGGCCAAGAAGCATTCATCAAGGGGTTCGAGCTCTGCCAGGAGAAGGTGGCCAGGAAATTTCTTGAGCTCGACTTCAGCTTCTTGGGTGAGGAGTCTGAGGATGAGGCCGGTCCTTCTCCTGCCGCTACTGCTGCCGCAGCCCCCCCTCCAGGAACACCGAGCTCTCCAACTCCTGCTTCTGAGGTCTGAGACCTCCGATCTTGTATCTTTCTTTTACTGTAATTTTTCTTTTCCTTTTTATCTTTAAGAATCATTCAATCAATAAAGTTGAATTTCTCACCGTGGATGGCTTCTCTTCTCCCCTTCCCCCCTTTTTATTTTTCTTTCTGCAATGAGACGTGCCTTGATGCTTCTGTCTCTCGATGGCAGTGTCCTGCCAAGGCACTTCCCCTGCCCCAGGAGATCCCACTGAAGTCCACGATCTAGCGGTTGAAGAAGGAGGTTCTTCATGCGATAAAAAGGTTGAAGAAGATGGAAGGCGAGCTTCGCAGGTTAAGGGAGGGTTACTCTGAAGCCACCTCGGAGGCCACCCGCTTTCGGAATCTCCACGTGAAGGGGATCATGGAGTATAGCTGGAGGAAGGTGGACTTCACGAAGGAGCTTGAGGAACACAAGAAGAGTGCCAGCGATCGAATTTGGGCTCAAGCTGCCAAGATCAGCTCTCTCAGGGTGGAACTGTCAGCCGCGCAAGAGAGGATTGGCCAGCTGGAAGGAAGTTCGTCCCGGCTCTTGGCTCAGGCCGACGGCGACCGAAAGTGGTCGAAGAAGGTCTCCGACCTTCAGCAGCAGCTTCAGGATGCCGAGGTGAGCTACGACATGCATCGGGCTGGTTGGCACAGGCAGGTGGATGAATATAAAAGGAGACTCAGGGTGACGGCCGACGAAGTCGCCCATCTTCAGAGGTAGCTGGCTGACAGGGCTCAGCTTACTTCTTCTCGGGATTCCAATGAACTCCAGTCCCTAAGAGGAACCGTCGAAGGGCTTTCTGTCGCCCTCGGGGAAAGGACGGCTGAGCTGCAGCAATTGAAGATCCAGCTGGCATACGAGCAGCAGGCCGTCACGGACGCGGAGGCAGAATCTGAGGTCCTGAGAAAGAGGCATCGAGAGGCAGAGAACGAAAGCCAGCAACTTCATCGGGCGCTCCAGGACGCGCTGCTGAAAAAGAGAGAGCTAGAAGAAGAAGTTGAAAATCTGAGACCGTCCTGGATAAGGGGTGAAGCAGATAACTCTAGGTCGGAAGGAGCGGGGCTTCCCTAGGGCTCTTTTTGGCCTTCCATCTTTTCATGCATACATTTTCTCTTTTGTTGTTTTGTCTTGCTTTTGTCGTTTTGCTTTTCTTCCTTTGGCCTTCTGGGCTTCATGGTGTATATTTCGCAAATAGAATGAAAAGGGGATTTTGTGTTACCTCGTCCGCATACTGTATTAAATTGTCGCCCGTCGAACTTCTCTGGCTTTTTGACTTGTCCGATGTTGATGTCATTTGGAGGTGCCCAGTCGTTGACATATTGATTTACTTTCCTCGTCGTCCATGGCCGTAAGCTCGAGCTTGATGGTCCGATCTCCGCATTACCTCGAAGGTGTTGCTGTTTTCTTGACATGTGTCGAGAGCCCTCTTAGAGGCCGGGGGTGCCTGGTAGGAACTTCCTGTCTTTGTTAAGACGAGGTTCCTTACATCTTTGGCGTAGTTCATCCTTCATCTATTTTCGATGTAGTTCGCCGCTTTCCTTTTTAATTTCTCCCCTCCTTTCGGAGTGAGGGTCCTCCCCTTGCCTTTCGCGGGATTGCATAGAAGTGTGGAGGTGCCGCTGAGGGGCCTTTCCCCTTCATCCAATTTTGTTGGGCCATCGGGTTTCATCACCGTCAGGATGAGGTTCTCCTTCCATTTCTGACGTAGTCGATCTCAGCTCAGGTTAGGATGAGGTTCTCCTCCTGTTCCCAACGGGGCCGCGGGGGCACATAAGGGCCATCGCAAGGGCCTCTCCCCCCATCCGATCTAAAAGAACCAGGCCTTCGACTTTGCTCATGTCAGGACGAGGTTCTCCTCCTGTTCCTGACATGGCTGTGGGGGCGCATTAGGGCGTTGTAAGGCCTCTCCCCCCATCCGGTCTAAAAGAATCGGGCCTTTGACTTTGCTCATGTCAGGACGAGGTTCTCCTCCTATTCCTGACATGGCTGTGGGGGCGCATTCAAGCGTTGTAAGGCCTCTCCCCCCATCCAGTCTAAAAGAATCGGGCCTTTGACTTTGCTCATGTCAGGATGAGGTTCTCCTCCTGTTCCTGACATGGTTGTGGGGGCGCATTCGGGCATTGTAAGGCCTCTCCCCCCATCCGGTCTAAAAGAATCAGACCTTTGACTTTGCTCATGCCAGGACGAGGTTCTCCTCCTATTCCTGACATGGCTGTGGGGGCACATTCGGGCATTGTAAGGCCTCTCCCCCCATCCGGTCTAAAAGAATCGGGCCTTTGACTTTGCTCATGTTAGGACGAGGTTCTCCTCCTGTTCCTAACACGGCCATGGGGGTGCCTAAGGGCCGTTATATGGGCCTCTCCCCCAATCCGATCTCAAGATAATCGGGCTTTCATTTTATTTATGTTAGGATGAGGTTCTCCTCCTGTTCCTAACATAACCTTGTTTTAATTGTTTGAAGGGGTTATCCCTAGTCGTAACAAATCCATGCCAAATGGGAAGAACATGCAAAGTCGAAAGGAATTTAGATTCAGGGCAAAGTCGTAAGCGATACATTTACAGGTTTCTCAAATTCCATGGTCATGGAAGGTCTGCTCCTCCTTGAGGCCCTCCAGTGATGGAGTCGATGGTCCCGATTGGAGGCCAATCTCCGGGCTGCTCCTCCCTCCTTGGCGGTTCAGGTTGTGGCAGGGCCTTTGGCCGATCTTCTCTACCCTCAGGCCGGTGTCGGATGAACCTGTCGAGTCGACCTCACCGGATGAGCTCCTCGATCTCGTCTCAGAGCTGGATGCATTCCTCCATGTCGTGGCCGTGGTTGCAGTGGTAGAGACAGAACTTGTTGGGGTTGCTCTTCCCGGGGTGTGTGCGCATCCTCTCTGGCCTAGGGAGCTGCTCCCTGACCTCTATCAGTACCTGGGTCTTCGAGGCATTGAGGGGGGCGTAGTTGCAGAATCTTCTCGGTGGAGAACCCCGTCGAACCCCGCGATCCAGACTTCTCTGCCTACGTACCCGGGGAGGAGTATGGGCACGCTTGTGCCCAGGAGGGGATCGAGAATGCGGCCGAGCTTCTCTCGATCTTTTTTCGACTGCGGGCTTACTCGAGTCTCCCGCCGGTCGCCCTTTTACGGTCTCCTCATCCTTCATTTTGAAGGCTTCTTTCGCTCGAGCGTACCCTTCAGCCTGAGCCAACAAATCAGCAAAATCTCTGGGGTACTTCTTCTCCAGGGAGAACAAAAGATCATTCTTCTAAAGGGCGCCCTTCAGAGCGGCCATTGCGACTGATTGGTCCAAATTCCAGACCTCCAGTGCTGCGACATTGAAGCGGTTGATGTAGGCCTGAATGGACTCCCCCTCCCTCTGCCTGATATTAATGAGGGACTCCGAGCCCTTCCGGGGGCCTCGGCTACTGACAAAATGGGCCACAAATTGGTGGCTCATCTGATCGAAGGAAAAGATGGTACCCGACTTCAGCACCGAGTACCAATTTCTCACCGCTCCCTTCAAGGTGGAGGGGAAGGCTCGGCACAGGATGGCGTCGGGTGTGCCATGAAGCAGCATCATCATCCAGAAGGCTTCCAGATGATCAACTGGGTCTGAAGTCCCGTCGTAGCTTTCGAACTGGGGAAGTTTGAAGTTTGATGGGATCGATTCCTGCATGATCATTTGAGAAAAGGGAGGGTCAGTGCAAATATCCTCACCGTAAGTGGGGGGAGCGTGGCGGAGTTCTTCGATCCGTCGGTTCATCTCTTGGAGTCTCCGGTCCAAGAAATCCTCTCGACTTCGGGTCTCGAGGGTCCTCTGACAGAATGGGGGAAGGGATCTTCTAGGGGTGGAGTCATGATCTGATTGAGGGCTCTCCACCCTCGGGTTCGTCTTCCCGGGAAAGACGGGGTGGCTGGCCCAAGTTGCCCGCCCCACTGCCGGATTCTGGCATTCCGGTGACACCCTTTCCAGGCGCACTGATGCCTGCGGCTGCTGCTGCTGCTGTATGGCCTGTACAGCTTCAGTGAGGCCTCTGACCTGCTGCACCAGCAGATCAAATTGCTCTGCGCTGACCACCATCGCCGGAGGAGGAGGAGGAGGCTGGGAAACTGGAGGTGAGGCCGGAGCCTGAGATCTGGCCGCGGAGGCCGTGGATCATCGCGTGGATGCCTTGCGGGGAAGCATCGGGCAAAGACCAAGTGGGAGACTGTCGGAGGGGAGGGGAGCACGGCAAAGATGCCCGGGGGCAATCCCGTTGAGCGCTCCTTTAAGAACAAGGGCACCGCGAAGGTTCAGGGCCCTTTCTCTAGCACCAATCCTGTTGGTGCAAAAATCCGCTTACGTCGGAGAAGCTGGAGTCGCGGTCGCCGTTGGGACCTGCAAAAGAAGTCTAAACCGGAGGTGGGGTTGCTCCGGCAAGACCCTCCGATGCTCAAGTCAGTTCTCTGTCTCAACGGGAATGGAGTGCTCGAACAAAAATTTTAGCAGAGTTTCTAGGTAAAAATGAGAGCTTAGAGAATAACGTATCTGGGGTCCTCCTTTTATAGACGGAGGGAGCAACAGACTGATAGCGATGTCTGTAACCGTCTGGTAGTGGGCTGCCCAGAGTCAGGGGGAGTTTGTTGCAAAGAGTAGTGAGGTGGAATCGTGGCTATCACTGGGACACACCACGTGGAGTCTATCGCGGGGAGTGGAGCGGCGTTCGTTGTCGCGACTTGCCAAAGGATGGAAGAATCGTGCGGTATCCATCGTAGGAAGTGGAGCAGGATCGTGGGCATCATAGCAGTCTGCCAGGGAGTAATGGAGCCACGCGAAATCCATCGGAGGAAATGGAGCAGAGTCGTGGTCATTACTGTGGCCCACCAGGGAGTAATGGGGCCGCGTGGAATCCATCGCAGGAAGTGGGGCAGGATCGTGGCCGTTGCTGCGTCACGCCAGGGAGTGCAGACCTGTCGGCTGAAGTTCGGCTGGAGTGTCTGGCGGAGAGGGGTGGTTAGCTACCCGTTTGAGAGGAGCCCAGAGTCCGGCTCCAGTAAGAGTCCGGACGAAGTCTTCCTTCAGCCGAAGTTGGGGACGAGGTCCGGCTCCCGTGAGAGTCCGGACGGAGACTTCCCACAGCCGGAGTCGGAGATGAGGTCTGGCTCCCGTAGGAGCCGGGGTGAGGTCTACCTGCACTCAAAGTCAGGGGCGAAGTGTGGCTCCCTTAGGAGTTCGAACGGAGTTTACCAGCAGTCAAAGTCGAGGGCGGAGTCCGGCTCCCATAGGAGTCTGGGTGAAGCCTTCCAGCAGTTGAGGTCGGGGACGGAGCCCAGCTCCCGTAGGAGTCCGAGCAGAGTCTGCTTGCAGTCGGAGTTATGGATGGAGTCCGGCTCCCGTAGGAGTCCAGACAAGGTCTATCTGTAGCCGGAGTCAGGGACGAGGCCCGGCTCCCGTAGGGGTCCGGGCGGAGTCTTCCTGCAATTAAAGTTAGGGGCGAAGTCTGGCTCCCATAGGAGTCCAGACGAAGCTTACCAACAGTTGAAGTTGGTGATGGAGCCCGGCTCCCATAGGAGTTCGGGCGGAGTCTAATTGGCAGTCAGAGTTGTGGGCAGAGTCCGGCTCCCGTAGGAGTCCGGGCGGAGGTCTGTCTGCAGCCGGAGTCGGGGACGAGGCCCGGCTCTCGTAGGGGTCCGGGCGGAGTCTTCCAGCAATTAAAGTCAGGGGTGAAGTCCGGCTCCCGTAGGAGTCCGGACAAAGCTTACCAGCAGTTGAAGTTGGTGACGGAGCCCAGCTCCCGTAGGAGTCCGGGCGGAGTCTACTTGGCAGTTGGAGTTGTGGGCAAAGTCTGGCTCCCGTAGGAGTTCGGGCGGAGGTCTGTCTGCAGCCAGAGTCGGGGACGAGGCCCGGCTCCCGTAGGGGTCCGGGCGGAGTTTTCCTGCAATTAAAGTCAGGGGCGAAGTCCGGCTCCCGTAGGAGTCCGGACGAAGCTTACCAGCAGTTGAAGTTGGTGACGGAGCCCGGCTCCCATAGGAGTCCGGGCGGAGTCTGCTTGCGGTCAGAGTTATGGGTGGAGTCCGGCTCCCGTAGGAGTCCGGACAAGGTCTGTCTGCAGCCAGAGTCGGGGATGAAGCCCGGCTCCCGTAGGGGTCCGGGCAGAGTTTTCCTGCAATTAAAGTCAGGGGCGGAGTCCGGCTCCCGTAGGAGTCCGGACAAAGCTTACCAGCAGTTGAAGTTGGTGACGGAGCCCGACTCCCGTAGGAGTCCGGGCGGAGTCTACTTGGCAGTCGGAGTTGTGGGCAGAGTCCGGCTCCCGTAGGAGTCCGGTCAGAGGTCTGTCTGCAGCCGGAGTCGGGGACGAGGCCCGGCTCCCGTAGGGGTCCGGGCGGAGTCTTCCTGCAATTAAAGTTAGGGGCAAAGTTCGGCTCCCGTAGGAGTCCGGACGAAGCTTACCAGTAGTTGAAGTTGGTGATGGAGCCCGACTCCCGTAGGAGTCCAGGCGGAGTCTGCTTGCGGTCGGAGTTGTGGGCGGAGTCTAGCTCCCGTAGGAGTCCAGGCGGAGGTCTGTCTGCAGCCACAGTCGGGGATGAGGCCCGGCTCCCGTAGGGGTCCGGGCGGAGTCTTCCTGCAATTAAAGTCAGGGGCAAAGTCCAGCTCCCGTAGGAGTCCGGACGAAGCTTACCAGCAGTTGAAGTTGGTGACGGAGCCCGGCTCCCATAGGAGTCTGGGCGGAGTCTGCTTGCGGTCGGAGTTGTGGGCGGAGTCTGGCTCCCATAGGAGTCCAAGCGGAGTCTTCTTGGCAGTTGGAGTTATAGGCGGAGTCCGGCTCCCGTAGGAGTCCGGACAAGGTCTGTCTGCAGCCAGAGTCGGGGACGAGGCCCGACTCTTATAGGGGTCCGGGTGGAGTCTTCCTGCAATTAAAGTCAGGGGTGAAGTCCGACTCCCGTAGGAGTCCGGACGAAGCTTACCAGCAGTTGAAGTTGGTGACGGAGCCCGAACTCCCATAGGAGTCCGGGCGGAGTCTACTTGGCAGTCGGAGTTGTGGGCGGAGTCCGGCTCCCGTAGGAGCTCGGGCGGAGGTCTGTCTACAACCAGAGTCAGGGACGAGGCCCAGCTCCCATAGGGGTCCGGGCGGAGTCTTCCTGCAATTAAAGTCAGGGGCGAATTCTGGCTCCCGTAGGAGTCCGGACGAAGCTTACCAGCAGTTGAAGTTGGTGACGGAGCCCGGCTCCCGTAAGAGTCCGGGCGGAGTCTGCTTGCGGTCGGAGTTGTGCGCAGAGTCCGGCTCCCGTAGGATTCCGGGCGGAGGTCTGTCTGCAGCCGGAGTCGGGGATGAGGCCCGGCTCCCGTAGGGGTCCGGGTGGAGTCTTCCTGCAATTAAAGTCAGGGGCGAAGTCTGGCTCCCGTAGGAGTCCGGACGAAGCTTACCAGTAGTTGAAGTTGGTGACGGAGGAGTCCAGCTCCCGTAGGAGTCCGGGCGGAGTCTGCTTGCGGTCGGAGTTGTGGGCGGAGTCCGGCTCCCATAGGAGTCCGGACGGAGTCTACTTGGCAGTTGGAGTTGTGGGCGGAGTCCGACTCCCGTAGGAGTCCGGACGAGGTCTGTCTGCAGCCGGAGTCGGAGGAGACTCATGAGGGTTAATCCTGTTGAGAACTTCGGCTGAGGGTATTTTATACCTAACGAAAAATAAAGAGAGAATAATATGAAAGAAAAATAATGAGAGAAGACAATCTTTTCTCTTACCTTTCTCTCTACAAGATATCAACCTTTGATCTCTTGATTGAAGACTCTCCTCCAAGGATTTTGGTGCCTCAAACCACCCATACCTTCCTCCTTCTCCTCTGCTATTTCCATCTAAAAGCCATGAATTTTTGACTCTTACTTCATAGCATATGGGGTGGCATCTTTTTATATGGTAGACTAGGTCATAAAACCTAGTCTAATATGGAGTCCATGGGGCGTCCAACTCTTGGACACCCCCTCCCTCATAAATTTTGTAGAGAGTATGAAAATAACCATAAAAGGGGTGACAAAAAGAAGGGATAAGGATGGAGGAAGTTGGCACATGAGAGGAGGAAAGAGTCCTTGTGAAGAGGGACTCTTTCAAACAAAGGAGATAAACCTAAACCACTTTCCATAATTAGCCAAATCACTTTCCATATTGAATCAAATCAAATCTGATTCAAATCTCTAGAATAAGTGGTGTGAGATAACATTCCTTAGATGTGGATATCATAAAAAAATATCTAGAAATTAATTAGTGGGCGTGGGCTTGAGATTTCTTCAGTGACGCAAGAGAAGAGATGGAGTCCTAGTCTAACTAGGATTCTTATGTACATTAGGTCAAACACTTTGAACCCAATCTAAATTAATTATAATCTAATTAATGGTGATCCTAGTCTAACTATGAGTCTAATTAAATTAGATTAAACTATATTTAATTCTGATTTAAATCTTAACTTAATTAGGAATTAGGTGCATACAAGTCCTAGTCAAACAGGAACTTGTTCTCCCTTGCAATTGGCTTATCCAATAAATCAATTAAACTTAATCCAATTAAATCCAAAATAATTCTAATTGAATCAAATTCAATTAGACTTGATCTCAGCCTAATTGCTCAATCAGATTGAGCCATTTAGCAATCCAATTACTAATTGATCCTCCTGCAACACTTGCATTAGGTTAAACATCAATCACATTGATCGTTTAACCTTAGAATGATTCTCAATCATCGATTAACCATCTGATTAGGTTACAATCTCTTATATATGTGACCCTATAGGTTTAAACCTAAGTTGATAGTATAAAAATTAATTCTTATACCAGTCGAAGTAACCATCTAGCAATGATTTCCGACGTCCAGATAGGTCGAATGTATGCAAAGCAACATTCTAAGAACCCTGGCCCATGGTTACCGTATAATTCATCTTTTTGATCAATAATGCTCAAGATAACTTTGAGTGTACTGTCAATCACTCATATAAGTCATCTCTATTATGTCTCAAAATTTTACAAATCTCGTGACTCCTCACGAGAATTACCCAGGCCTAGATTTTGCTAAATTGAGACACAGCGAGACATTCTCTTTCTGAAGTTAATCAAGAGTGGTTAATCCCATCTTGACTCACACACTGACTTCACAAGTACTTGACTGTATCCAAAAATCTTTCGAACCTATATTAAAAATACAGACAGTCCGGCACCAAAGCACAGTGAGTTGCTTGCAAGTCACCATGGTGATCTCAGATCAGAGGGACACTTATATCCATTGGCTTTAGCTAACTACTCTTGACAGTAAAGTGTTACATTGCTCACATTCAATACAGATGTACTCCTACATCTTACTTGGATGCCATACCAGTGTCTCCACACTACTTGGTTACGAGAATAATCAATGCATATGACATACAGCGACCTACACTTGATAAGTTATCGTCCTTGTTAATAACTTATCATTTGATCGTGAACAATTTAAGAACTATCCGATAAATTCTCTTTTATCGATTAATTGTGGTTCTAAGGACTTCATCATAATTTAGGAGTTTATTTAAGGAAGATAGAACTTTTAAGATGAACTTGCCAAATAACTATTATTATTAGATAATTCATATACTAATTCCAATCATCTACCACTTAGATGATAGACTTTAGGATATATTTTTCAACACTAACTTGCCAGGTAATAGATCTGATCTATTATATTTTACATACATTAGATGTAATATAGAAACATGTTGATATGATCAACATGTAGTTCTTGCTCTTCATATTTTAATTTCTGATTTAATGCCATATAATAATCATGTAATAGGATCTTAGATCTAGGAATTTTCTAATTTTATAAGATAAATTTTGATTTATTTTAGTCTTTCGCTGTCTGATCTTGAAAAAATTTCGAGATCTAACCCTGAAATTCTAGATCTGGTTCCTTCAATTGGTATCAGAGCCTAGGTTGTTTATTACATGATTATTTATACATGCTTAGATTATTTCTTAAATTTGATCTAATTTATAATCTGATTGTTAAATCTAAAATTAAAATTTTTAGATCAATCACGAACTGTAGGTTGTCCTGCTATAAAGTTTACCCCTTATAGTGCAAAGGTTGTCCTAGTTTGTGTAGATCTATCTTTGATCATAAATTTGTTAGATGTGATCTAAATTAAATTTATGATTTATTAGATTTAAAAAATATTTAAATCTAAAATAAAATCTCTTTGTTAATAATTCTCGCATAAAGAACCATCATATATTTATCTGAAAAATTTACGTAGTTTAAAGTTGAAATTATTTCAATTACATGAACCTGTTTAGATTAGATCTAAAGTAGTTTCATGCTTATTTCACTTGTATTTTTTGATTATAAATCAAATATGCAACTTGGTTGGTAAGAATTATATTATAAAAATATTTTTCAAATATGAAAATTATTTTCAAAAAGCCGAACCCCAATCCTCAGCCCAAAACTTAATTGAGAATTAAGAAGTTATTTGATTAAGTTCTAGGATTATGAATTGAAGAACCTAAGACACAAACCATAACACATTGGGTTAATGGGTTAGTGGGAATTAGGTCCATTAATTGGATTAGACCTAAAGTTATACTAAAGATGGACTTAATTAGAGAATTGACTAAATCTAATCAATTGTTGTCTTAGATTAGATCAAAGATTCTCTAGATCAATTACAATAGTTGTAGTTGGTCAAGTTCATATCTTTAACGAGAACTATTGGGTATAAAATACCCACAGTCGAAATCCTCGACGGAATCTCCTACGGGAGCCAGGCTCCTTCATCGACAGCAGAACGGCTCCGCCCGGACTCTTACGGGAGCCGGGCTCCTCCATCGACAGCAGAACGGCTCCACCCGGACTCCTACGGGAGCTGGACTCCTCCATCGACAGCAGGACAGCTCCGCCTGGACTCCTACGGGAGTCGGGCTCCTCCATCGACAGCAGAACGGCTCCACCCGGACTCCTACGGGAGCCGGGCCCCGCCATCGACAGCAGAACAGCGCAGAACAGCTTCGCCCGGACTCCTACGGGAGCCGAGCTCCGCCATCGACAGTAGAACAGCTCTGCCCAGACTCCAACGGGAGCCGGGCTCCGCCATCGACAGCAGTATAGCTCCGTCCGGACTCCTACGGGAGCCGGGCTCCGACCTCAGTATCAGCTGCTGGAGCCAGACTCCACCCACGACCTCAACCGAAAGGAGGACCCCTCTCGGACTCCTACAAAGGCCGAACTCCGACCACTGCCGAGCCTCGATCAACAGATCCGCGCCCCCTGGCGGATCACAATAACAACCATGATCCTGTTCCACTTCCTGTAGCGGATTTCGCGTGGCTCCATCACCCCCTGCGACGGACCCATTACTCTCTGACAGGCTGTGTCAATGGCCACGATTCTGCTCCGCTCCCTGCGGCAGGTGCTGCACGATCCCACTACTCGCTGACAACTAGCGGCAACGGACACCGCTCCACTACCTGCAACGGGCCCTACGTGGCGGGCTATGACGATAGCCACGGGTCTACCCCACTATCTTTCGCAATCAATTCTCCTGACCATGGGCGGCCCACTACCAGATGGTTACAAACATCGCCATCAATCCGTTGCCTCCTCCGCCTATAAAAGGGGGACCCAGATACGTTATTCTTTAAGCTCATTCCCTTATCTCAAAACTCTGCTAAATTCTCCGTTCGAGCACTCCATTCTTGTTGAGGCAGAGAACTGACTTGAGCGTCGGAGGGTCTTGCCGGAGTAACCCCACCTCCGGTTTAGACTTCCCTTGCAGGTCCCGGCGGCGACCGCGGCTTCCCCGACTCCAGCTTATCCGGCGCAAGCAGATTTTTGCACCAACAGGATTGGCGCTAGAGGAAGGGGTCTATGTCTTCGCAGCACCCTTGTTCTTGAAGGAGCGCTCAACGGACCCGCTTCCGGCCATCTTTTCCGGCACCCAATCCTCTTTTCCCCATCCGATGCCCTCTCGTGAGGTTTCTGCACAACTACCTCTGGCTATGGTCGTCGATAAAGGGTGGTGGGGTGACCAGTCTCCGCCGGATTCCGTCAACGTCATCTCGGGGGAATCCCGGCAGGGGGCAATCAGCACATCAGCTGCATCCCTCAAGCGGCAAAAAGTTGAAGAACCCATAGCCTTCACTGAAGAAGACGCCCAGGGAGTCCAATTCCCTCATAACGACGCGGTCGTAGTTTCCTTGAACATAGCAAATTATGACGTCCGTCGCATTCTCGTCGACAACAGAAGTTCGGCCGACATCTTGTTCTACAATACCTTTTCAAGAATGGCCACTCTTGGCGGTCATCTAAGGCCGATTTGCTCCCCCTTAATAGGGTTTACTGGTGACGCCGTTCTGATGGAAGGAATGATAGCTCTAACTGTGACCGCGGGTCAGCATCCAAAGCAGTCCAGAGCCCTGGTGAATTTCCTGATGGTAAAGGCGCCATCTGCCTACAATGCAATTCTTGGCCGACCCAGCCTCAATGCCCTCAGAGCCGTTGTTTCGACCTACCATTTGAAATTGAAGTTCTCCACCAACAAGGGGATCGGAGAAGTTCGGGGAGACCAAGCGCTGGCCAGGCACTGCTACAACATTGCCCTGAAAAGAAACGATCAAGCGGACCTCTGTCCGGTCGATGGATTGGATGCGCGCGATGACCTCACTGAAGAGAGGGGCGGTCCAATCGAGGACCTAATACCAATTCCTTTGAATGATGGGAATGCAGAGCATGTGGTGTTAATTAGCTCCAACCTGGAGGAGGAGGTGCGGATGCGTCTCGTGGATTTCCTCCGAAGGAATGCGGATGTTTTCGCATGGGTCCCGGCGGATATGCCGGGGATCGACACAGAAGTCATGGAACATCATCTGGCGGTCGACCCTAAACATCGGCCGACAAAAGAAAAAATCCAGAATCATGCCCCGGAGAGGCAGAAGGCAATAGCCGAGGAAGTGGATAAACTTCTCAAGGCCGGATTTATCAAGGAAGTCAATTATCCTGAGTGGATCTCCAATGTTGTCTTGGTCAAGAAAGCAAACGGCAAGTGGAGGATGTGTATCGACTTCAAAAAGCTGAATAAGGCTTGCCCAAAGGACAGCTACCCCCTTCCCAGGATCGACCAACTGGTGGACGCTACCTCGGGCCATGAGCTTCTCACTTTTATGGATGCGTTCTCCGGCTATAACCAGATTAGAATGGCATTGGAAGATGAAGAAAAGATAGCTTTTATCACTAATCGCGGCCTTTACTGCTACAGGGTTATGCCGTTCGGCCTCAAGAACGCGGGTGCAACCTATCAGCGACTGGTGAACAAAATCTTTAAGGAGCAGATCGGTCGAAACATGGAGGTTTACGTGGACGATATGCTCATGAAAAGCAAGTCTTCCAGAAATCATGTCGCCGACCTCGAGGAAACCTTTGGCGCTCTTCGAAAGTATAGAATGAAGCTGAACCCGACCAAATGCGCCTTTGGGGTAACCTTAGGAAAGTTTCTGGGCTTCATGGTATCGGGGTGCGGGATCGAGGCCAATCCGGAGAAAATTTGCGCCATCCAAAATATGACCGCCCCAAGGTCGATCAAGGAGGTTCAGTGCCTCACGGGAAGAGTCGCGGCTCTTAATCGCTTTGTCGCGAGGTCGGCCGAACGATGTTTGCCCTTCTTTCAAACCCTCAAGCAGCCGAAGAACTTCTGTTGGACCTCTGAATGCCAACAGGCATTCGAAGAATTAAAAAGCTACCTTAGCTCGCCCCCACTGCTGGCGAAGCCCAAGCCTAAGGAGGAACTATTTTTGTACCTGGCAGTCTCTCCCACAGCCCTTGCAGCTGTCCTTGTCAAAGAGGAAATGAAAGTCCAGCGACCGGTCTACTACATTAGTCGCGTGTTGAGGGACGCCGAGACCAGGTATACTAAATTAGAAAAACTGACCTACGCCTTGTTGATTGCAGCTCGGAGACTCCGGCCTTACTTTCAAGGGCACACGGTGACGTTACTCACCGATCAACCGATCAAGGCGGTTTTGCACCGAGCTGATACCTCTGGGAGAATGGCAAAATGGGCAATCGAGCTCACAGAATTCGACATCAACTACAAACCTAGACCGGCAATAAAGGCCCAAATATTGGCGGATTTCATAGTAGAGTGCACCATCCCCGAGGAGGCCGAACCTGAGCAAAGCAAAATTGACGACCTGAAGACTCAACCGAACTCTCCCGACGAAGAAGCCAGTTCCTCCGATCGCTTTTGGACCCTCCATGTGGACGGATCTTCCAACATGGCAGGCGCGGGTGCAGGCCTGATCTTGACCAGCCCGGAGGGAGTCATCGCGGAGTACGCTCTGCGTTTCAAATTCCTCGCAACAAACAATGGAGCGGAATATGAAGTTCTGATCGCAGGATTGAGGATCGCCAGGGAGCTTGGAATAGGTCAACTCCGGGTGCACAGCGATTCCCAACTTGTGGTGGGGCAAGTCAGCGGGAGCTTTGAAGCGCGGGAGGACAGTATGGCCAAATATCTTGAGAAGGTGAAGGAGTTCACCCCTGCCTTTGGCAATTTCGACATCAGGCAAATTCCAAGGTCGGAGAATACCAGAGCCGATCTTCTCTCCAAACTGGCGACATCGGCTCCGGCCGAATTGCCCAAAGGCATCCTCTTTGAAGTTTTAAAACATTCAAGTACGGAAGAACCGTGACTCATAATGGAGATCGACCACGAGCCCAGCTGGGTCGACCCGCTGATAACCTATCTTAGAGATGGGATTCTCCCCCAGGATGCGAAAGAGGCTCGAAAACTCCGAAATCAAGCCTCCCGGTACATCCTTTATGAGGGCAAATTGTACAAAAGATCGTACTCCTTGCCCCTCTTGAGGTGCCTCCGGCCCTCAGAAGCTGACTACGCTTTATGGGAAGTACACGAGGGAGCTTGCGGAAGCCATTTGGGTGCCAGGTCTCTATCCCACAAGCTACTCCGCCAAGGGTATTATTGGCCAACAATGCATCATAATTCGATCGAATATGTCAAAAAGTGTGATCGATGCCAGAGATACGCCAACGTCCAGAGGCAACCTGCTACCGAGCTCACACCCTTGAGTGCCCCATGGCCTTTTGCACAATGGGGGATGGATATTCTTGGCCCCTTCCCCATGGCATCCGGTCAAAGGAAATTCTTCCTTGTAGCAATCGAGTACTTCACCAAATGGATCGAGGCCGAGCCACTAGCAAAAATCACAGAAGCAAAAGTGCAGGATTTCGTCTGGAAATCGATCGTGTGCAGGTTCGGTTTGCCTAGAACCCTAATCACTGATAATGGACGGCAATTCGCGGGAGCCAGATTTGCTGAATTCTGTGAAGATCTAAACATCTCCCACAACTTCACATCAGTGGCCCATCCTCAGGCGAACGGCGAAGCTGAGGTAACTAACAGAACCCTTTTGCAGGGGATTAAGACAAGGCTCAAAAAAGCAAAAGGAACTTGGGCAGACGAACTTTATCATGTGCTATGGGCGTATCGAACCACCCAGAGGTTGCCTACAGGGGAGACTCCCTTTGCTTTAGCCTTTGGTATGGAAGCCATCATCCCGATCGAGCTTAAACTCCCGTCGGCATGAGTCGTGGCATTCGACGAACCCCAAAACGCATAAAGTCTCAGAGCCAACCTCGACCTGCTGGAAGAAAGGTGGGAGATTGCTCAAGTTCGAATGGCAGCCTACAGACAAAAAGTTGCCCGATATTACAACGCCCGAGTCAAGAACAAGGCATTTAAAGCAGGAGATCTAGTGCTCCGACAAGCTGCTGTCTCGCAACCACAGGGCCAGGGGAAGCTTGCCCCAAACTGGGAGGGACCTTACGAGGTCAAAGAAGTAGTCCGGCCTGGAACTTATTATCTTAAGGAGCTCGGAGGAGCCGACCTCCCACGACCATGGAGCTCAGAAAACTTACGGATGTACTACCAGTAATTTCATCCCAATCAAAAAATGTGTGCCCATTTGTCTTGGGACAATTCAAGCAAATTGTATCAAAAACAAGAGGGCAACCTTATAAAAGTCGAAGGCCCGGTTCTTTTAGATCGGATGGGGGGAGAGGCCTCGCAACGCCCATATGTGCCCCCACGGCCCTGTTAGGGACAGGAGGAGAACCTCGCCCTAACTTGAGCAAAGTCGAAGGCCCGGTTCTTTTAGACCGGATGGGGGGAGAGGCCTCGCAACGCCCATATGTGCCCCACGGCCCTGTTAGGGACAGGAGGAGAACCTCGTCCTAACTTGAGCAAAGTCGAAGGCCCGGTTCTTTTAGACCGGATGGGGAGAGAGGCCTTACAACGCCCTAATGTGCCCCATAGCCCTGTTAGGGACAGGAGGAGAACCTCGCCCTAACTTGAGCAAAGTCAAAGGCCCGGTTCTTTTAGACCGGATGGGGGGAGAGGCCCTGCAACGCCCTAATGTGCCCCCACAGCCCTATCAGGAACAGGAGGAGAACCTCGTCCTGACATGAGCAAAGTAGAAGGTCCGGTTCTTTTAGACCGGAGGGGGAGAGGTCTTACAGCGCCCTAACGCGCCCCCACAAGCCAGGCTGGTAACGAGAAGAGAACCTCGCACCGGCTCGAGCAAAGTGGAAGGTCCGGACTCCTACGGGAGCCGGGTTTCGCCGCCAAGAAGACTTCACCCGGACTCCTACGGGAGCCGGGTTCCGCCGCCAAGAAGACTTCACCCGGACTCCTACGGGAGCCGGGATCCGCCGCCAAGAAGACTTCACCCGGACTCCTACGGGAGCCGGGTTCCGCCGCCAAGAAGACTTCACCCGGACTCCTACGGGAGCCGGGTTCCTACGCTAAGGAAGACTTCACCCGGACTCCTACGGGAGCCGGGTCCCGCTGCCAAAAAGACTTCACCCGGACTCCTACGGGAGCCGGGCTCCATCGCCGACATCAGCTACAGGACAACCCCGCCCGGGCTTCTACGGAAGCCGGACTTTGCCTATGACTTTGATTGCAGGAAAACTTTGCCCTGACTCTTACGAGAGCCGGGCTACTCCAACTTCAAGAGGGCTTCTCCGTTCGGACTATCAAGGGAGCCGAACTTAGCCCCGACTTCAGCGGAGAAAAATCCAAGCAAAAAAGAAAAGCAAATAGTGCCCGAAGGCAACGGGAGCTCGAATCCCCGGGTTCAAGCCCTAGGAGGAATCTTGGGCCCGAAGGGCCCCAAGCAAACCGGACAAGTGGGTATCTTCGAATGGCATAAAAGCCGAAAAGGAGCTTGGCGAATGATGACCCCACATGAACTGAAGAGGTCGCCGACGACCTTGGGATGACGTAACATAGACAAAGAGAAGGAAAGGAAAATGAAGAAATTCGACAGACAACTATTTAACGTAAGATGCAGACGAGGTACCAAAATCTCTTTTTCATTTAACAAAAGTATACGTTACAGGACCCGGTGGGTCAGGGAAAAAAGAAGAAGAAAAAGAAGATACATGTCATCGCAAGTCTCGCAAGCACGGTTCGGGCAGGACGAACCAGAGGCCGCTCCGAGCTACGAACTCCTCTCTCCGTCTCTATCCTTGTCAGTCGCGTTCTCCAGTGCGTGTAACAGCTCTCGCCCCATCTCGCCTCATTCTGTTTTCGAAGTCCCAACCTTAGCGGGAAAGGGGTGGGATAGATCTCCGGAGGCGGTAAGGGCAACGGCGGCAGTAGCGAAGACCTATTTCAAGAAGAATCGTAGCCACTTCAGGAGCGGTAGCGACACCAGAGATGTGCCTCGTCTCCGAATGCGCCACGACGGCCGCCACCCAAGATGCTCCGGCAAGGTCGGCATGCGTTACTTTCACCGTCCCCGCAACAAGTTCTACTGCCCCACCGTCGACGCCGACCGCCTCTGGTCTCTCGGTCCCGACGGCGTCAAGGATCCCGTCATGGCTTATGACGACTGCTCTGCCCTCTTGACCGATATCACCCCGCCTTGCTACTTCGAAATTCACGGGCAGAATAACTTCACTGACAGCCCCCGTTATTAAACCCCTGTTGTTGAAGGAATTCTTCCTTGGGCCCCCTTTAAAACGATGGAGATTCTCACCGGCCGCCATTCTCCTCCTCACCTTCCTTCAAGCCCTAAAAATTCCCTCAAGAACAGCCTCCCGAGTAGAGGACATGGTGCGAGGGAAGGAGACAAGGACTGGTGCGAGAGAAGCAAGACTCTCAGACGAAAGAAAAGCGCCAGGATGAAGCCACGAAAGGACTGAGGGGTTTAAATAGCCGGCGGATCCTGGCACAGTTATGGCGGCGGGTATTCCTGGGCCAGCTGGTGTGTGCCACGTGTCACGCTTATCCCCTTCATTGCCATCGAGGGTTGACCACTCATAAATTCCCACAGCACGATGCTTGGGATCGCATTTCAACGGAGGTTCTGAAAAGACTTTTCAGGTCACCTTCATCGAAAAGCGGACTCTGACGTGCATGCATTAAATATCAAAATATCTGGGGGTGGCAGTGCACAGGATTCGAAGGGGCGATTTCGGCTGTGCACATCTCTCTCTATGTGTACTTCCTTCGCTTGAAATTCAAACTCGAAAGTAGGGGGGCTGGTGTTGGGTATAAAATACCCACAACCGAAATCCTCGACGGAATCTCCTACGGGAGCCGGGCTCCTCCATCGACAGCAGAACAGCTCCGCCCGGACTCCTACGGGAGCCGGGCTCCTCCATCGACAGCAGAACGGCTCCGCCCGGACTCCTACGGGAGCCGGGCTCCTCCATCGACAGCAGGACAGCTCCGCTCGGACTCCTACGGGAGCCAGGCTCCTCCATCGACAGCAGAACGACTCCGCCCGGACTCCTACGGGAGCCGGGCCCCGACATCGACAGCAGAACAGCGCAGAACAGCTTCGCCCAGACTCCTACGGGAGCCGGGCTCCGCCATCGACAGCAGAACAGCGCAGAACAGCTTCGCCCGGACTCCTACGGGAGCCGGGCTCTGCCATCGACAGCAGAACAGCTCTGCCCGGACTCCAACGGGAGCCGGGCTCCGCCATCGACAGCAGTACAGCTCCGCCCGGACTCCTACGGGAGCCGGGCTCCGACCTCAGTATCAGCTGCTGGAGCCGGACTCCACCCACGACCTCAACCGAAAGGAGGACCCCTCCCGGACTCCTACAAAGGCCGAACTCCGACCACTGCCGAGCCTCGATCAACAGATCCGCGCCCCCTAGCGGATCACAATAACAACCATGATCCTGTTCCACTTCCTGTAGCGGATTCCGCGCGGCTCCATCACCCCCTGCGGCGGACCCATTACTCTCTGACAGGCTGTGTCAACGGCCACGATTCTGCTCCGCTCCCTGCGGCAGGTACTGCACGATCCCACTACTCGCTGACAACTAGCGGCAACGGACGTCGCTCCACTACCTGCAACGGGCCCTACGTGGCGGGCTATGACGATAGCCACGGGTCTACCCCACTATCTTTCACAATCAATTCTCCTGACCATGGGCGGCCCACTACCAGATGGTTACAAACGTCGCCATCAATCCGTTGCCTCCTCCGCCTATAAAAGGGGGACCCAGATACGTTATTCTTTAAGCTCATTCCCTTATCTCAAAACTCTGCTAAATTCTCCGTTCGAGCACTCCATTCTTGTTGAGGCAGAGAACTGACTTGAGCGTCGAAGGGTCTTGCCGGAGCAACCCCACCTCTGGTTTAGACTTCCCTTGCAGGTCCCAGTGGCGACCGCGGCTTCCCCGACTCCAGCTTATCCAGCGCAAGCAGATTTTTTCACCAACAAGAACCAAATAGACTCGATTCTTGGCTAAGCGGTCTAGCATGAACTGTTAGGTTGATCTAATCAAAACTAATTAAACCAGTTGGTATCAAAAGTAAACCAGACTGATGGTTTTTAATTGGCAGCCCGCTTACCTGGCCATTTCTGATGGTATCTAAGGCAAGCTTTGCAGATCCTCCCATCGATCGAACTTACCTGACCTCTTGATGAAATTATGTTTTGATCGGATCACTTGACTATTCGAGCTAACCCATGTCAGCTAGGTAAATCAGTGTGACTGATTTAGGTGCTCTTAGACCAACCCTTTTAATGGTCTCCCTTAAGCTGACTTGGTGAAGCCAGTGGGAGGATCATGATAAGCTGGTTCATCTGATCTTATCCTCTAAATCAATCAAATCCTCTAAAATTATTAGGTCCTTAAAATGAAATAGTTATGGTGATAACTAAATCATAGCCTCCCATTAAGTAGATGATAATGGGTCCATCAATTGGATAATCTTTGGAGGCCCAAAGGCCTGGTGCTTATCGACTGATGGAATTATCATTCATAATATGATTTCTTGACTGTATATTTCTAAATGGTAGTTAGATTAGCCAACCAAAGTTGGGCCTCATCATTCATTGGCTAGATGGGCCAAGTATGGTCATGTTAATGGTTGGACCTAATCAGATCTTTTCAGTGGAGGCCAAAGCCTACTGATTAGGGACTGGGGTAAAATTAAAATTATTAAAAATTATTTAAAAAAATAATTGGTTATGAACCTATCCTTAGATGTACATAGGTTAGCCAACCAAAGTTGGACTTGTGTGTAGTCTAAGTGGATTCTAGTACCCACTAAGGAATTAAGGTAATTCCTCGAATTGGAGGTAGAGACTACCAATTCGAATAAAATAGTGAAAGAAACCTTTTGATTAAAGTTTAAATTTTTAGGTTTAATAAATTAATTACTAATTAGGTTATAATTTTTTTTTGTACAGATATGGCCACTTTCCTATCGTTTTGATGATTGTTGGACAATGATAAGTTGGTGGGACCCAACTTCGATAGCTAGTACCGAAAGTTAAAGATAGTCTTGGAGCATGAACGGATCCTATATGTGATAATGGATCCTGCACCTGAGGAGCCAGCTGTTAATGTATGTGGAACAGTCAGAGATACTTACCAGAAGTGGCTCATGAAGAAACCAGATCTAGAGTTTCAGGGTTAGATCTTGAAACTTTTTCAAGATCAGGCAGCGGAAGACTAAAATAAATCAAAATTTCTTTTTCAAAATTAGAGAATCCTTAGATCTAAGATCTTATTACATGATTATTATATAATATTAAATCAAAAATTAAAATATATAAAGCATGAACTATATGTTGATCATATCAACATGTTTCTATACTACATCTAATGTATGTATTAAACAATAGATTAGATCTATTACCTTGCAAGTTAGACATTCTAACCTTGCTGATCTGGGCTTGAAGATGATGTTGTAAACCGCACATACGTTCAGTCTCTAGGAGTCATCCACATGAGCCCGTGAATCTCGACCAGAAGTCCTGCTTCAGAAAATCAGCACAGTATGCTAGTACTGCGCTGATCCTTCTTCGATGGTTGATCAGGTACCTTCTTCTTGATTTGAACTCTTCCAAAGATGAGAAATAGGAGGAGGAGTTTTAGACCTGAGACGCTCTCAAAAAAATCAAGATAGAGGAAGGAAAGAGATGAAACTAACAACCCTAGAAGAAGACCCTCTTCTTCTTCTCTTTTTTCTCTCCTAGACACCCAGTCTTGTGTCTATTATATCTCCATGACCCAAAGGTCTTTCTCTCTGATTTTTGGATGCCCCAAAGGTCTCTCAAATCTTTATGTTCTTCAAAAATTTTATGAAAAAACTCATTTTATAGAGAAAGATATGATAGAGTCCTTGTCTAGGTCAAATACCTAGTCAAGGCTTATCCAAACATGGCAAGATAAGGGGCGCCCAACTCTTGGGTGCCTCCTCCTTATTTTCATGCATGGACCACCATCAAAGGGTGCACAATGAGTGCCCTAAAAACCATAAAAATTTCAAAAAAAATCTGGGTAAATTTGGTGCAAAAAGGAAAGAATTTTAGATTTTTAAAACTCTATCTCATAGAATTTGAAATCCAAACTTATTCCTACTTTGATTTGATCCACAACCACTTTTCATGTATGAAAGAAGAGAGGAAACCTTTTGAACGTGGAAAAAACCTGGGAGAGCACTTTTGTCGTACAAAATAAGAGGGGATTGGCATGGAATAAGAGAGAGGGCGTGGGGGGGGCTTATGTGGTGCAAGGTGGAATCCTAGTCTTACTAGGATTCTATCTTATGACTTGTTTTAATTTGATTTTTCAAACTAAATCAAACTAAAATTAGATCAACCTAATTAAAATACATCTTAACTTAATTAAAAACCTAATTTAATCAGATTAAGTTAGATTTAAATCTGATTTAATTTTTTAATCAAATTAGAAATTAGGTTGACCCAAGTCCTAATTGAACTATGACTAGTTTTTTTCCTTGCACTTGGCTTATCCAATAAACCAATTGGACTTGATCCAATCAAGCCCAAATCAAATCTAATTAAATCATATTTAATTAGATTTAATCTCAGCCCATTGGCTTAATCAAATTAAGCCAATTAGCAATCAAATTGCTAATCGATCCTCCTGCAACACTTGCACTAGGTTAAATGTCAATCGTATTGATCAATTAACCCTAGAACGATTCTTAATCATTGATCAACCATCCGATCTAATCATAAACTCTAATATGTATGACCTCATAGGTCTAAACCTAAGTCAGTAGTACAGAAATAAATTTTTGTATCAATTGAAGTGACCATCTAGCAATGGTACCGACGATCGGATAGGTTGAATGTGTAGAACAACATCCTTAGAACCCATACGGATATAGTTTTCATATAATTCATCCTCTTGACCAAAATGATCATAGGATACCTTAGAGTTCAACTGTTAACTCTGATCAGGTTGTCCACATAGTATTTCAAAATATCAAATCCATCTGATGGATTATCCTGGCTAAGGTTTTGCTAAATTGAAATACAGTGACTCATTCTTCTCCAACTCTTGGAGTGGTCAATCTCATCTTGATCACACTCTGACTTTGTAAGTACTTGACTATGCCCAGAAGCCTTCCATCACTGAATTAGAAATTCAGTTAGTCCAGTACTAAAGCACAGTGAGTTGCTTGCAAGTCACTGAGGTGATCTCAGGTCTAAGTGACACTTATACCTATATCCCATCAGAGACATTCTTGACAGCAGAATGTTCTGGAGTTGGTCACGTTCAATGAAGATGTACCCTTACATCTCATCTGTATGCCATACCAGTGTCTCCACACTCCTTAGTTAAGAGGATAACCAACCCATATGGCCTACAGTGACCTATGCTCGATAGAAGCTATCATCTTTATTAACAACCTATCATTTGATCGTGAACAGTTTTAAGGACTAATCGATAAATCCTCTCTTTATCGAATCTGAATAGTCCTAAGGACTTCATCATAAAAATAGAGTTCATTAGAAGATGAAAGCTTATGATGAAAATGCCAAATATATTTTATTTATTAATAAATCAATTACAATACTTGGTTGCTCAACTATCAACAGCTTGACGATTAACTTTTGGGACATATTTTCCAATAGCTCAGTGATCGAACCACGGTGCGCTGCATCATGCTGGCTACCATGAGCGATGAGTTCAGTCACAGATTTGAGATGACTCAGTCAAAGGACATGCTCAAGTGTTGAAGGATGTCTTTGGCACACCCGATGATGTGGAGAGGCACAAGACTAGTTATGCCATCTTCAACACCAAAATGTGGGATGGTGCCTCTGTCACTGATCATGTATTGTACATGATTGAGCTGATGGAGCATTTGAGCAAGCTCGACTTTCTCTTGCATGAGCAGCTTGGGAAAGATGTAATATTGAACTCGCTGTCCAAGTCTTATCTCCCATTCTTCACTCATTATAGAATGACAAAGCCTAAAGTAAACTACCACGGGTTACTGGGGTTGCTTCAGAACTGTGAGAAAGATCATCAACTACACAAGGAGTCGGTGAACTTAGTAGGAGGTTCGTCTTCTAGTTCTCGACCCTTTAAGAAAGAAAAAAAGAATAAGAAGAAGAAAATAAAGAAGGTGCAAGTTCAAGCTGGAACATCGGTGCAGGGCCAGACCAGAAAGATCAAGCCCGATAAGAGTCAAGCTGAATGCTTCTTTTGCAAGAAGCGAGGGCACTAAAAGAGGAACTGTCCTCAGTACATTGCCTCTTTGGATCCAAACAGGCAGAGAAAGAAGCAAGCTGTTGCTGGGCAAGGTATTTATATGATAACTCTTTGCAATTTTTCTATTTATGATATAATTGACGGGTATTGGATACCAGTAGCCCTTACCATATTTGCAATTCATTGTAGGGGTTGCAGGTCAGTAGGAGATTCGAGCAAGGTGAGAGGTTCCTGAACGTTAGAGATGGAAGACCAGTTCCAGTTCTAGCATTAGAAATCTTGAAACTTGTATTTGAGTCCCATACCGTTGTTCTTAATGATTATAATTTCTGTCTCAGTTTCTTTTTAAATATCATTTCTGTAGGCCTTCTGGCCAAAATGATTATGAAATTTCAATAAAGAAATAAGTTTGTAATATCATTATGAATGTGTTACTATTTTTGTGGGCATTTGAACAATGGTGTGTATATGTTATCACAACCTGTTAACGTAGTCTATTCTACAGACAAGCACCCTAGATTAGATAGTGTATCAGATATCTACTTATGGCACTGTAGGCTAGGTCATATAAACAAGAACAGGATAAACAGGTTGACTCAAGAGAGAATCTTCGAAGTTAGTGATTGTGAATCACTTCCAATCTGTGAGTCCTGTCTTCTTGATAAAATGACCAAGTCACCTTTTACTGAAAAAGATGAGAGAGCTATTGAGCTCTTGGGCCTAGTACATACTGATGTATGCGGGCCCATGAGCACAAGTACTAGAGGTGGATATTTTTACTTCATCACTTTCATGGATGATCTATCCAGATATGGATATGTCTATCTGATGAAACATAAGTCAGATTCATTTGAAATGTTTAAACGATTCTGAAATGAAGTAGAAAAATAAACTGGAAAGAGTATTAAAACTCTTCGATCTGATCGAGGATGGGAATACCTTTTTGGTGAGTTTTTTACATATCTAGGAGAGAATGGGATTCTCTCCCAATAGACTCCTCCAGGAACACCACAGCATAATGGTGTGTCTGAAAGGAGAAATCAGACTCTGTAAGACATGGTCCGATCCATGATGGGTTTTGCCAGCTTGTCGATATCCTTCTGGAGATATGCACTCAAATCGGCATGTTATCTGTTAAACAGGGTTCCAAGTAAGTCTGTAATTAAGACTCCATATGAGATATGGACAGGACGTAAGCCAGCACTTTCACACCTTAGGGTCTGGAGGTGTCCGACCTATGTCAAACGGTTAGTTATAGATAAACTTGGACCTAGGTCTGACAAATACACATTCATAGGGTACCCCAAAGAGACCAAAGAATATTTTTTCTACCATGCTGATGAACAAAAGGTATTCGTTAGCCTTAAGGCAACTTTTTTAGAAAAGAAGTTCCTTGGTGAAGGAATCGTTGCCTCTAAGGTTGAACTTGATGAAGTTCAATAGGTAGAAAGACCGACACCAATAGCTGAACCTGAGATGGATTTGATTAGACCAGATTCGGAGCCCAATATACCTGCACCATTAAGGCGATCTGATAGAATACCATGTCAGCCGGACAGATACTATGATTTCTTGATCCGGGATGGTGATCCCATCGAACTCGATGAGAACGATGAGGATCCAATCACCTATATGGATGCAATACAAAAATCTAATTCCAAGAAATGGCTTGAAGCCATGCAATTTGAAATGGAGTCCATGAAGGTCAACGATGTATGGACATTGCTTGACCCACCTGAAGGGGTTAAACCCATTGGGTGTAAATGGGTCTTCAAAAGGAAGAGGGGCACAGACGAAAAAGTGGAGACCTATAAAGTTCATCTGGTTGCCAAGAGATATCATCAATGTTATGGTATTGACTATGATGAGATATTCTTCCCTGTGGCAATGCTCAAATTCATTCAGATAATGCTTGCAATAGCTGCCCATCTGGATTATGAGATCTGACAGATGGATGTAAAGATAGCTTTTCTGAATAGGGAGCTAACCGAAGAGTTATATCCACAGATAAGTCCAAGGTGTGCAAGCTCCAAAGATTCATTTATAGATTGAAGCAAGATTCTCGAAGTTGGAACATGTGTTTTGATAAGGTGATCAAAATATATGGCTTCATTAAGAATGGAGAAGAGCCCTGCATCTATAAATGGGCAAATGATCTAGTTGTGGTATTCTTTATCTTGTACGTAGATGATATTCTCTTAATCGAAAATGACATCTCCGTACTATAGAAAATAAAAGTTTGGTTGTCATCACAGTTCTCCATGAAGGACTTGGGTGAAGCATCCTACATCTTAGGGATGAAGATCTATAGGGATAGATCTTAAAGGATACTTGGATTATCCCAGTCCACGTACATAGACACTGTGCTGAAGAGGTTCAGCATAGAGAATTTCAAGAAGGGCTATCTACCGATAGGCCATGAAATTTTTCTCTTTAAGAAGGATTGTCTGACAACTCCTGAAGAGAGAGAGCGTATAAATAGAGTCTCATATGCTTCGACCGTGGGATCTATCTTGTACGCCATGACATGTATAAGGCCAGATGTGACATACTCACTAGGAGTAGTGAGTAGATACCAATCTGATCCTGAAGAAAATCATTGAAAAGTGGTTAAAGCCATCCTTAAGTATTTGAGAAATACTAAGGATCAATGGTTGGTTTATGGCGAATCAGATCTGAAACTTGTGGGGTTCACAGACTCTAGCTTTCAATCTAACCATGATGACAGCAGAAGCATGTCGGGTTATATCTTTACTCTGAATGGTGGAGCTATCTGTTGGAAGAGTTTCAAGCAGCATACTATGGCAGACTCTGTTTGTGAGGTAGAGTACATCGCAGCATCGAATGCCATGAAGAAAACTGTGTGGCTGAGAAAATTCATCATCGAGCTCAGAGTAGCACCCTCCCTCAATGATCTGGTCCTGCTCTACTGCGACAGCATTGGTGCCATAGCTCAGGTAAAGGAACCCAAAGCACACCAGTGGATGAAGCACATTTTGTGTCGCTTCTATCTGGTCTGAGAGATCGTGGATCGAGGTGATGTTGACCTTCAGAAGATCGATGGAAAGAAAAACCTGATCGACCGCTTCACTAAAGCCCTGACGATAAAGAGTTCGACAATCACAAGTCGAAGATGGGTATTAAATACTGTGCCGAGTGGTTTTAGGATAAATGGGAGGTGTTGAAAATATGTCCCAAAAGCCAATCGTCAATCTGTTGACGGTTGAGCAATCTTGTATTGTAATTGATTTATTAATAAATAAAATATATTTTTGATATTTTCATCATAAGTTTTCATCTTCTAATGAACTCCGTTGTTGTGATGAAGTCCTTAGGACTATTTAGGTTCGATAAAGAGAGGATTTATTGATTAGTCCTTAAAATTCTTCACAACCAAATGATAGGCTATTAATAAGAATGACAGCTTCTATCGACCATAGGTTGCTGTAGACCATATGGGTTGGTTGTCCTCTTAATCAAGGAGTGTGGAGATACTGGTATGACATACAGATGAGATATAAGGGTACATCATTATTGAACGTGACCAACTCCAGAGCATTCTGCTGTCGAGAATGTCTCTGATGGGATATAGGTATAAGTGTCCCTTAGACCTGAGATCGTCTCAGTGACTTGCAAGCAACTCACTGTACTTTGGTACTGGACTAACTGAATTTTTAATTCAGTGATGGAAGGCTTTTGGGCATAGTCAAATACTTGCGAAGTCAGAGTGTGATCAAGATGGGATTGACCACTCCAAGAGTTGGAGAAGAATGAGTCACTGTATTTTAATTTAGCAAAACCTTGACCAGGGTAATCCATCAGATGGATTTGATATTTTGAAATATAATGTGGACAACCTGATCAGAGTTGGCAGTTAAACTTTGAGGTGTCCTATGATCATTTTGGTCAAGAGAATAAAATATATGGAAACTATATCCATATGGGTTTTAAGGATGTTATTCTATACATTCGACCTATCCGACCATCGGATACCATTGCTAGATGATTACTTCGATTGGTACAAGAATTTATTTCTATGCTACTAGTTTAGATTCAGACCTATGAGGTCACACACATTAGAGTTCATGATCCGATCAGATGGTTGATCAACGATTAAGAATCGTTCTAGAGTTAAATGATCAATACGATTGACATTTAACCTAGTGCAAGTATTGCAGGAGGATCGATTAGCAATTTGATTGCTAATTAGCTTAATTTGATTAAGTCAATAGGCTGAGATTAAGTTTAATTAAATATAATTTAATTATATTTCATTTGGACTTGATTGGATCAAGTCTAATTGGTTTATTGGATAAGCCAAGTGTAAGAAAAAACTAGTCCTAGTTCAAATAGGACTTAGGTCAACCTAATTTCTAATTTGATTAAAAAATTAAATCAGATTTAAATCTAATTTAATCTGATTAAATTAGGCTCTTAATTGGGTTAAGCCTATTTTAATTAGGTTGATTTGATTTTGACTTGATTTGGTTTGAAAAATCAAATTTGAACAAGTCATAGATTGAATCCTAGTAAGACTAGGATTCCACCTTGCGCTACCTTAGCCCCTCATGCCCACTCTCTCTTATCCCACGCTCACTCTCTCTTATTTTATGCAATAAAATCCTCTCTCCTAGGTCTTCCTGTATGCCCAAAACTTTTTTTTCTTTCTCTCTTATATGGAATGTGGTTGTGGATCAAGTCAAAGTAGGAATTAGTTTGGATTTCAAATTCTATGAGATAGAGTTTTAGGAAACCAAAACTCTTTCCTTATGACACTAATTTTATTCAAATTTTTTTTGATTTTTTTATGATTTTTATGGCACATATTGTGCACCCTTTGCTGGTGGTCCATGGTAGAAATTGAAGGAGGGGACACCCAAGAGTTGGGCGTCCCTTGTTTTGCCTTGTTTGGATAATCCTTGACTAGGATTTGACCTAGACAAGGACTCTTCATATCTTTCTATTTAAAATAAATTTCTTCATGAAATTTTTGTGGATTATAGAGCATTAAGAGACCTTTGGGGCATCCAAAAATTAAAGAGAAAGAATCTTAAGGCATGGAGATCTAATAGACACAAAACTAGGTGTCTGGGTTAGAGCAAAGAGAAGAAGAAGAGGGTCTTCTTCTAGAGTTGCTAGGTTCGTCTCTTCCCTTCCTCTATCTATAAATTTTTTGAGAGTGTCTCATCTAAAACTCCTTCTCCTACTTCTCATCTTTGAAAGAATCTAAATCAAGAAGAAGAAGATATCTGATCGACCATCGAAAAAGGATCAGCGCAGTACTAGCATACTGTGCTGATTTTCTGGATCAGGACTTCTGATCATGATTCGTTGGCTCATTTGGATGACTCCTAGAGGCCGGATGCATGTGTGGCTTGGAACATCATCCTCTAGCCCGGATCAACAAAGTTAGAATATCTAACTTGCAAAGTAATAGATCTGATCTATTATATTTTACATACATTAGATGTAGTATAGAAACATGTTGATATGATCAACATGTAGTTCTTGCTCTTCATATTTTAATTTCTAATTTAATGCCATGTAATAATCATATAATAAGATCTTAGATCTAGAGATTTTTTGATTTTATAAGATAAATTTTGATTTATTTTAGTCTTCCACTACTTGATCTTGAAAAAGTTTCAAGATCTAACCTTGAAATCCTAGATCTGGTTCCTTCAGTTTGGACACAGCTAGAGTTCGAAAGAGAAGAAAAAGGGGAGGAGAAGGAGAAGGAGAAGGAGAGTGCGAGAGGGGGGAGGGGAATGCAGTCATCGAGGAGGGGAGGGGGGCCATTGCGGGCAGGCAAGGGAGGGGGCGAGGAGAAGAGGGGGTTCGAGCGCGGCTAGGGTTCGGAGGAGAAGGAGAAGGGGAGGAGAAGAAGAAGGGGAGTGCGAGAAGGGGGAGGGGAGGGGGGAATGCGGTCCACGAGGAGGGGAGGGGGGCATCGCAAGTGGGGTAGGGAGGGGGTGAGGAGAAGAGGGGATTCGGATGTGGCTAGGGTCGGGAGGAGAAGGGGTATATAAAGAAGATTTAGCAACTGATTTATCAATTGCTAAATCGATCTCTAAATATAATATAATTTAAAATTGATTTTTTTTTTTAATTTTTAAATATTTAATTTTATTTAGAATAAATCAAGGTGCCAACTAATTTTTTTTAAAATTCAAATTTGCAACTATTTTTTTGATTGTAAAATATTTAAAAAAATTGTAATTGAAAAATCAATCACAAACTTGTTTGTAGAATAAAAAAATAACTCAAAAATTTTATGACTGATTTTTAACATAAAACTTTTAATATTTTACTACCAAAAAATTGATCGCAAAGTTATTTATGATTAAAAAAATAATTCAAAAAATTTGCAATCAATTTTTTCAATCGTATATTTTTTTAATATTTTACAATCAAAAAATTAATCATAAATATATTTAAATTTAAAAAAATAAAATATTTTATGATCGATTTTTTGGTTATAAAATATTAAAAAAATTTACGATCGAAAAATTGATCGCAAACTTAGTTACAAATTAAAAAAAAATAACTCATGAATTTTGTGATCAATTTTTAGGTTATAAAATTTTTAATATTTTGCAACCAAAAAATCAATCACAAACTTATTTATAGATTAAAAAAATAATTCAAGAATTTTATGATTGATTTTTTGATCATAAATTTTTTTAATATTTTACAACTAAAAAATCAATCATAAATATATTTAAATTAAAATATTTTATGATCAATTTTTTGGTTGTAAAATATTAAAAAATTTTATGATCAAAAAATTGATTGCAAACTTATGTATAGATAAAAAAAATAACTCAATAATTTTGTGACCAATTTTTTAGTAGTAAAATTTTGAATATTTTGCAACCAAAAATCGATCACAAATGTATTTAATTTTAAAAAAAATAATTAAAATTTTTTATGATCGATTTATTGATTATAAATTATTAAAAAAATTTACGATCAAAAAATCAATCATAAAATTTCTTTACAATTTAAAAAATTAAAATCTTTATGATCAATTTTTTGATTGCAACATATCACATACTTTTTGCAATTGAAAAATTAGTTGTAAAATTATTTAAAAATAGAAATAAAAAATTTAAATATTTTATGATTGACTTTTTAGTTGCAAAAATATAAAATAATAATTTTTTATAAATTTATTTTTATATTTAATAAATCGATCGTAAAATCGATCATAAAGTATTGGCACATCTTTCGATGAAAAATTTAGCAATCAATTTTGCAATCAATTTTAAATTGATCATTATATTAATATTTATCTAAGAATTGGTTTTAAGATCGGTCACAAATTTGATCAAAAAAATTTAATCATAAAATCGATCACAAAAATACTATTTTCTTGTAATGCAAGTTACGCAAAGTGAATCAATTCATATATATGAATATAATCAAATATTAGATAGAAGAACTCATCTTAGCTTGCAAGATAGAATTATCTCTAAGGTACTATGCGCAGTCTAGATAATTATAATCAAAGATTAGGTTTACATCTAAGGCACATAAATTATTATTTAAAACTCGAGCATCTAAAGGATCCCAGATTTTTGGGGCCACCTAGAAATTAATCATTCAAGAAAGTCTACATCAAGAACAAGACTTTAAATCCATTTGACCAGCGACCAGGATTCCAATGCACATCCCAAATCTAACTTAGTCCTCTTAATGTCATCTATTCCTTATCTAGGAATTAAGGAGTTATAATCACCTCGATGGTAGGATCAGTCCTTAAAACCTGATGCACATTACAGATCTAGTGCTTTTTGCTCATCATGATCTGCAAGATAGTGTGATAACCCAGCCAGCCCAAACAAAAAAAAAAACAGAAAACAGGGGAGAAGACTCCAAAGGGAGTCTTCTTCCTCCTCTCACTGGCTCCCAATCAGAGTCGGAGACGAGTTCCCTCCGGCTCTATTTAAGGAGGAGAACCCTCCTCTCTCCTCTCATCGAGAAATTCCAGGACAAAACGGTGGCAATCGTCGAAATTCCTCACAGAGGCCCGTCACTGTGCCGTCCAATTTCTCGTCAGAAAGCTTCGCCGGTGACGGAGGTAAGCCTCCTCCCCTTCCTCTCTCCTCCCCTTCCTTCCCATGCCGATGTGCACACTCACCGGCAACCGGAGTCACCGAATTTTATTGTAGAAAAATCTTCCTTTTTGCCATTTTTCCGTCGCTGGTGGTCACCGCCGACCACCGGTTTGGCCGTCTCTTGCCGCCGGATTGCCTCTCCTCCTGCCGACGGTCGTCCCATGCTGGTTGCGTCGCCGGTCGAAACATCAACGAGGGGACCTCAAGGTCCCCTGTTTCAGCCCAAAAGAAACCCACGGGAAAGAAGAAAAGAAGAAGAAGAAGAAGGAAAGAAAAAGAAAAAGAAAAGAAGAAGAAGGAAAAGAAAAGAAAAAGAAAAGAAAAAGAAGAAAAGGAAAAGAAAAAAAAAAGAAAAAGAGAAAAAAAAAGAAAAAGAGAAGAAGAAAAATAAAATAATAATAAATAGGATTTTCTCTCCTCTCTCTTCCGTGAAGAAAAAGAAAAAAAAGGAAAGAAAAGAAGAAAAAAATAAAATAAATAAAATAAATTAATAAATAATGATATAAATAATAAAATATGAGAAACAGAGTTTCTCTCTCTTCCCTCTCTCTCTTCAGCTTGAACTAGTATTTTCTCTCTCTAGAATTGGACTTTCTCTCTCTACTTTCTCTTAGAATCTTTCTCTAGATTATTTTTCTCTCCTAAGATTTTTAAAATTTTGAGAAGAATGATGATGAATTTAAATGATCCTCGTGATGGATTTTTAATCTGTGATCGTCGGACGGTACACCGACATCCACTTTGATCAGATCAGATATTTTTAGATTTTATTTCTCATAATTTTATTGAATTATCCACATAATAATTTCAGCATGATTTGATCTGATTGATCAAATTTGTTGAATCATATTGTCTGAAGAATTCAAGATGAGTTTTCTCTCTCTAAAATTTTCTCTCTCTAAAATATTCTCTCTCTTGATTGATTCTCTCTCTAAAAAGGTTAGTGAATGAAGAAATTTTTTTTAATAGTCTTGATCTGATTCTAATGAAGAACTCTGATCCATGGTTGTCAGACAGCGTACTAGCATCCATCTTGATCAGACCATGAATCTTTAGATTTGATCATCCATGAATCTTTAGATTTGATCATCCATGATTCCGATCTAGCCATGACTTGATTTGATCACGTTGATTTCACCAATCGAGATATTGGATCAATCGTAATGTTGGATTGTGTCACCTGATCAATTCGAATTGTACCTCATAAATTCTCTCTCCTCTGATTTTCTCTCTCTACTTGATTTTATGAAATCGATGAAGAAACCTCGATCCTATCACTTCGAATCCGATTTGATCTGATAGTTAAACTTTAGATCATTTAGGTCCTAATTAGATTTTTATTAGATGAAATTAGATGATCGGATCCAATCTAAACCATTGAAATATGGTATTCGTATTCTTTCTAATTATTGAAATTGATTCTGTATAGGATTGTGGATGTTTGATCATGGGATATCGCGATAAGATCTACGAACAAAATTTTGAAAGAAAATTTATAGAATTATGTGGATTTATTGAAATGCGTTTGAGGTAAGTAATGTTTCACTTTTTCTAGATTTATCGATAAATTATAATATATTTTTTTGACATGATTTATGAACGATGCATGAATTGAATGAATGGTATTTTGTTATGAAAATATCTTATTTGAATGTTATGATGAAGCATGATTGAACATATTGATTTCATGATGCATTATATTGATTGATTTCGATACTACATGATTATATGATTTATTATCGAAATTAGAATATGAAATTGATTTATGAAGAATTATGATATAAGAAACATTATGAATTGACAACCTGACTATGTAAAGGACCCCACCAATGGGGGCATATACATTGCAATTGACTGTCCGAGAGTTTATGTCGCCAGCGAGACCAGCACATGTCGCCAGAGAGACCAGCGATAAACCACCAACGAGACCAGCGTTCCAAAGGACATGGCTGCCAGATGATTCGCAGCCTACCGCTAGCAGATATGCGGTATTATGACTCTACCACAGGAAAAATGTGGTCATAGCTCATGGTTGACGAAAAAAAATTAAGAATGAAAGAAATTGAAATCTTAAAGAAACTTGAATTTTTGAAAAAAAATAAATTTGGCATGAATTATGTTGCATAATTGAAATTGATTTCGATTGATAAACTCTATATGTTTATTTTATAAATGATTATTTACTTAAATGTTGATGAAATCTGTTGAGAAGTGATCATTGCTTACTGGGCTGTCTAGCTCATTACCTCCTATTTTTACTGTTTTTACAGATGTTGAGGAATTAAGATGATACAAGATATGAATGGAAGAGTGATCAGAAGCAGAATCTCTATACTTTTATTTTCATTGAAAGTCTTCTTGAATTTGATGTAAGGACTATGAATCATTGTTGAATTTATTGAGATATTAAAGAAAAAATTTAGGTCGTTATATTTTGGATTTAAATTATTATCTAATTATTCGCTGTTTTTTAGAATAGCATGATAAGATGCCTTGCATGCTTATGGGAAGAGTTTTCTATGAGTATGCGGTGGTTGCCATGACCCTCGATTCACAATTCGGATCGGGGGGTGACAATTAAAGTGGTATCAGAGCATAAGTGGATGAATTATGAAACATAGAATCAGATATAGAATGGGTGTAAGTGGATAGATACTAGGGACATTATAGTGTAGATCTTTGATGATTGTAGTGGGAGAAATATTTAAAAATTTTGATTAAACATTGTGATTATGTATAAAAGGATCACAAGAGATTATGACATATGGAGTTTGAAAATGATGGATAATCTGTAGATCATGATATGATTAGTTAGATCTTGATCGAAAGTAATCACAAAAGGATTGATATAAAATTTTATTGTGCATTGTGGTTATTAATTTGATCATTGGTTATTCAAGTGAACCGTAAGTTCAAATTCGATGTGAGAATAATACTATGATATTACTTCTAGTTGAGAAGTTGACTATTATTGGAAAGATAAAGATTTGATAATAAAATGTTGTTCCAGAATGGACTAAGAA
>NC_026001.2:63539584-63579513 GCF_000442705.2 Elaeis guineensis
TCTGATGCTGCGATATACTCTGCTTCACAAACAGAGTCTGCCACAGTATGCTGCTTGGAACTCTTCCAGCAGATGGCTCCACCATTCAGAGTAAAGATATAACCCGACACACTCCTACTGTCATCATGGTCAGATTGAAGCTGGAGTCTGTGAACCCACAAGTTTCAGATCTGACTCGCCATAAAACCAACCATTGGTCCTTAGTATTTCTCAAATACTTAAGGATGGCTTTAACCACTTTTCAGTGGTTTTCTCCAGGATCAGATTGGTATCTACTCACTACTCCTAGTGAGTATGCCACATCTGGCCTTGTACATATCATGGCGTACATGATAGATCCCACGACTGAAGCATATGGGACTCTACTCATATGCTCTCTCTTCAGGAGTTGTCGGACAATCCTTCTTAGAGAGAGAAATTCCTTGGCCTATCGGTAGATAGCCCTTCTTGGAATTCTCCATGCTGAACCTCTTCAGCACAGTGTCTATGTACATGGACTGGGATAACCCAAGCATCCTTTTAGATCTATCCCTATAGAACTTCATCCCTAGGATGTAGGATGCTTCACCCAAGTCCTTCATGGAGAACTGTGATGACAACCAAACTTTTATTCCCTGTAGTGCGGGGATGTCATTCCCGATTAAGAGAATGTCATCCACGTACAAGATAAAGAATACCACAACTGGACCATTTGCCCATTTATAGATGCAGGGCTCTTCTCCATTCTTAATGAAGCCATACGTTTTGATCACCTTATCAAAATGCATGTTCCAACTCCGAGAAGCTTGCTTCAATCCATAAATGGATCTCTGAAGCTTGCACACCTTGGACTCATCTGTGGATGTAAACCCTTCAGGTTGTATCATATACACCTCTTCAGTCAGCTCTCCATTCAGGAAAGCTGTCTTTACATCCATCTGTCAGATCTCATAATCCAGATGGGCAGCTATTGCAAGCATTATCCGAATAGATTTGAGCATTGCCATAAAGGAAAATATCTCGTCATAGTCAATACCATAACGTTGACGATACCCCTTGGCAACCAGACAGGCTTTATAGGTCTCCACCTTTCCGTCTGCGCCCCTCTTCCTTTGAAGACCCATTTACACCCAATGGGTTTAACCCCTTCAGGTGGGTCAACTAATGTCCATACATCGTTGACCTTCATGGACTCCATTTCGGATTTCATGGCTTCAAGCCATTTCTCGGAATCAGGTCTCTGCATAGCATCCATATAGGTGATCGGATCCTCATTATTCTCATCAAGTTCGATGGGATCACCATCCCGGACCAAGAAACCGTAGTATCTGTCCGGCTGACGCGGTACTCTACCGGATCACCTTAATGGTGCAGGTATATTGGGCTTCGGATCTGATCTAATCATATCCGACTCAGGTTCAGCTATTGGTGTCGGTCCTTCTACCTGTTGAACTTCATCAAGTTCAACCTTAGAGGCAACGGTTCCTTCACCAAGGAACTCCTTTCTAAAAAGATGCCTTAAGGCTGACGAACACCTTTTGTTCATCAGCATGGTAGAAAAATATCTTTTTGTCTCTTGGGGTACCCTATGAATGAGCATTTGTCAGACCTAGGTACAAGTTTGTCTGTGACTAATCGTTTGACATAGGCCGGACACCCCCAGACCCTAAGGTGTGAAAGTACTGGCTTACGCCCTATCCATATCTCATATGGAGTCTTAATTACAGACTTACTTGAAATCTTATTTAATAGATAACAGGCTGATTCGAGTGTATATCCCCAGAAGGATATCAGCAAGCTAGCAAAACCCATCATGGATCGGACCATGTCTAACAGAGTCCGATTCCTCCTTTCAGACACACCATTATGCTGTGGTGTTCCTGGAGGAGTCCATTGAGAGAGAATCCCATTCTCTCCTAGATATGTGAGAAACTCACTAGAAAGGTATTCTCCTCCTCGATCAGATCGAAGAGTTTAATACTCTTCCCAGTTTATTTTTCTACTTCACTTCAGAATCGTTTGAACATTTCAAATGAATCCGACTTATGTTTCATCAGATAGACATATCCATATAGGTATAGGTCATCCATGAAAGCTATGAAGTAGAAATATCCACCTCTAGCACTGGTGCTCATGGGCCCACATACATCAGTATGTACTAGGCCCAAGAGCTCAGTAGCTCTCTCACTTTTCCAGTAAAAGGTGACTTGGTCATTTTATCAAGAAGACAAAACTCACAGGTTGGAAGTGATTCACAATCACTGACTTTGAGGATTCCCTCTTGAGTCAACCTGTTTATTCTGTTCTTATTTATATGACCTAGCCTCCAATGCCATAAGTAGATATTTGACACCACTATCTAATCTAGGGTGCTTGCCAGTAGAATAGACTCTTATCAGGCTTGATCTTTTTGGTCTGGCTCTGCACAGATGTCCAGTATGAACTTGCACCTTCTTGACTTTCTTCTTCTTGTTCTTCTTTCCTTTCTCAAAAGGTCGAGAACCAGAAGATGAACCTCCCACTGAGTTCACTGAGTTCACCGACTCCTTGAGGAGTTGGTGATCCTTCTCAAAGTTCTGAAGCAACCCCATTAACCCATGGTAGTTTACTTCAGGCTTTGTCATTCTATAATGAGTGAGGAATGGGAGACAAGACTTGGACAGCGAGTTCAGTATTGCATCTTTCCCAAGCTGCTCATGCAAAGGAAAGCTGAGCTTGCTCAATCGTTCCATCAGCTCGATCATGTACAATACATGATCAGTGATAGAGACTCCATCCCGTATTTTGGCGTTGAAGATGGCACAACTAGTCTTGTGCCTCTCTACGTGATCGGGTGTGCCAAAGGCATCCTCCAACACTTGAAGCATGTCCTTTGGCTGAGCCATCTCGAATCTGTGACTGAACTCGTCGCTCATAGCAGCCAGCATGATACAGCGCACCGTAGTCCGGTCACTGAGCCACTTCTGGTAAGTGTCTCTGACTGTTCCACGTGCATTGACAGCTGGCTCCTCAGGTGCAGGATCCATTATCACATATAGGATCCGTTCATGCTCCAGGACTATCTTCAACTTTCCGGTACCAGCTACCGAAGTTGGGTCCCACCAACTTATCATTGTCCAACAATGATCGGAGCGATAGGGAAGTGGCCATATTTGCACAAAGGAGAACCATAACCTAATTAGTAATTGATTCATTAAACCTAAAGATTTGGACTTTAATCAAAAGGTTTCTCCCACTATTTTATTCGAATTGGTAGCCTCTACCTTCAATTCGAGGAATTACCCCTAATTCCTTAGCGGGTACTAGAATCCACTTAGACTGCACATAAGCCCAACTTTGGTTGGCCAACCCATGTACATCTAAGGGTAGGTTCATAACCAATTGTTTCTCTAAACAATTTCTAGTAATTTTAATTTTGCCCCAGAAACCTAATCAGTAGGCTTTGGCCTCCACTGTAAGGATCCAGTTAGGTCCAACCATTAACATGATCATACTTGGTGTATCTAACCAACGAATGATTAAGCCCAACTTTAGTTGGCTCACCTAACCACCATTAGAGAGATACTTCCAAGTCGTCATATGATGAGTGATAATTCCATTAGTCAACAAGCACCTGGCCTTTGGGTCTGCAATGATTATTGAGTTCATGGACTCATTATCAAACACCTTAATGGGAGGCTATGACTCAGTTATCTCCATAACTTTATCATTTTAAGGACCTAATAATTTTAGAGGATTTAAATAATATAGATGATGAGGTCAGATGAACCAGCTTATCATGATCCTCCCACTGACTTCACCAAGTCAACTTAAGGGAGACCATTAAAAGGGCTGGTCTAGGAGCACCTAAATCAGTCACACTGATTTACCTAGCTGACATGGGTCAGCTCGAATAGTCAAGTGATCCGATCAAAACATAATTTCACCAAGAGGCCAGGTAAGTTCGATCAGTGGGAGGGTCTGCCAAAGCTTGCCTTAGACACCATCATGAATGGCCAGGTAAGCGGGCTCCCAATTAAAAACCACTGGTCTGGTTTACCTTAGACACCAACTGGTTTAATTAGTTTTGATTAGATCAACCTAACAGTTCGTGCTAGACCGCTTAGCCAAGAATCAAGTCCATTTGGTTCTCGTTAAAGACATGGACTTGACCAACTATAACTATTGTAATTGATCTAGAGAATCTTTGACCTAATCTAAGACAACAATTGATTAGATTTAGTCAATTCTCTAATTTAGTCCATCTTTAATCTAACCATAGGTCTATCCCAATTAATGGACCTAATTCCCACTAACCCATTAACCCAATGTATTATGATTTGTGTCTTAGGTTCTTCAATTCACAATCCTAGAACCTAATCAAACACCTTCTTAATTCTTAATTAAGTTTTGGGCTGAGGGTTGGGTTCGGCTTTTCAAAAAATAATTTTCATATTTGTAAAACAATTTTACAATATGATTCTACCAACCATATTGCATGTTTGATTCATAATCAAGATGCATGTGAAATAAACATAAAACTACTTTAGATCTAATCTAAACAGGTTCATGTAATTGAAACAATTTCAACTTTAAATAATTTCTTTGCATAAAAATTATTAACAAAGAGATTTTATTTCAGATTTAAACATCTTTTAAATCTAATAAATCATAAATTTAATCTAGATCATATCTAACAAATTTATGATTAAAGATAGATCTACACAAACTAGGACAACCTTTGCACTGTAAGGGGTAAACCTTACAGCAGGACAACCTTGCAGTTTGTGATTGATCTAAAATTTTAATTTCAGATTTAATAATCAGATTATAAATTAGATCTAATCTAAAAAATAATATAAGCATGTATAAATAATCATGTAATAAAGAACCTGGGCTCTGATACCAATTGTAGGAACCAGATCTAGGGTTTCAGGGTTAGATCTTGAAAAAGAGGGTTAGATCTTGAAACTTTTTCAAGATCATACAGCGGAAGACTAAAATAAATCAAAATTTATTTTCTAAGATCAGAAAATCCCTAGATCTAAGATCCTATTACATGATTATTACATGGTATTAAATCAAAAATTAAAATATATAAATATAGCATGAACTACATGTTGATCATATCAACATGTTTTTATACTACATCTAATGTATGTATTAAATAATAGATCAGATCTATTACCTTGCAAGTTAGACGTTCTAACCTTGCTGATCTGGGCTTGAGGATGATGTTGCAAGCCGCACATGCGTCCGGCCTCTAGGAGTCGTCCACACGAGCCCACGAATCTCGATCAGAAGTCCTGCTTCAGGAAATCAGCACAGTATGCTAGTACTGCGCTGATCCTTCTTTGATGGTTGATCAGGTGCCTCCTTCTTCTTGATTTGGACTCTTCCAAAGATGGAAAGTAGAAGGAGGAGTTTCAGATCTGAGACGCTCTCAGGAAACTCAAGATGGAAGGAGGAAAGATATGAAAATAGAAACCCTAGAAGAAGACCCTCTTCTTCTTCACGTTTTTCTCTCTAGACACCCAAACTTGCGTCTTTTATATCTCCACGACCCAAAGGTATTTCTCTCTAATTTTTGGATGGAAGAAAGGCCTCTCAAAAAGCTATCTCCCTTTAAAATTTCACGAAGAAACTCGTCTTATATAGAGAGATATGATAGAGTCCTTGTCTAGGTCAAACACCTAGTCAAGGCTTATCCAAACATGGCAAGTAAAGGGACGCCCAACTCTTGAGCACCTCCTTCATATTTTCGTAGATGGATCAACAGAAAAGGGTGCACAATGTAAACCCTAAAAGCCACGAAAATTCCAAAAAAAATTTGGATAAATTCGGTGCAAAATTGAAAGAGTTTTGGATTTCTAAAACTCTATCTCATAGAATTCGAAATCCAAACTTATTCCTTTTAGATTTGATCCAAATCACCTTCCATGTAAGAAAGAAGAGAGGAGACCTTTTGTGAACGTGGGAGAGATCTGGGAGAGGGCTTTTGTCGCACAAAATAAGTGGAGATTGGCGTTGAACAAGAGAGAGGGCGTGGAGAAGGTTTATGTGGCGCAAGGTGGAATCCTAGTCCTACTAGGATTCTGTCTCATAACTTGTTTTAATTTGGTTTCCCAAACTAAATCAAATCAAAATTAGATCAACCCAATTAAAATAGGTCTTAACCTAATTAAGAACCTAATTTAATCAGATTAAATTAGATTTAAATCTGATTTAATTTTCTAATCAAATTAGAAATTAGATTGACCCAAGTCCTAGTTGAACTAGGACTAGTCTTTCCTTGCACTTGGCTTATCCAATAAACCAATTGGACTTGATCCAATCAAGCCCAAATCAAATCTAATTAAATCATATTTAATTAGACTTAATCTCAGCCCATTGGCTTAATCAAATTAAGCTAATTAGCAATCGAATTGCTAATCGATCCTCCTGCAACACTTGCACTGGGTTAAATGTCAATCGTATTGATTATTTAACCCTATAATGATTCTTAATCGTTGATCAACCATCCGATCGGATCATGAACTCTAATGTGTGTGACCTCATAGGTCCGAACATAAGCCGGTAGCATAGGAATAATTCCTATACCAATCGAAGTGACCATCTAGCAATGGTACCCGACGTCCGGATAGGTCGAATGTGTAGAACAACATCCTTAGAACCCATGCGGATATAGTTTTCATATAATTCATCCCCTTGACCAAAATGATCATAGGACACCCCAGAGCTCAACTGTCAACTCTGATCAGGTTGTCCACATTGTATTTCAAAATATCAAATCCATCTGATGGATTACCCTGGCCAAGGTTTTGCTAAATTGAAATACAGCGACTCATTCTTCTCCAACTCTTGGAGTGGTCAATCCCATCTCGATCACACTCTGACTTCGCAAGTACTTGACTGTGCCCAGAAGCCTTCCGTCCCTGAATTAGAAATTCAGTTAGTCCAGTACCAAAGCACAGTGAGTTGCTTGCAAGTCACTGAGGTGATCTCAAGTCTAAGGGACACTTATACCTATATCCCATCAGAGACATTCTCGACAGCAGAATACTCTGGAGTTGGTCACGTTCAATGATGATGTACCCTTACATTTCACCTGTATGCCATACCAGTGTCTCCACACTCCTTGGTTAAGAGGACAACCAACCCATATGGCCTACAGCGACCTATGCTCGATAGAAGCTGTCGTCCTTATTAACAGCCTATCATTTGGTCGTGAACAGTTTTAAGGACTAATCGATAAATCCTCTCTTTATCGAACTTAAATAGTCCTAAGGACTTCATCATAACAACAGAGTTCATTAGAAGATGAAAGCTTATGATGAAAATGCCAAATATATTTTATTTATTAACAAATCAATTACAATACTTGGTTGCTCAACCGTCAACAGCTTGACGATTGGCTTTTTGGGACACATTTCCCAACATAGGAGTCGTCCACACGAGCCCACGAATCTCGATCAGAAGTCCTGCTTCAGGAAATCAGCACAGTATGCTAGTACTGCGCTGATCCTTCTTTGATGGTTGATCAGGTGCCTCCTTCTTCTTGATTTGGACTCTTCCAAAGATGGAAAGTAGAAGGAGGAGTTTCAGATCTGAGACACTCTCAGGAAACTCAAGATGGAGGGAGGAAAGATATGAAAACAAAAACCCAAGAAGAAGGCCCTCTCCTTCTTCACATTTTTCTCTCTAGACACCCAAACTTGCATCTTTTATATCTCCACGACCCGAAGGTATTTCTCTCTAATTTTTGGATGGCACAAAGGTCTCTCAAATCTCTAATTTTTTATAAAATTTCATAAATAAACTCATCTTATATAGAGAGATATGATAGAGTCCTTGTCTAGGTCAAACACCTAGTCAATGCTTATCCAAACATGGCAAGTTAATGGACGCCCAACTCTTGAGAACCTCATTCATATTTTCATGTATGGATCAATAAAAAAGGGTGCACAATGTATACCCTAAAAGCCATGAAAATTCCAAAAAAAATTTGAATAAATTCGGTGCAAAATTGAAAGAGTTTTGGATTTCTAAAACTCTATCTCATAGAATTCGAAATCCAAACTTATTCCTTTTAGATTTGATCCAAACCACCTTCCATGTAAGAAAGAAGAAAGGAGACCTTTTGTGAACGTGGGAGAGATCTGAGAGAGGGCTTTTGTCACACAAAATAAGTGGAGATTGGCGTTGAATAAGAGAGAGGGCATGGAGAAGGCTTAAGTGGCGCAAGGTGGAATCCTAGTCTTACTAGGATTCTGTCTTATGACTTGTTTTAAATTGGTTTCCCAAACCAAATCAAATCAAAATTAGATCAACCCAATTAAAATAGGTCTTAACCCAATTAAGAATCTAATTTAATCAAATTAAATTAGATTTAAATCTGATTTAATTTTTTAATCAAATTAGAAATTAGATTGACCCAAGTCCTAGTTGAACTAGGACTAGTTTTTCCTTGCACTTGGCTTATCCAATAAATCAATTGGACTTGATCCAATCAAGCCTAAAATAAATTTAATTAAATCATATTTAATTAGACTTAATTTCAGCCCATTGACTTAATCAAATTAAGCCAATTAGCAATCGAATTGCTAATCGATCCTTCTGCAACACTTGCACTGGGTTAAATGTCAATCGTATTGATCATTTAACCCTAGAACGATTCTTAATCGTTGATCAACCATCTGATCGGATCATGAACTCTAATGTGTGTGACCTCATAGGTCTGAACCTAAGCCGATAGTATAGAAATAAATTCCTATACCAATCGAAGTGACCATCTAGCAATGGTACCCGATGATCGGATAGGTCGAATGTGTAGAACAACATCCTTAGAACCCATGCGGATATAGTTTTCATATAATTCATCTCCTTGACCAAAATGATCATAGGACACCCCAGAGCTCAACTGTCAACTCTGATCAGGTTGTCCACATTGTATTTCAAAATATCAAATCCATCTGATGGATTACCCTGGCCAAGGTTTTGCTAAATTGAAATACAGCGACTCATTCTTCTCCAACTCTTGGAGTGGTCAATCCCATCTCGATCACACTCTGACTTCGCAAGTACTTGACTATGCCCAGAAGCCTTCCATCCCTGAATTAGAAATTCAGTTAGTCCAGTACCAAAGCACAGTGAGTTGCTTCCAAGTCACTGAGGCGATCTCAGGTCTAAGGGATACTTATACCTATATCCCATCAGAGATATTCTCGACAGTAGAATACTCTAGAGTTGGTCACGTTCAATGATGATGTACCCTTACATCTCACCTGTATGCCATACCAGTGTCTCCACACTCCTTGGTTAAGAGGACAACCAACCCATATGGCCTACAGCGACCTATGCTCGATAGAAGCTGTCGTCCTTATTAACAGCCTATCATTTGGTCGTGAACAGTTTTAAGGACTAATCGATAAATCTTCTCTTTATCGAACCTAAATAGTCCTAAGGACTTCATCATAACAACGGAGTTCATTAGAAGATGAAAGCTTATGATGAAGATGCCAAATATATTTTATTTATTAACAAATCAATTACAATACTTGGTTGCTCAACCGTCAACAGCTTGACGATTGGCTTTTTGGGACACATTTCCCAACATAAAGTCAGGGGCGAAGTCCGGCTCCTGTAGGAGTCCGGACGAAGCTTACCAGTAGTTGAAGTTGGTGATGGAGCCCAGACTCCTATGCTTACCAGCAGTTGAAGTTGGTGACGGAGCCTAGCTCCCGTAGGAGTCCGGGCGGAGTCTACTTGGCAGTTGGAGTTATGGGCGGAGTCCGGCTCCCGTAGGAGTCCGGGCGGAGGTCTGTCTACAGCTGGAGTCAGGGACGAGGCCCGGCTCCTGTAGGGGTCCGGGCGGAGTCTTCCTGTAATTAAAGTCGGGGGCAAAGTTCAGCTCCCGTAGGAGTCCGGACGAAGCTTACCATTAGTTGAAGTTGGTGACGGAGCCCGGCTCCCGTAGGAGTCCGGGCAGAGTCTGCTTGCGGCCGGAGTTGTGGGCGGAGTCTGGCTCCCGTAGGAGTCCGGGTGGAGTCTACGTGGCAGTTAGAGTTGTGGGCGGAGTCCGGCTCCTGTAGGAGTCCGGACAAGGTCTGTCTGCAGCCGAAGTCAGGGACGAAGCCCGGCTCCCGTAGGGATCCGGGCGGAGTCTTCCTGCAATTAAAGTCAGGGGCAAAGTCCGGCTCCCGTAGGAGTCCGGACAAAGCTTACCAGCAGTTGAAGTTGGTGATGGAGCCCGGCTCCCGTAGGAGTCCGGGCGGAGTCTACTTGGCAGTCAGAGTTGTGGGCGGAGTCCGGCTCCCGTAGGAGTCCGAACGGAGGTCTGTCTACAGCCGGAGTCGGGGACGAGGCCCGGCTCCCGTAGGGGTCCGAGCGGAGTCTTCCTGTAATTAAAGTCAGGGATGAAGTCCGACTCCCGTAGGAGTCCGGACGAAGCTTACCAGCAGTTGAAGTTGGTGATGGAGCCCGGCTCCCGTAGGAGTCCGGGCGGAGTCTGCTTGCGGTCGGAGTTGTGGGCGGAGTTCGGCTCCCGTAGGAGTCCGGGCGGAGGTCTGTCTGCAGCCAGAGTCGGGGATGAGGCCCGGCTCCCGTAGGGGTCTGGGCGGAGTTTTCCTGCAATTAAAGTCAGGGGCGAAGTCCGGCTCCCGTAGGAGTCCGGACGAAGCTTACCAGCAGTTGAAGTTGGTGACGGAGCCCGACTCCCGTAGGAGTCCGGGCGGAGTCTGCTTGTGGTCAGAGTTGTGGGCGGAGTCCGGCTCCCGTAGGAGTCCGGACGGAGTCTACTTGGCAGTTGGAGTTGTGGGCGGAGTCTGGCTCCCGTAGGAGTCCGGACGAGGTCTGTCTACAATCGGAGTCGGAGGAGACTCGCGAGGGTTAATCCTGTTGAGAACTTCGGGTGAGGGTATTTTATACCCGACACCAGTCCCCCTACTTTTGAGTTTGAATTTTGAATGAAGGAAGTATAGAGAGGTTTGCACAGCCGAAGTTGCCCCCTTGAATCTTGTGCATGGCCGCCCTCAGATATTTTGGCATTAAATGTGCGCGTGCTGGAGTCTTTTCGAATCGGGGTGATACGAAGGGACCCTTCGAAATTTCTACTGGTACACTGGCCCAGGTACGGCACAGTAATGGCTCTGTCAGCCATCAGCCGCTTTTAGCCACCTGCCATGGTGAGTGGGACACGTGTCGAGCGCGGGCTGGTCTGGGGGATTCACGATCATTATGGTGCCGGATCCCAGGGTCTATTTAAACCCGTCCTTCCGCCTTTAGGGGCCCTATTCCGCTTGAGAGTTCTATCGGTATCTGCCCTTTCTTTGAGAGCCTGATTCTCTTGGCATCTTCTTGGGCCATAGGCGTCCTTCGAGTCGTCCCTGTCCTCGCCCCTCTGCATCCCTCAGAGCGATCTAGGTTAGTCCCAGAACCTTCATTTTTTTTCCCTCCATTTAGGGGTCTTTTCTTTGCCATTTTCTTCTATCGTATTCCTCTGAGTTAGTCTCCTGTGACCTCTCGTCCTTTGTCCCATCCATTTTCTTCGGGATCATTAGGGTCTTCATTTGAAGGTATTCGAAATGTCTTCCGGTACTTCCGCTTCCAGCGGTTCTGGGAGTTCTTCTGCCTCAACCCCCAGGTCCCCCGTTCTGTAGATGAACCCACACCTGGGGTGGGGCCTCGCCCGATTTTTGCGCCGGGTGCTAGTCCCTGCTCCCTGACTCCGGATGAACTCCTTCTGATAAGGGTTCAGTATGGAGTTCCTCCGGAGTACGACCTGGAGCTGTCTGGCCCCTCCGACCGGGCTAGCACTCCCCCACCCGATCATTTTTGCCTGTATCAGGAGGCATTCCATGTCGGACTCCGGCTTCCGCTTCCGCCCTTTGTCGTCGCCCTCTTTCGGTTCTTAAATATCTCTTTGGCTTCAGTTGCTCCGAATTTTTTTAGGTTTTTGATAGAGTTTCTCTCCCTTTGCCATGTAGTCGAGGTCTAGCCATCCCTCTCTCTGTTTAGGCATTTCTATACCTTCAAGCGTCACCCTTCGACGAAGGACTGGTGGTATTTCACCCCTCAGTTTGGCAAGAAGGGGTTGCTGAAAGGTGCCCCCTCTTCAATCCACAACTGGAAGGGGAAATACCTCTTCGTCCACTGCCCGACCTTGAGGCTGGGGCTGCCCCCTTGGGGCTCTCTGAGGGACTCTGTCCGTCGGGCTCCCAGGCTGGGGGAGGACGACCTCCAGGCCACCCGAAAGCTTCTTGACTATTCCGCTCCTTCCCTTTCCAACCTCCTGAGGGAGCAATTTTTGTTCAACATCGACCTGAGCCCCCAGGATCCTGCGAGTACTCCATCTTTTCCTTTCTCTTCTTTTCTTCTGTCCTTCTTCTTTTTCTTTCTTTTTCTTCTCTCTTCTTTCTTCTTTTTTTTTTCTATGTGTCACTCCTTCCTTTTTTATCCCATTATTGATTTTCAATCTCTTTTTTTTTTTTTAGGAATGGACGCCGAAGCAGCATGGATGCTCGCCAGGGGCCTCAAGGCCCACAAAAGAAAAGGTGCCACAGTCTCCGGATTAGCAAAGAAGGCCAGGGTGGAGGAGATGAGCCTGGCCGTGCCTGTCCAGGCGGCTCCCACGATCGACGTTCCTTCAGACGCCGAACCAACGGCCCCTCGGGCCTCTTCAAGGAGTCCGCCGACTGGGGCTCCCATTTTGGGGGTCCGCTCCACGGAGGCGCCCGTAGTCGAGAGGGGGAGGAGAAGGAAGTCGGTGGCCCACAGGGTGAGTAGCCGCCGAGCCACCACTGACGAGTCCCTCGGTTCTGAAGAGGAGCCGGAGAATCCATTCAATGACAGGGACTTGATCAAGCGGTTGATCGACGGCTGCATTTTACCTGAAGTCATCGAGAGGATCGACCGCGCCGATCCTGAGCAGTGGGTTTGGGACTCCCTAGGGTCCTTTCTCGAGGTAAACAAATCTTTATTTAACTGGCTATTCGACCTTTGTTTTGATCCCCTAGCCGCCCTTGCAGATTGGGCACCAGCTCCTCGCCAATATCGAGGCGACGAATCGGGCGAGGAGGGATGCCATCCAGGTGGAGGAGCGTCACCGGGCCGAGGTCGCTCACCTCAAAGAAAAGGCAGCTGAAGTAGTTGCCCTCCAGGAGGCCCTGGAGAGAGAAAAGCAGGCTCGGGAGGAAGAGAGGCAGACCTCGGAGGAGACGGTGAGGAAGGTGGAGGCCAAGGTCGCCAACTTGGCGGAGCAGATTTCGGTCCTGATCTCGGAGGCCAGGGTTCTTGCAGTGGAGGAGTTCAAGACCTCCGCAGAGATGAGGGACCTGAACATCAGGTTCGGCCAAGAAGCATTCATCAAGGGGTTCGAGCTCTGCCAGGAGAAGGTGGTCAGGAAATTTCTCGAGCTCGACCTCAGATTCTTGGGTGAGGAGTCTGAGGATGAGGCCGGTCCTTCTCCTGCCGCTACTGCTGCCACAGCCCTCCCTCCAGGAACACCGAGCTCTCCAACTCCTGCTTCTGAGGTCTGAGACCTCTGATCTTGTATCTTTCTTTTACTGTAATTTTTCTTTTCCTTTTTGTCTTTAAGAATCATTCAATCAATAAAGTTGAATTTCTCACCGTGGATGGCTTCTCTTCTCCCCCTTCCCCCCTTTTTATTTTTCTTTCTGCAATGAGACGTGCCTTGATGCTTCTATCTCTCGATGGCAGTGTCCTGCCAAGGCACTTCCCCTACCCCAGGGGATCCCGCTGAAGTCCACGATCCAGCGGCTGAAGAAGGAGGTTCTTCATGCGATAAAAAGGTTGAAGAAGATGGAAGGCGAGCTTCGCAGGTTAAGGGAGGGTTACTCTGATGCCACCTCGGAGGCCACCCACTTTCAGAATCTCCACGTGAAGGGGATCATGGAGTATAGCTGGAGGAAGGTGGACTTCACGAAGGAGCTTGAGGAACACAAGAAGAGTGCCAACGATCGAATTTGGGCTCAAGCTACCAAGATCAGCTCTCTCAGGGTGGAACTATCAGCCGCACAGGAGAGGATTGGCCAGCTGGAAGGAAGTTCGTCCCGGCTCTTGGCTCGGGCCGACGGCGATCGAAAGTGGTCGAAGAAGGTCTCTGACCTTCAGTAGCAGCTTCAAGATGCCGAGGTGAGCTATGACATGCATCGGGCCGGTTGGCGCAGGCAGGTGGATGAATATAAAGAGAGACTCAGGGTGGCGGCCGACGAAGTCGCCCATCTTCAGAGGTAGTTGGCTGACAGGGCTCAACTTACTTCTTCTCGGGATTCCAATGAACTCCAGTCCCTAAGAGGAACCGCCGAAGGGCTTTCTGTCGCCCTCGAGGAAAGGACGGCTGAGCTGTAGCAATTGAAGATCCAGCTGGCATACGAGCAGCAGGCCGTCACGGATGCGGAGGCAGAATCTGAGGTCCTGAGAAAGAGGCATCGAGAGGCAGAGAACGAAAGCCAGCAACTTCATCGGGCGCTCCAGGATGCGCTGCTGAAAAAGAGAGAGCTAGAAGAAGAAGTTGAAAATCTGAGACAGTCCTGGATAAGGGGTGAAGCAGATAACTCTAGGTCGGAAGGAGCGGGGCTTCCCTAGGGCTCCTTTTGGCCTTCCGTCTTTTCATGCATACATTTTCTCTTTTGTTGTTTTATCTTGCTTTTGTTGTTTTGCTTTTCTTCCTTTGGCCTTCTGGGCTTCATGGTGTATATTTCGCAAATGGAATGAAAAGAGAATTTTGCGTTACCTCATCCGCGTACTGTATTAAATTGTCGTCCGTCGAACTTCTCTGGCTTTTTGACTTATCCGACGTTGACGTCATTTGGAGGTGCCCAGTCGTTGACATATTGATTTACTTTCCTCATCATCCATGGCCGTAGGCTCGAGCTTGATGGTCTGATCTCCACATTACCTCGAAGGTGTCGCTGTTTTCTTGACATGTGTCGAGAGCCCTCTTAGAGGCCGGGGGTGCCTGGTAGGAACTTCCTGTCTTTGTTAAGACGAGGTTCCTTACGTCTTTGGCGTAGTTAGTCCTTCATCTATTTTCGATGTAGTTCGCCGCTTTCCTTTTTAATTTCTCCCCTCCTTTCAGAGTGAGGGTCCTCCCCTTGCCTTTCGCGGGGTTGCATAGAAGTGTGAAGGTGCCGCTGAGGGGCCTTTCCCCTTCATCCAATTTTGTTGGGCCACCGAGTTTCATCACCGTCAGGACGAGGTTCTCCTTCCATTTCTGACGTAGTCGATCTCAGCTCAGGTTAGGATGAGGTTCTCCTCCTGTTCCCAATGGGGCCGCAGGGGCACATAAGGGCCATCGCAAGGGCCTCTCCCCCCATCCGATCTAAAAGAATCGGGCCTTCGACTTTGCTCATGTCAGGACGAGGTTCTCCTCCTGTTCCTGACATGGCTGTGGGGGTGCATTAGGGCATTGTAAGGCCTCTCCTCCCATCCGATCTAAAAGAATCGGGCCTTTGACTTTGCTCATATTAGGATGAGGTTCTCCTCCTGTTCCTGACATGGCTGTGGGGGCTCATTCAGGCATTGTAAGGTCCTCCCCCCATCCGGTCTAAAAGAATCGGGCCTTTGACTTTGCTCATGTCAGGATGAGGTTCTCCTCCTGTTCCTGACATGGCTGTGGGGGCGCATTCGGGCATTGTAAGGCCTCTCCCCCCATCCGATCTAAAAGAATCGGACCTTTGACTTTGCTCATGCCAGGACGAGGTTCTTCTCCTGTTCCTGACATGGCTGTGGGGGCGCATTCGGGCATTGTAAGGCCTCTCCCCCCATCCGATCTAAAAGAATCGAGCCTTTGACTTTGCTCATGTTAGGACGAGGTTCTCCTCCTATTCCTAACACGACCATGGGGGTGCCTAAGGGCCGTTATATGGGCCTCTCCCCCAATCCGATCTCAAGATAATCGGACTTTCATTTTATTTATGTTAGGATGAGGTTCTCCTCCTGTTCCTAACATAACCTTGTTTTAATTGTTTGAAGGGGTTATCCCTAGTCGTAACAAATCCATGCCAAATGGGAAGAACATGCAAAGTCGAAAGGAATTTAGATTCAGGGCAAAGTCGTAAGCGATACATTTACAGGTTTTTCGAGTTCCATGGTCGTGGAAGGTCTGCTCCTCCTTGAGGCCCTCCGGTGATGGAGTCGATGGTCCCGATTGGAGGCCGATCTCCGAGCTGCTCCTCCCTCCTTGGCAGTTCAGGTTGCGGTAGGGCCCTTGGCCGATCTTCTCTACCCTCAGGCCGACGTCGGATGAACCTGTCGAGTCGACCTCGTCGGATGAGTTCCTCGATCTCGTCTCAGAGCTGGATGCATTCCTCCGTGTCGTGGCCGTGGTCGCAGTGGTAGAGACAGAACTTGTTGGGGTTGCACTTCCCGGGGTGTGTGCGCATCTTCTCTGGCCTAGGGAGCTGCTCCCTGACCTCCATCAGTACCTGGGTCTTCGAGGCATTGAGGGGGGCGTAGTTGCAGAATCTTCCCGATGGAGAACCCCGTCGAACCCCATGATCCGGACTTCTCTGCCTACGTACCCAGGGAGGAGTATGGGCACGCTTATGCCCAGGAGGGGATCGAGAATGCGGTCGAGCTTCTCTCGATCTTTTTTCGACTGCGGACTTACTCGAGTCTCCCGCCGGTCGCTCTTTTATGGTCTCCTCATCCTTCATTTTGAAGGCTTCTTTCGCTTGAGCGTACCCTTCAGCCCGAGCCAACAAATCAGCAAAATTCTTGGGGTACTTCTTCTCCAGGGAGAACAAAAGGTCATTCTTCTAAAGGCCGCCCTTCAGAGCGGCCATTGCGACTGATTGGTCCAAATTCCAGACCTCCAGTGCTGCGACATTGAAGCGGTTGATGTAGGCCTGAATGGACTCCCCCTCCCTCTGCCTGATATTAATGAGGGACTCCGAGCCCTTCTGGGGGCATCGACTGCTGACAAAATGGGCCACAAATTGGTGGCTCATCTGATCGAAGGAAAAGATGGTACCCGACTTCAGCGTCGAGTACCAATTTCTCATCGCTCCCTTCAAGGTGGAGGAGAAGGCTCGGCACAGGATGGCGTCGGGTGTGCCATGAAGCAGCATCATCATCCAGAAGGCTTCCAGATGATCAACTGGGTCTGAAGTCCCGTCGTAGCTTTCGAACTGGGGAAGTTTGAAGTTTGGCGGGATCGGTTCCTGCATGATCATTTGAGAAAAGGGAGGGTCAGTGCAAATATCTTCACCGTAAGTGGGGGGAGCATGGCAGAGTTCTTCGATCCGTCGATTCATCTCCTGGAGTCTCTGGTCCAAGAAATCCTCTCGACTTCGGGTCTCGAGGGTCCTCTGACAGAATGGGGATAGGGATCTTCCAGGGGTGGAGTCATGATCCGATTGAGGGCTCTCCACCCTCGGGTTCGTCTTCCCGAGAAAGACGGGGCGGCTGGCCCAAGTGGCCCGCCCCACTGTCGGATTCTGGCATTTCGGTGAACCCTTTCCAGGCGCACTGATACCTGCAGCTACTGCTGCTGCTGTATGGCCTGTACAGCTTCAGTGAGGCCTCTGACCTGCTGCACCAGCAGATCAAATTACTCTGCACCGACCGCCGTCGCCGGAGGAGGAGGAGGAGGTTGGGAAACTGGAGGTGAGGCCGGAGCCTGAGATCTGGCCGCGGAGGCCGTGGATCATCGCGTGGATGCCTTGCGGGGAGGCATCGGGCAATGATCAAGTGGGGGACTGTCGGAGGGGAGGGGAGCACGGCAAAGACGCCCGGGGGCAATCCCATTGAGCGCTCCTTTAAGAACAAGGGCACCGCGAAGGTTCAGGGCCCTTTCTCTAGCACCAATCCTGTTGGTGCAAAAATTCGCTTACGCCGGAGAAGCTGGAGTCGCGGTCGCCGTTGGGACCTGCAAAAGAAGTCTAAATCGGAGGTGGGGTTGCTCCGACAAGACCCTCCGAAGCTCAAGTCAGTTCTCTGCCTCAACGGGAATTGAGTGCTCGAACAAAAATTTTAGCAGAGTTTCTAGGTAAAAATGAGAGCTTAGAGAATAACGTATCTGGGGTCCTCCTTTTATAGACGGAGAAAGCAACAGACTGATAGCGTTGTCTGTAATCGTCTGGTAGTGGGCTGCCCAGAGTCAGGGGGAGTTTGTTGCGAAGAGTAGTGGGGTGGAATCATGGCTATCACTGGGACACACCACGTGGAGTCTATCGCGGGGAGTGGAGCGGCGTTCGTTGTCGCGACTTGCCAAAGGATGGAAGAATCGTGCGGTATCCATCATAGGAAGTGGAGCAGGATCGTCGGCATCATAGCAGTCTGCCAGGGAGTAATGGAGCTGCACGGAATCCATCGCAGGAAATGGAGCAGAGTCGTGGTCATTACTGCGGTCCGCCAGGGAGTAATGGGGCCGTGCGGAATCCATCGCAGGAAGTGGGGCAGGATCGTGGCCGTTGCTGCGTCACACCAGGGATTGCAGACCTGTCGGCTGAAGTTCGGCTGGAGTGTCTGGCGGAGAGGGGTGGTTAGCTATCCGTTTGAGAGGAGCCCAGAGTCTGGCTCCCGTAAGAGTTCGGACGAAGTCTTCCTTCAGCTGAAGTTGGAGACGAGGTCCGGCTCCCGTGAGAGTCCGGACGGAGTCTTCCCGCAGCCGGAGTCGGAGACGAGGTCTGGCTCCCGTAGGAGTCGGGGTGAGGTCTACCTGCACTCAAAGTCAGGGGCGAAGTCTGGATCCCTTAGGAGTTCGGACGGAGTTTACCAGCAGTCAAAGTCGAGGGCGGAGTCCGACTCCCATAGGAGTCTGGGCGAAGCCTTCTAGCAGTTGAGGTTGGGGACGGAGCCCGGCTCCCGTAGGAGTCCGAGCGGAGTCTGCTTGCAGTCAGAGTTATGGGTGGAGTCCGGCTCCCGTAGGAGTCCAGACAAGGTCTATCTGTAGCCGGAGTCGGGGATGAAGCCCGGCTCCCGTAGGGGTCCGGGCGGAATCTTCCTGCAATTAAAGTTAGGGGCGAAGTCCGGCTCCCATAGGAGTCCGGATGAAGCTTACCAGCAATTGAAGTTGGTGACGGAGCCCGGCTCCCATAGGAGTTCGGGCGCAGTCTACTTGGCAGTCAGAGTTATGGGCGGAGTCCGGCTCCCGTAGGAGTTCGGGCGGAGGTCTGTCTGCAGCCGGAGTCGGGGACGAGGCCCGGCTCCCGTAGGGGTCCGGGCGGAGTCTTCCAGCAATTAAAGTCAGGGGTGAAGTCCGGCTCCCGTAGGAGTCTGGACAAAGCTTACTAGCAGTTGAAGTTGGTGACGGAGCCCGGCTCCCGTAGGAGTCCGGGTGGAGTCTACTTGGCAGTTGGAGTTGTGGGCAAAGTCCGACTCCCGTAGGAGTCCGAGCGGAGGTCTGTCTGCAGCCGGAGTCGGGGATGAGGCCCGGCTCTCGTAGGGGTCCGGGCGGAGTCTTCCTGTAATTAAAGTCAGGGGTGAAGTCTGGCTCCCGTAGGAGTCCGGACGAAGCTTACCAGCAGTTGAAGTTGGTGACGGAACCCGGCTCCCATAGGAGTCCGGGCGGAGTCTGCTTGCGATCGGAGTTGTGGGCGGAGTCCGGCTCCCGTAGGAGTCCGGGTGGAGTCTACTTGGCAGTTGGAGTTGTGGGCGGAGTCCGGCTCCCGTAGGAGTCCGGATAAGGTCTGTCTGCAGCCGGAGTCGGGGATGAAGCCCGGCTCCCGTAGGGGTCCGGGCGGAGTCTTCCTGCAATTAAAGTCAGGGGCGAAGTCTGGCTCCCGTAGGAGTCCGGACGAAGCTTACCAGCAGTTGAAGTTGGTGACGGAGCCCGACTCCCGTAAGAGTTCGGGTGGAGTCTACTTGGCAGTCGGAGTTGTGGGCGGAGTCCGGCTCCCGTAGGAGTCCGGGCAGAGGTCTGTCTGCAGCCGGAGTCGGGGACGAGGCCCGGCTCCCGTAGGGGTCCGGGCGGAGTCTTCCTGCAATTAAAGTTAGGGGCGAAGTCCGGCTCCCGCAGGAGTCCGGACGAAGCTTACCAGTAGTTGAAGTTGGTGACGGAGCCCGGCTCCCGTAGGAGTCCAGGCGGAGTCTACTTGCGGTCGGAGTTGTGGGCGGAGTCCAGCTCCCGTAGGAGTCCGGGCGGAGGTCTGTCTGCAGCCACAGTCGGGGATGAGGCCTGACTCCCGTAGGGGTCCGGGTGGAGTCTTCCTGCAATTAAAGTCAGCGGCGAAGTCCAGCTCCCGTAGGAGTCCGGACGAAGCTTACCAGCAGTTGAAGTTGGTGACGGAGCCCGACTCCCATAGGAGTCTGGGCAGAGTCTGCTTGCGGTCGGAGTTATGGGCGGAGTCCGGCTCCCATAGGTGTCCAAGCGGAGTCTTCTTGGCACTTGGAGTTATGGGCGGAGTCCGACTCCCGTAGGAGTTCGGACAAGGTCTGTCTGCAGCCGGAGTCGGGGATAAGGCCCGGCTCCCATAGGGGTGCGGGTGGAGTCTTCCTGCAATTAAGGTCAGGGGCGAAGTCCGGCTCCCGTAGGAGTCCGGACGAAGCTTACCAGCAGTTGAAGTTGGTGACGGAGCCTGGCTCCCGTAGGAGTCCGGGCGGAGTCTACTTAGCAGTCGGAGTTGTGGGCGGAGTCTGGCTCCCGTAGGAGCTCGGGCGGAGGTCTGTCTGCAACCGGAGTCGGGGACGAGGCCTGGCTCCCGTAGGGGTCCGGGCGGAGTCTTCCTGCAATTAAAGTCAGGGGTGAATTCCAGCTCCCGTAGGAGTCCGGACGAAGCTTACCAGCAGTTGAAGTTGGTGACGGAGCCCGACTCCCGTAGGAGTCCGGGCGGAGTCTGCTTGCGGTCGGAGTTGTGGGCAGAGTCCGGCTCCCGTAGGAGTCCGGGCGGAGGTCTGTCTGCAGCCGGAGTCGGGGATGAGGCCCGGCTCCCGTAGGGGTCCGGGCAGAGTCTTCCTACAATTAAAGTCAGGGGCGAAGTCTGGCTCCCGTAGGAGTCCGGACGAAGCTTACCAGCAGTTGAAGTTAGTGACGGAGCCCGACTCCCGTAGGAGTCTGGCGGAGTCTGCTTGCGGTCGGAGTTGTGGGCGGAGTCTGGCTCCCGTAGGAGTCCGGACGGAGTCTACTTGGCAGTTGGAGTTGTGGGCGGAGTCTGACTCCCGTAGGAGTCCGGATGAGGTCTGTCTGTAGCCGGAGTTGGAGGAGACTCATGTGGGTTAATCCTGTTGAGAACTTCGACTGAGGGTATTTTATACCTAACGAAAAATAAAGAGAGAATAATATGAAAGAAAAATAATGAGAGAAGATAATCTTTTCTCTTACCTTTCTCTCTACAAGATATCAACCTTTGATCTCTTGATTGAAGACTCTCCTCCAAAGATTTTGGTGCCTCAAACCACCCATACCTTCCTCCTTCTCCTCTGCTATTTCCATCTAAAAGCCATGAATTTTTGACTCTTACTTCATAGCATATGGGGTGGCATCTTTTTATATGGTAGACTAGGTCATAAAACCTAGTCTAATATGGAGTCCATGGGGCGTCCAACTCTTGGACACCCCCTCCCTCATAAATTTTGTAGAGAGTATGAAAATAACCATAAAAGGGGTGACAAAAAGAAGGGATAAGGATGGAGGAAGTTGGCACATGAGAGGAGGAAAGAGTCCTTGTGAAGAGGGACTCTTTCAAACAAAAGAGATAAACCTAAACCACTTTCCATAATTAGCCAAATCACTTTCCATATTGAATCAAATCAAATCTGATTCAAATCTCTAGAATAAGTGGTGTGAGATAACATTCCTTAGATGTGGATATCATAAAAAAATATCTAAAAATTAATTAGTGGGCGTGGGCTTGAGATTTCTTAGGTGACGCAAGAGAAGAGATGGAGTCCTAGTCTAACTAGGATTCTTATGTAGATTAGGTCAAACACTTTGAACCCAATCTAAATTAATTGTAACCTAATTAATGGTGATCCTAGTCTAACTAGGAGTCTAATTAAATTAGATTAAACTATATTTAATTCTGATTTAAATCTTAACTTAATTAGGAATTAGGTGCATACAAGTCCTAGTCAAACAGGGACTTGTTCTCCCTTGCAATTGGCTTATCCAATAAATCAATTAAACTTAATCGAATTAAATCCAAACTAATTCTAATTGAATCAAATTCAATTATACTTGATCTCAGCCCAATTGCTCAATCAGATTGAGCCATTTAGCAATCCAATTACTAATTGATCCTCCTGCAACACTTGCATTAGGTTAAACATCAATCACATTGATCGTTTAACCTTAGAATGATTCTCAATCATCGATTAACCATCTGATTAGGTTACAATCTCTTATATATGTGACCCTATAGGTTTAAACCTAAGTTGATAGTATAAAAATCAATTCTTATACCAGTCGAAGTAACCATCTAGCAATGATTCCCGACGTCCAGATAGGTCGAATGTATGCAAAGCAACATTCTAAGAACCCTGGCCCATGGTTACCGTATAATTCATCTTTTTGATTAATAATGCTCAAGATAACTTTGAGTGTGCTGTCAATCACTCATATAAGTCATCTCTATTATGTCTCAAAATTTTACAAATCTCGTGACTCCTCACGAGAATTACCCAGGCCTAGATTTTGCTAAATTGAGACACAGCGAGACATTCTCTTTCTGAAGTTAATCAAGAGTGGTTAATCCCATCTTGACTCACACACTGACTTCACAAGTACTTGACTATATCCAAAAATCTTTCGAACCTATATTAAAAATACAGACAGTCCGGCACCAAAGCACAGTGAGTTGCTTGCAAGTCACCATGGTGATCTCAGATCAGAGGGACACTTATATCCATTGGCTTTAGCTAACTACTCTTGACAGTAAAGTGTTACATTGCTCACATTCAATACAGATGTACTCCTACATCTCACTTGGATGCCATACCAATGTCTCCACACTACTTGGTTACGAGAATAATCAATGCATATGACATACAGCGACCTACACTTGATAAGTTATCGTCCTTGTTAATAACTTATCATTTGATCGTGAATAATTTAAGAACTATCCGATAAATTCTCTTTTATCGATTGATTGTGGTTCTAAGGACTTCATCATAATTTAGGAGTTTATTTAAGGAAGATAGAACTTTTAAGATGAACTTGCCAAATAACTATTATTATTAGATAATTCATATACTAATTCCAATCATCTACCACTTAGATGATAGACTTTAGGACATATTTTTCAATACTAACTTGCCAGGTAATAGATCTGATCTATTATATTTTACATACATTAGATGTAGTATAGAAACATGTTGATATGATCAACATGTAGTTCTTGCTCTTCATATTTTAATTTCTGATTTAATGTCATATAATAATCATGTAATAGGATCTTAGATCTAGGAATTTTCTAATTTTATAAGATAAATTTTGATTTATTTTAGTCTTTCGCTGTCTGATCTTGAAAAAATTTTGAGATCTAACCCTGAAATCCTAGATCTGGTTCCTTCAATTGGTATCAGAGCCTAGGTTGTTTATTACATGATTATTTATACATGCTTAGATTATTTCTTAAATTTGATCTAATTTATAATCTGATTGTTAAATCTAAAATTAAAATTTTTAGATCAATCACGAACTGTAGGTTGTCCTGCTATAAAGTTTACCCCTTATAGTGCAAAGGTTGTCCTAGTTTGTGTAGATCTATCTTTGATCATAAATTTGTTAGATGTGATCTAAATTAAATTTATGATTTATTAGATTTAAAAAATATTTAAAACTAAAATAAAATCTCTTTGTTAATAATTCTCGCATAAAGAACCATCATATATTTATCTGAAAAATTTACGCAGTTTAAAGTTGAAATTATTTCAATTACATGAACTTGTTTAGATTAGATCTAAAGTAGTTTCATGCTTATTTCACTTGTATTTTTTGATTATAAATCAAATATGCAACTTGGTTGGTAAGAATTATATTATAAAAATACTTTACAAATATGAAAATTATTTTCAAAAAGCCGAACCCCAATCCTCAGCCCAAAACTTAATTGAGAATTAAGAAGTTATTTGATTAAGTTCTAGGATTGTGAATTGAAGAACCTAAGACACAAACCATAACACATTGGGTTAATGGGTTAGTGAGAATTAGGTCCATTAATTGGGTTAGACCTAAAGTTATACTAAAGATGGACTTAATTAAAGAATTGACTAAATCTAATCAATTGTTGTCTTAGATTAGGTCAAAGATTCTCGAGATCAATTACAATAGTTGTAGTTGGTCAAGTTCATATCTTTAACGAGAACCAAATAGGCAAGCTTTGCTGATCCTCCCATCGATCGAACTTACCTGACCTCTTGATGAAATTATGTTTTGATCGGATCACTTGACTATTCGAGCTAACCCATGTCAGCTAGGTAAATCAGTGTGACTGATTTAGGTGCTCTTAGACCAACCCTTTTAATGGTCTCCCTTAACCTGACTTGGTGAAGCCAGTGGGAGGATCATGATAAGCTGGTTCATCTGATCTTATCCTCTAAATCAATCAAATCTTCTAAAATTATTAGGTCCTTAAAATGAAATAGTTATGGTGATAACTAGATCATAGCCTCCCATTAAGTAGATGATAATGGGTCCATCAATTGGATAATCTTTGGAGGCCCAAAGGTCTGGTGCTTATCGACTGATGGAATTATCATTCATAATATGATTTCTTGACTGCATCTTTCTAAATGGTAGTTAGATTAGCCAACCAAAGTTGGGCCTCATCATTCATTGGCTAGATGGGCCAAGTATGGTCATGTTAATGGTTGGACCTAATCAGATCTTTTCAGTGGAGGCCAAAGCCTACTGATTAGGGACTGGGGTAAAATTAAAATTATTAAAAATTATTTAGAAAAATAATTGGTTATGAACCTATCCTTAGATGTACATAGGTTGGCCAACCAAAGTTGGACTTGTGTGTAGTCTAAGTGGATTCTAGTACCCACTAAGGAATTAAGGTAATTCCTCGAATTGGAGGTAGAGACTACCAATTCGAATAAAATAGTGAAAGAAACCTTTTGATTAAAGTTTAAATTTTTAGGTTTAATAAATCAATTACTAATTAGGTTATAATTTTTTTTTGTACAGATATGGCCACTTTCCTATCGTTTCGATGATTGTTGGACAATGATAAGTTGGTGGGATCCAACTTCGATAGCTGGTACCGAAAGTTAAAGATAATCTTGGAGCATGAACGGATCCTATATGTGATAATGGATCCTGCACCTGAGGAGCCAGCTGTTAATGTATGTGGAACAGTTAGAGATACTTACCAGAAGTGGCTCATGAAAAAACCAGATCTAGAGTTTCAGGGTTAGATCTTGAAACTTTTTCAAGATCAGGCAGCGGAAGACTAAAATAAATCAAAATTTATTTTTCAAAATTAGAGAATTCTTAGATCTAAGATCTTATTACATGATTAATATATAATATTAAATCAAAAATTAAAATATATAAAGTATGAACTATATGTTGATCATATCAACATGTTTCTATACTACATCTAATGTATGTATTAAACAATAGATCAGATCTATTACCTTGCAAGTTAGACATTCTAACCTTGCTGATCTGGGCTTGAAGATGATGTTGTAAACCGCACATACGTTCGGTCTCTAGGAGTCATCCACACGAGCCCATGAATCTCGATCAGAAGTCCTGCTTCAGAAAATCAGCACAGTATGCTAGTACTGTGCTGATCCTTCTTTGATGGTTGATCAGGTACCTTCTTCTTGATTTGAACTCTTCCAAAGATGATAAATAGGAGGAGGAGTTTTAGACCTGAGACGCTCTCAAAAAAATCAAGATAGAGGAAGGAAAGAGATGAAACTAACAACCCTAGAAGAAGACCATCTTCTTCTTCTCTTTTTTCTCTCCTAGACACCCAGTCTTGTGTCTATTATATCTCCATGACCCAAAGGTCTTTCTCTCTGATTTTTGGATGCCCCAAAGGTATCTAAAATTTTTATGTTCTTCAAAAATTTTATGAAAAAACTCATTTTATAGAGAAAGATATGATAGAGTCCTTGTCTAGGTCAAATACCTAGTCAAAGCTTATCCAAACATGGCAAGATAAGGGGTGCCCAACTCTTGGGTGCCTCCTCCTTATTTTCATGCATGGACCACCATCAAAGGGTGCACAATGCGTGCCCTAAAAACCATGAAAATCTCAAAAAAAATCTGGGTAAATTTGGTGCAAAAAGGAAAGAATTTTGGATTTTTAAAACTCTATCTCATAGAATTTGAAATCCAAACTTATTCCTACTTTGATTTGATCCACAACCACTTTCCATGTATGAAAGAAGAGAGGAAACCTTTTGAACGTGGAAAAAACCTGGGAGAGCACTTTTGTCATACAAAATAAGAGGGGATTGGCATGGAATAAGAGAGAGGGCGTGGGGGGGGCTTATGTGGCACAAGGTGGAATCCTAGTCTTACTAGGATTCTATCTTATGACTTGTTTTAATTTGATTTTTTAAACCAAATCAAACTAAAATTAGATCAATCTAATTAAAATATATCTTAACTTAATTAAAAATCTAATTTAATCAGATTAAATTAGATTTAAATCTGATTTAATTTTTTAATCAAATTAGAAATTAGGTTGACCCAAGTCCTAATTGAACTAGGACTAGTTTTTTTCCTTGCACTTGGCTTATCCAATAAACCAATTGGACTTGATCCAATCAAGCCCAAACCAAATCTAATTAAATCATATTTAATTATATTTAATCTCAGCACATTGGCTTAATCAAATTAAGCCAATTAGCAATCAAATTGCTAATCGATCCTCCTGCAACACTTGCACTAGATTAAATGTCAATCGTATTGATCAATTAACCCTAGAACGATTCTTAATCATTGATCAACCATCCAATCGGATCATAAACTCTAATGTGTATGACCTCATAGGTCTAAACCTAAGTTAGTAGTACAGAAATAAATTTTTGTATCAATTGAAGTGACCATCTAGCAATGGTATCTGACGATCGGATAGGTTGAATGTGTAGAACAACATCCTTAGAACCCATACAGATATAGTTTTCATATAATTCATCCTCTTGACCAAAATGATCATAGGATACCTTAGAGTTCAACTGTTAACTCTGATCAGGTTGTCCACATAGTATTTCAAAATATCAAATCTATCTGATGGATTATCCTGGCTAAGGTTTTGCTAAATTGAAATACAGTGACTCATTCTTCTCTAACTCTTGGAGTGGTCAATCCCATCTTAATCACACTCTGACTTTGTAAGTACTTGACTATGCCCAGAAGCCTTCCATCACTGAATTAGAAATTCAGTTAGTCCAGTACTAAAGCACAGTGAGTTGCTTGCAAGTCACTGAGGTGATCTCAGGTCTAAGTGACACTTATACCTATATCCCATCAGAGACATTCTTGACAGCAGAATATTCTGGAGTTGGTCATGTTCAATGAAGATGTACCCTTACATCTCACCTGTATGCCATACCAGTGTCTCCACACTCCTTAGTTAAGAGGATAACCAACCCATATGGCCTACAGTGACCAATGCTCGATAGAAGCTGTCATCTTTATTAACAACCTATCATTTGGTCGTGAACAGTTTTAAGGACTAATCGATAAATCTTCTCTTTATCAAATCTGAATAGTCCTAAGGACTTCATCATAAAAATGGAGTTCATTAGAAGATGAAAGCTTATGATGAAAATGCCAAATATATTTTATTTATTAATAAATCAATTACAATACTTGGTTGCTCAACTATCAACAGCTTGACGATTAACTTTTGGGACATATTTTCCAATAGCTCAGTGATCGGACCACGGTGCGCTGCATCATGCTGGCTACCATGAGCGATGAGTTCTGTCACAGATTTGAGATGACTCAGTCAAAGGACATGCTCAAGTGTTGGAGGATGTCTTTGGCACACCCGATGATGTGGAGAGGCACAAGACTAGTTATGCCATCTTCAACACCAAAATGTGGGATGGTGCCTCTATCACTAATCATGTATTGTACATGATTGAGCTGATGGAGCATTTGAGCAAGCTCGACTTTCTCTTGCATGAGTAGCTTGGGAAAGATGCAATATTGAACTTGCTGTCCAAGTCTTATCTCCCATTCCTCACTCATTATAGAATGACAAAGCCTAAAGTAAACTACCACGGGTTATTGGGGTTGCTTCAGAACTGTGAGAAAGATCATCAACTACACAAGGAGTCGGTGAACTTAGTAGGAGGTTCGTCTTCTAGTTCTCGACCCTTTAAGAAAGAAAAAAAGAATAAGAAGAAGAAAGTAAAGAAGGTGCAAGTTCAAGTTGGAACATCGGTGCAGGGCCAGACCAGAATGATCAAGCCCGATAAGAGTCAAGCTGAATGCTTCTTTTGCAAGAAGTGAGGGCACTAAAAGAGGAACTGTCCTCAGTACATTGCCTCTCTGGATCCAAACAGGCAGAGAAAGAAGCAAGCTGTTGCTGGGCAAGGTATTTATATGATAATTCTTTATAATTTTTCTATTTATGATATAACTGACTGGGTATTGGATACCAGTAGCCCTTACCATATTTGCAATTCATTGTAGGGGTTGCAGGTCAGTAGGAGATTCGAGCAAGGTGAGAGGTTCCTGAACGTTAGAGATGGAAGACCAGTTCCAGTTCTAGCATTAGAAATCTTGAAACTTATATTTGAGTCCCATACCATTGTTCTTAATGATTATAATTTCTGTCTCAGTTTCTTTTTAAATATCATTTCTGTAGGCCTTCTGACCAAAAATGATTATGAAATTTCAATAAAGAAATAAGTTTGTAATATCATTATGAATGTGTTACTAATTTTTGTGGACATTTGAACAATGGTGTGTATATGTTATCACAACCTGTTAACGTAGTCTATTCTACAGACAAGCACCCTAGATTAAATAGTGTATCAGATATCTACTTATGGCACTGTAGGCTAGGTCATATAAATAAGAACAGGATAAACAGGTTGACTCAAGAGAGAATCTTCGAAGTTAGTGATTGTGAATCACTTCCAATCTGTGAGTCCTGTCTTCTTGGTAAAATGACCAAGTCATCTTTTACTGAAAAAGATGAGAGAGCTATTGAGCTCTTGGGCCTAGTACATACTGATGTATGCGGGCCCATGAGCACAAGTACTAGAGGTGGATATTTCTACTTCATCACTTTCACGGATGATCTATCCAGATATGGATATGTCTATCTGATGAAACATAAGTCAGATTCATTTGAAATGTTTAAATGATTCTGAAATGAAGTAGAAAAATAAACTGGAAAGAGTATTAAAACTCTTCGATCTGATCGAGGATGGGAATACCTTTCTGGTGAGTTTTTTACATATCTAGGAGAGAATGGGATTCTCTCCCAATAGACTCCTCCAGGAACACCACAGCATAATGGTGTGTCTGAAAGGAGAAATCAGACTCTGTAAGACATGATCCGATCCATGATGGATTTTGCCAGCTTGTCGATATCCTTCTGGGGATATGCACTTGAATCGACATGTTATCTGTTAAACAGGGTTCCAAGTAAGTCTGTAATTAAGACTCCATATGAGATATGGATAGGACGTAAGCCAGCACTTTTACACCTTAGGGTCTGGAGGTGCCCGACCTATGTCAAACGGTTAGTTATAGATAAACTTGGACCTAGGTCTGACAAATACACATTCATAGGGTACCCCAAAGAGACCAAAAAATATTTTTTCTACCATGCTGATGAACAAAAGGTATTCGTTAGCCTTAAGGTAATTTTTTTAGAAAAGAAGTTCCTTGGTGAAGGAATCGTTGCCTCTAAGGTTGAACTTGATGAAGTTCAATAGGTAGAAGGACCGACACCAATAGCTGAACCTGAGTTGGATTTGATTAGACCAGATTCGGAGCCCAATGTACCTGCACCATTAAGGCGATCCGATAGAATACCATGTCAGCCGGACAGATACTATGATTTCTTGATCCGGGATGGTGATCCCATCGAACTCGATGAGAATGATGAGGATCCAATCACCTATATGGATGCAATACAAAAATCTAATTCCAAGAAATGGCTTGAAGCCATGCAATTTGAAATGGAGTCCATGAAGGTCAACAATGTATGGACATTGCTTGACCCACCTGAAGGGGTTAAACCCATTGGGTGTAAATGGGTCTTCAAAAGGAAGAGGGGCACAGACGAAAAAATGGAGACCTATAAAGTCCGTCTGGTTGCCAAGAGATATCATCAATGTTATGGTATTGACTATGATAAGATATTCTCCCCTGTGGCAATGCTCAAATTCATTCAGATAATGCTTGCAATAGCTGCCCATCTGGATTATGAGATCTGACAGATGGATGTAAAGATAGCTTTTCTGAATAGGGAGCTAACCGAAGAGTTATATCCACAGATAAGTCCAAGGTGTGCAAGCTCCAGAGATTCATTTATAGATTGAAGCAAGCTTCTTGAAGTTGGAACATGTGTTTTGATAAGGTGATCAAAATATATGGCTTCATTAAGAATGGAGAAGAGCCCTGCATCTATAAATGGGCAAATGATCTAGTTGTGGTATTCTTTATCTTGTACGTAGATGACATTCTCTTAATCGAAAATGACATCTCCGTACTACAGAAAATAAAAGTTTGGTTGTCATCACAGTTCTCCATGAAGGACTTGGGTGAAGCATCCTACATCTTAGGGATGAAGATCTATAGGGATAGATCTAAAAGGATACTTGGATTATCCCAGTCCACGTACATAGACACTGTGCTGAAGAGGTTCAGCATAGAGAATTTCAAGAAGGGCTATCTACCGATAGGCCATGAAATTTTTTTCTTTAAGAAAGATTGTCTGACAACTCCTGAAGAGAGAGAACGTATAAATAGAGTCTCATATGCTTCGACCGTGGGATCTATCTTGTACGCCATGACATGTATAAGGCCAGATGTGACATACTCACTAGGAGTAGTGAGTAGATACCAATCTGATCCTGAAGAAAATCATTGAAAATTGGTTAAAGCCATCCTTAAGTATTTGAGAAATACTAAGGATCAATGGTTGGTTTATGATGAATCAGATCTGAAACTTGTGGGGTTCACAGACTCTAGCTTTCAATCTAACCATGATGACAGCAGAAGCATGTCGGGTTATATCTTTACTCTGAATGGTGGAGCTATCTGTTGGAAGAGTTTCAAGCAGCATACTATGGCAGACTCTGTTTGTGAGGTAGAGTACATCGCAGCATCGAATGCTATGAAGAAAACTATGTGGCTGAGAAAATTCATCACCGAGCTCAGAGTAGCACCCTCCCTCAATGATCTGGTCCTGCTCTACTGCGACAGCATTGGTGCCATAGCTCAGGTAAAGGAACCCAAAGCACACCAGTGGATGAAGCACATTTTGTGTCGCTTCTATCTGGTCTGAGAGATCGTGGATCGAGGTGATGTTGACCTTCAGAAGATCGATGGAAAGAAAAACCTGATCGATCGCTTCACTAAAGCCCTGACGATAAAGGAGTTCGACAATCACAAGTCGAAGATGGGTATTAAATACTGTGCCGAGTGGTTTTAGGATAAATGGGAGGTGTTGGAAAATATGTCCCAAAAGTCAATCATCAATCTGTTGACGGTTGAGCAACCTTATATTGTAATTGATTTATTAATAAATAAAATATATTTTTGATATTTTCATCATAAGTTTTCATCTTCTAATGAACTCCGTTGTTGTGATGAAGTCCTTAGGACTATTTAGGTTCGATAAAAAGAGGATTTATTGATTAGTCCTTAAAATTCTTCACAACCAAATGATAGGCTATTAATAAGAATAACAGCTTCTATTGACCATAGGTTGCTGTAGACCATATGGGTTGGTTGTCCTCTTAACCAAGGAGTGTGGAGATACTGGTATGACATACAGATGAGATATAAGGGTACATCATTATTGAACGTGACCAACTCCAGAACATTCTACTGTCGAGAATGTCTCTGATGGGATATAGGTATAAGTGTCCCTTAGACCTGAGATCGTCTCAGTGACTTGCAAGCAACTCACTGTACTTTGGTACTGGACTAACTGAATTTCTAATTCAGTGACGGAAGGCTTTTGGGCATAGTTAAATACTTGCGAAGTCAGAGTGTGATCAAGATGGGATTGACCACTCCAAGAGTTGGAGAAGAATGAGTCGCTGTATTTTAATTTAGCAAAACCTTGGCCAGGGTAATCCATCAGATGGATTTGATATTTTAAAATACAATGTGGACAACCTGATCAGAGTTGACAGTAAACTTTGAGGTGTCCTATGATCATTTTGGTCAAGGAAATAAATTATATGGAAACTATATCCATATGGGTTTTAAGGATGTTATTCTATACATTCGACCTATCCGACCATCGGATACCATTGCTAGATGATTACTTTGATTGGTACAAGAATTTAATTCTGTGCTACTAGTTTAGATTCGGACCTATGAGGTCACACACATTAGAGTTCACGATCCGATCAGATGGTTGATCAACGATTAAAATCGTTCTAGAGTTAAATGATCAATACGATTGACATTTAACCTAGTGCAAGTATTACAGGAGGATCGATTAGCAATTTGATTGCTAATTAGCTTAATTTGATTAAGTCAATAGGCTGAGATTAAGTCTAATTAAATATAATTTAATTAGATTTGGTTTGGACTTGATTGGATCAAGTCTAATTGGTTTATTGGATAAGCCAAGTGTAAGAAAAAACTAGTCCTAGTTCAAATAGGACTTAGGTCAACCTAATTTCTAATTTGATTAAAAAATTATTTCAGATTTAAATCTAATTTAATCTGATTAAATTAGGCTCTTAATTGGGTTAAGCTTATTTTAATTAGGTTGATTTGATTTTGACTTGATTTGGTTTGAAAAATCAAATTTGAACAAGTCATAGATTGAATCCTAGTAAGACTAGGATTCCACCTTGCGCTACCTTAGCCCCTCATGCCCACTATCTCTTATCCCACACTCACTCTCTCTTATTTTGTGCAACAAAATTCTCTCTCCTAGGTCTTCCTGTATGCCCAAAACTTTTCTCTCTTTCTCTCTTATATGGAATGTGGTTGTGGATCAAGTCAAAGTAAGAATTAGTTTGGATTTCAAATTCTATGAGATAGAGTTTTAGGAAACCAAAACTCTTTTCTTATGACACTAATTTTATTCAAATTTTTTTGATTTTTTTATGATTTTTATGGCACATATTGTGCACCCTTTGCTGGTGGTCCATGGCAGAAATTGAAGGAGGGGACACCCAAGAGTTGGGCGCCCCTTGTCTTGCCTTGTTTGGATAATCCTTGACTAGGTATTTGACCTAGACAATGACTCTTCATATCTTTCTATTTAAAATAAATTTCTTCATGAAATTTTTGTGGATTATATAGCATTAAGAGACCTTTGGGGAATCCAAAAATTAAAGAGAAAGAATCTTAAGGCATGGAGATCTAATAGACACAAAACTAGGTGTCTGGGTTAGAGCAAAGAGAAGAAGAAGAGGGTCTTCTTCTAGAGTTGCTAGGTTCATCTCTTCCCTTCCTTTATCTATAAATTTTTTGAGAGTGTCTCATCTAAAACTCCTTCTCCTACTTCTCATCTTTGGAAGAATATAAATCAAGAAGAAGAAGATATCTGATCGACCATCGAAAAAGGATCAGTGCAGTACTAGCATACCGTGCTAATTTCCTGGATCAGGACTTCTGATCATGATTCGTTGGCTCATTTGGATGACTTCTAGAGGCCGGACGCATGTGTGGCTTGCAACATCATCCTCTAGCCCGGATCAACAAAGTTAGAATATCTAACTTGCAAAGTAATAGATCTGATCTATTATATTTTACATACATTAGATGTAGTATAGAAACATGTTGATATGATCAACATGTAGTTCTTGCTCTTCATATTTTAATTTCTGATTTAATGCCATGTAATAATCATATAATAAGATCTTAGATCTAGAGATTTTTTGATTTTATAAGATAAATTTTGATTTATTTTAGTCTTCCACTACTTGATCTTGAAAAAGTTTCAAGATCTAACCTTGAAATCCTAGATCTGGTTCCTTCAGTTTGGACACAGCTAGAGTTCGAAAGAGAAGAAAAAGGGGAGGAGAAGGAGAAGGAGAAGGAGAGTGCGAGAGGGGGGAGGGGAATGCAGTCATCGAGGAGGGGAGGGGGGCCATTGCGGGCAGGCAAGGGAGGGGGCGAGGAGAAGAGGGGGTTCGAGTGCGGCTAGGGTTCGGAGGAGAAGGAGAAGGGGAGGAGAAGAAGAAGGGGAGTGCGAGAAGGGGGAGGGGAGGGGGGAATGCGGTCCACGAGGAGGGGAGGGGGGGCATCGCAAGTGGGGTAGGGAGGGGGTGAGGAGAAGAGGGGATTCGGATGTGGCTAGGGTCGGGAGGAGAAGGGGTATATAAAGAAGATTTAGCAACTGATTTATCAATTGCTAAATCGATCTCTAAATATAATATAATTTAAAATTAATTTTTTTTTATTTTTAAATATTTAATTTTATTTAGAATAAATCAAGGTGCCAACTAATTTTTTTTTAAATTCAAATTTGCAACTATTTTTTTGATTGTAAAATATTTAAAAAATTATAATTGAAAAATCAATCACAAACTTGTTTGTAGAATAAAAAAATAACTCAAAAATTTTATGACTGATTTTTAACATAAAACTTTTAATATTTTACTACCAAAAAATTGATCGCAAAGTTATTTATGATTAAAAAAATAATTCAAAAAATTTGCAATCAATTTTTTCAATCGTATATTTTTTTAATATTTTACAATCAAAAAATTAATCATAAATATATTTAAATTTAAAAAAATAAAATATTTTATGATCAATTTTTTGGTTATAAAATATTAAAAAAATTTTACGATCGAAAAATTGATCGCAAACTTAGTTACAAATTAAAAAAAATAACTCATGAATTTTGTGATCAATTTTTAGGTTATAAAATTTTTAATATTTTGCAACCAAAAAATCAATCACAAACTTATTTATAGATTAAAAAAATAATTCAAGAATTTTATGATTGATTTTTTGATCATATTTTTTTTTAATATTTTACAACTAAAAAATCAATCATAAATATATTTAAATTAAAATATTTTATGATCAATTTTTTGGTTGTAAAATATTAAAAAATTTTATGATCAAAAAATTGATTGCAAACTTATGTATAGATAAAAGAAATAACTCAATAATTTTGTGACCAATTTTTTAGTAGTAAAATTTTGAATATTTTGCAACCAAAAATCGATCACAAATGTATTTAATTTTAAAAAAAATAATTAAAAATTTTTATGATCGATTTATTGATTATAAATTATTAAAAAAATTTACGATCAAAAAATCAATCATAAAATTTCTTTACAATTTAAAAAATTAAAATCTTTATGATCAATTTTTTGATTGCAACATATCACATACTTTTTGCAATTGAAAAATTAGTTGTAAAATTATTTAAAAATAGAAATAAAAAATTTAAATATTTTATGATTGACTTTTTAGTTGCAAAAATATAAAATAATAATTTTTTATAAATTTATTTTTGTATTTAATAAATCGATCGTAAAATCGATCATAAAGTATTAGCACATCTTTCGATGAAAAATTTAGCAATCAATTTTGCAATCAATTTTAAATTGATCATTATATTAATATTTATCTAAGAATTGGTTTTAAGATCGGTCACAAATTTGATCAAAAAAATTTAATCATAAAATCGATCACAAAAATACTATTTTCTTGTAATGCAAGTTACGCAAAGTGAATCAATTCATATATATGAATATAATCAAATATTAGATAGAAGAACTCATCTTAGCTTGCAAGATAGAATTATCTCTAAGGTACTATGCGCAGTCTAGATAATTATAATCAAAGATTAGGTTTACATCTAAGGCACAAAATTATTATTTAAAACTCGAGCATCTAAAGGATCCCAGATTTTTGGGGCCACCTAGAAATTAATCATTCAAGAAAGTCTACATCAAGAACAAGACTTTAAATCCATTTGACCAGTGACCAGGATTCCAATGCACATCCCAAATCTAACTTAGTCCTCTTAATGTCATCTATTCCTTATCTAGGAATTAAGGAGTTATAATCACCTCGATGGTAGGATCAGTCCTTAAAACCTAATGCGCATTACAGATCTAGTGCTTTTTGCTCATCATGATCTGCAAGATAGTGTGATAACCCAGCCAGCCCAAACGAAAAAAAAAAACAGAAAACAGGGGAGAAGACTCTCGAAGGGAGTCTTCTTCCTCCTCTCACTGGCTCCCAATCGGAGTCGGAGACGAGTTCCCTCCGGCTCTATTTAAGGAGGAGAACCCTCCTCTCTCCTCTCATCGAGAAATTCCAGGGCAAAACGACGGCAATCGCCGGAAATTCCTCACAGAGATCCGTCACTGTGCCGTCCAATTTTTCGTCGGAAAAGCTTCGCCGGCGACGGAGGTAAGCCTCCTCCCCTTCCTCTCTCCTCCCCCTTCCTTTCCATGCTGATGTGCACACTCGCCGGTGACCGGAGTCACCAGATTTTATTGTAGAAGAATCTTTCTTTTTGCCATTTTTCCGTCATTGGTGGTCACCGCCGACCACCGGTTTGGCCGCCTCTTGCCGCCGGATCGCCTCTCCTCCTGCCGACGGTCGTCCCATGCTGGTTGCGCCGCCAGTCGAAACATCAACGAGGGGACCTTAAGGTCCCCTGTTTCAGCCCAAAAGAAACCCACGGGAAAGAAGAAAAGAAGAAGAAGAAGAAGGAAAAGAAAAAGAAAAAGAAAAGAAGAAGAAGGAAAAGAAAAGAAAAAGAAAAGAAAAAGAAGAAAAAGAAAAGAAAAAAAAAGAAAAAGAGAAAAAAAAAGAAAAAGAGAAGAAGAAAAATAAAATAATAATATAATAATAATAAATAGGATTTTCTCTCCTCTCTCTTCCATGAAGAAAAAGAAAAAAAAGAAAGAAAAGAAGAAAAAAAATAAAATAAATAAAATAAATTAATAAATAATGATATAAATAATAAAATATGAGAAAGAGAGTTTCTCTCTCTTCCCTCTATCTCTTCAGCTTGAATTAGTATTTTCTCTCTCTAGAATTGGACTTTCTCTCTCTACTTTCTCTTTAGAATCCTTCCTCTAGATTATTTCTCTCTCCTAAGATTTTTAAAATTTTGAGAAGAATGATGATGAATTTAAATAATCTTCGTGATGGATTTTTAATCTGTGATCGTCGGACGGTACACCGACATCCACTTTGATCAGATCAGGTATTTTTAGATTTTATTTCTCATGATTTTATTGAATTATCCACATGATAATTTCAGCATGATTTGATCCGATTGATCGAATTTGTTGAATCATATTGTCTGAAGAATTCAAGATGAGTTTTCTCTCTCTAGAATTTTTTCTCTCTAAAATATTCTCTCTCTTGATTGATTCTCTCTCTAAAAAGGTTAGTGAATAAAGAATTTTTTTTTAATAGTCTTGATCTGATTCTAATGAAGAACCCTGATCCATGGTTGTCAGACAGCGTACTAGCATCCATCTTGATCAGACCATGAATCTTTAGATTTGATCATCCATGATTTCGATCTAGCCATGACTTGATTTGATCACGTTGATTTCACCAATCGAGATATTGGATCAATCGTAATGTTGGATTGTGTCACCTGATCAATTCGAATTGTACCTCATGAATTCTCTCTCCTCTGATTTTCTCTCTCTACTTGATTTTATGAAATCGATGAAGAAACCTCGATCCTATCACTTCGAATCCAATTTGATCTGATAGTTAAACTTTAGATCATTTAGGTCCTAATTAGATTTTTATTAGATAAAATTAGATGATCGGATCCAATATAAACCATTGAAATATGGTATTCGTATTCTTTCTAATTATTGAAATTGATTCTGTATAGGATTGTGGATGTTTGATCATGGGATATCGCGATAAGATCTACGAACAAATTTTTGGAAGAAAATTTATAGAATTATGTGGATTTATTGAAATGCATTTGAGGTAAGTAATGTTTCACTTTTTCTAGATTTATCGGAAATTATAATATATTTTTTTGACATGATTTGTGAAACAATGCATGAATTGAATGAATGGTATTTTGTTATGCAAATATCTTATTTGAAATGTTATGATGAAGCATGATTGAACATATTGATTTCATGATGCATTATATTGATTGATTTCGATACTACATGATGATATGATTTATTATCGAAATTAGAATATGAATATGATTTATGAAGAATTATGATATAAGAAACATTATGAATTGACAACCTGACTATGTAAAGGACCCCACCAATGGGGGCATATACATTGGCAATTGACTGTCCTGAGAGTTTATGTCGCCAGCGAGACCAGCGACATGTCGCCAGAGAGACCAGCGATAAACCGCCAACGAGACCAACAGTTCCAAAGGACATGGCTGCCAGATGATTCGCAGCCTACCGCTAGCAGATACACGGTATTATGACTCTACCACAGAGAAAATGTGGTCATAGTTCATGGTTGACGAAAAAAAATTAAGAATGAAAGAAATTGAAATCTCGAAAGAAACTTGAATTTTTGAAAAAGAAATGAATTTGGCATGAATTATGTTGCATAATTGAAATTGATTTCGAATTGATAAACTCTATATGTTTATTTTTTATAAATGATTATTTACTTAAATGTTTGATGAAATCTGTTGAGAAGTGATCATTGCTTACTGGACTGTCTAGCTCATTACCTCCTATTTTTACTATTTTTACAGATGTTGAGGAATTAAGATGATACAAGATATGAATGGAAGAGTGATCAGAAGCAGAATCTCTATACTTTTATTTTCAATTGAAAGTCTTCTTGAATTTGATGTAAGGACTATGAATCATTGTTGAATTTATTGAGATATTAAAGAAAAAATTTAGGTCGTTATATTTTGGATTTAAATTATTATCTAATTATTCCACTGTTGTTTTAGAATAGCATGATAAGATGCCTTGCATGCTTATGGGAAGAGTTTTCTATGAGTATGCGGCGGTTGCCATGACCCTCGATTCACAATCTCGGATCGGGGGGTGACAATTAAAGTGGTATCAGAGCATAAGTGGATGAATTATGAAACATAGAATCAGATATAGAATGGGTGTAAGTGGATAGATACTAGGGACATTATAGTGTAGATCTTTGATGATTGTAGTGGGAGAAATATTTAAAAATTTTGATTAAACATTGTGATTATGTATAAAAGGATCACAAGAGATTATGACATATGGAGTTTGAAAATGATGGATAATCTGTAGATCATGATATGATTAGTTAGATCTTGATCGAAAGTAATCACAAAAGGATTGATATAAAATTTTATTGTGCATTGTGGTTATTAATTTGATCATTGGTTATTCAAGTGAACCGTAAGTTCAAATTCGATGTGAGAATAATACTATGATATTACTTCTAGTTGAGAAGTTGACTATTATTGGAAAGATAAAGATTTGATAATAAAATGTTGTTCCAGAATGGACTAAGAAAAAATCTTTTATGATGCTTGATTGGAATATTTATCGAAATTGAATTTGGTATGTGGATTATATATAAAGTGGCATAATAGGATGAATGCATATTTGAGGATATTGTAAAGAAACCTATTTCTTATTGATGAAATCGATTATGAGGTTGTAGAATATTCATCGTACTGGAATCCTTAATCATCATCCTTAGATCTAGATAATAGATCTTATTATGTCTCTAGGAGAGTACATGATGTGTATGAAATTTCAATTTAAAGATTTCGTATCTAAGTTGATCAAGAGATTTTCTGATATTATTGTTGAGGTTGTTAATGAAAAATTGATATCTTTAGATTAAGATAAAAGATCTGATTTATATTTATCTCAGATTAAGAGATCCATGTGAATTTACAATTTAAAAATTTTGGATTTAGGAATTGATATGGAGTTCCTTTGCTTTG
>NC_026001.2:63579613-63629504 GCF_000442705.2 Elaeis guineensis
TTCTATTTCACCAAAACTTTCATGAAGAAACTCATTTTATATAGAGAGATATGATATAGTCCTTGTCTAGGTCAAATTACCTAGTCAAGGCTTATCCAAACATGGCAAGTTAAGGGGTGCCCAACTCTTGAGCACCTCCTCCTTATTTTCATGCATGGATCATCAGCAAAGGATGCACAATGTGTACCCTAAAATCCATAAAAATTTCAAAAAAATTTGGATAGATTCGGTGCAAAATTGAAAGAGTTTTGGATTTCTAAAACTCTATCTCATAGAATTCGAAATCCAAACTTATTCCTTTTTTATTTGATCCAAACCACCTTCCATGTAAGAAAGAAGAGAGAAAACCTTTTGTGAACATGGGAGAGGGCTTTTGTTACACAAAATAAGAAGAGATTGGCGTTGAATGAGAGAGAAGGCATGGGGAAGGCTTATGTGGCGCAAGGTGGAATCCTAGTCTTACTAGGATTCTATCTTATGACTTGTTTTAATTTGGTTTCTCAAACCAAATCAAACCAAAATTAGATCAACCCAATTAAAATAGGTATTAACCCAATTAAGAACCTAATTTAATCAGATTAAATTATATTTAAATCTAATTTAATTTTCTAATCAAATTAGAAATTAGATTGACCCAAGTCCTAGTTGAACTAGGATTAGTTTTTCCTTGCACTTGGCTTATCCAATAAATCAATTGGACTTGATCCAATCAAGTCCAAACTAAATCTAATTAAATCATATTTAATTAAACTTAATCTCAACCCATTGGCTTAATCAAATTAAGCCAATTAGCAATCGAATTGCTAATCGATCCTCCTGCAACACTTGCACTGGATTAAATGTCAATCGTATTGATCATTTAACCCGAGAACGATTCTTAATCATTGATCAACCATCCGATCGGATCATGAACTCTAATGTGTATGACCTCATAGGTCCGAACTTAAGCCGATAGCATAGGAATAAATTTCTATACCAATCGAAGTGACCATCTAGCAATGGTACCCGACGACCGGATAGGTCGAATGTGTAGAACAATATCCTTAGAACCCATGCGGATATAGTTTTCATATAATTCATCCCCTTGACCAAAATGATCATAGGACACCCTTGAGTTCAACTGTCAACTCTGATAAGGTTGTCCACATTGTATTTCAAAATATCAAATCCATCTGATGGATTACCCTGACCAAGATTTTGCTAAATTAAAATACAGCGACTCATTCTTCTCCAACTCTTGGAGTGGTCAATCCCATCTCGATCACACTCTAACTTTGCAAGTACTTGACTGTGCCTAGAAGCCTTCCATCTCTGAATTAAAAATTCAGTTAGTCCAGTACCAAAGCACAGTGAGTTGCTTGCAAGTCACTGAGACGATCTCAGATCTAAGAGACACTTATACCTATATCCCATCAGAGACATTCTCGACAGCAGAATACTCTGGAGTTGGTCACGTTCAATGATGATGTACCAGTACATCTCACCTATATGCCATATCAGTGTCTCCACACTCTTTGGTTAAGAGGACAACCAACCCATATGGCCTACAGCGACCTATGCTCGATAGAAGCTGTCGTCCTTATTAACAGTCTATCATTTGATCGTGAACTATTTTAAGGACTAATCGATAAATCCTCTCTTTATCGAATCTAAATAGTCCTAAGAACTTCATCATAACAACAGAGTTCATTAGAAGATGAAAGCTTATGATGAAAATGCCAAATATATTTTATTTATTAACAAATAATTACAATATTGGTTGCTCAACCGTCAACAGCTTGACGATTGACTTTTTGGGATATATTTTTCAACAACTCCCACTTGTCCTAAAGCCACTCGCACAGTATCTAATACCCATCTTCGACTTGTGGTTGTCGAACTCCTTTATCGCCAGGGCTTTAGTGAAGGGGTCGGTCAGGTTCTCCTTTCCATCGATCTTCTGAAGGTCGACGTCACCTCGATCCACGATCTCCCAAACCAGATGGAAGCGGCGTAAGATGTGCTTCGTCCGCTGATGTGCTTTGGGTTCCTTCGCCTGAGCTATGGCACCAGTGCTGTCGCAGTAGAGCAGGACCGGACCATCGAGGGAGGGTGCTACTCCGAGCTCATTGATGAATTTCCTCAGCCACACAGCTTCTTTCGTGGCATCCGATGCTGCGATGTACTCCGCTTCACAAACAGAGTCTGCCACAGTATGCTGCTTGAAACTCTTCCAACAGATGGCTCCACCATTCAGAGTAAAGATATAACCCGACATGCTCCTGCTGTCATCATGGTCAGATTGAAAGCTAGAGTCTGTGAACCCCACAAGTTTCAGATCGACTCGTCATAAACCAACCATTGGTCCTTAGTATTTCTCAAATACTTAAGGATGGCTTTAACCACTTTCCAGTGATTTTCTCCAGGATCAGATTGGTATCTACTCACTACTCCTAGTGAGTATGCCACATCTGGTCTTGTACATGTCATGATGTACATGATAGATCCCACGACTAAAGCATATGAGACTCTACTCATATGCTCTCTCTCTTCAGGAGTTGTCAGATAATCCTTCTTAGAGAGAAATTCCATGGCCTATCAGTAGATAGCCCTTCTTGGAATTTTTCATACTGAACCTCTTCAGCACAGTATCTACGTACATGGACTGGGATAACCCAAGCATCCTTTTAGATCTATCCCTATAGATCTTCATCTCTAGGATGTAGGATGCTTCACCCAAGTCCTTCATGGAGAACTGTGATGACAACCAAACTTTTATTTCCTATAGTGCGGGGATGTCATTTTCGATTAAGAGAATGTCATCCAGTACAAGACAAAGAATACCACAACTGGACCATTTGCCCATTTATAGATGCAGGGCTCTTCTCCATTCTTAATGAAGCCATATGTTTTGATCACTTTATCAAAATACATGTTCTAACTTCGAGAAGCTTACTTCAATCCATAAATGAATCTCTGAAGCTTGCACACCTTGGACTCATCTGTGGATGTAAACCCCTTAGGTTGTATCATACATACCTCTTCAGTCAGCTCTCCATTCAGAAAGCTGTCTTTACATCCATCTGCCAGATCTCATAATCCAAATGGACAGCTATTGCAAGCATTATTCGAATGGATTTGAGCATTGCCACAGGGGAAAATATCTCGTCATAGTCAATACCATAACGTTGACGATACCCATTGGCAATCAGACGGGCTTTATAGGTCTCCACCTTTCCGTCTGTGCCCCTCTTCCTTTTGAAGACCCATTTACACCCAATAGGTTTAACCCCTTCAGGTGGGTCAACCAATGTCCATACATCGTTGACCTTCATGGACTCCATTTGGATTTCATGACTTCAAGCCATTTCTCAGAATCAGATCTCTGCATTGCATCCATATAGGTGATCGGATCCTCATTATTCTTATCAAGTTCGATGGGATCACCATCTCGGACCAAAAAACTGTAGTATCTGTCCAGCTGACGCGGTACTCTACTGGATCACCTTAATGGTGCAGGTACATTGGGCTCCGGATCTGATCTAATAATATTTGACTCAGGTTCAGCTATTGGTGTTGATCCTTCTACCTGTTGAACTTCATCAAGTTCAACCTTAGAGGCAACAGTTCCTTCACCAAGGAACTCCTTTTCTAAAAAGATTGCCTTAAGGCTGACGAACACCTTTTGTTCATCAGCATGGTAGAAAAAATATCCTTTTGTCTCTTTGGGGTACCCTATGAATGAGCATTTGTCAGACCTAGGTCCAAGTTTGTCTGTGACTAATCGTTTGACATAGGCCGAGCACCCCCAGACCCTAAGGTGTGAAAGTGCTAGCTTACGTCCCGTCCATATCTCATATGGAGTCTTAATTATAGACTTACTTGGAATCCTATTTAACAGATAACAGGCTGATTCGAGTGCATATCCCCAGAAGGATATTGACAAACTAGCAAAACCCATCATGGATCGGACCATGTCTAACAGAGTCCGATTCCTCCTTTCAGACACACCATTATGCTGTGGTGTTCCTAAAGGAGTCTATTGGGAGAAAATCCCATTCTCTCCTAGAAATGTGAGAAACTCACTAGAAAGGTATTCTCCTCCTCGATCAGATCGAAGAGTTTTAATACTCTTCCAGTTTATTTTTCTACTTCACTTCGGAATCGTTTGAACATTTCAAATGAATCCGACTTATGTTTCATCAAATAGACATATCCATATCGGGATAGGTCATCCGTGAAAGTTATGAAGTTAAAATATCCATCTCTAGCATTGGTGCTCATGGGCCCACATACATCAGTATGTACTAGGCCCAAGAGTTCAGTAGCTCTCTCACCTTTTCCAGTAAAAGGTGACTTGGTCATTTTACCAAGAAGACAGAACTCATAGGTTTGAAGTGATTCACAATCACTGACTTCGAGGATTCTCTCTTGAGTCAACCTGTTTATTCTATTCTTGTTTATATGACCTAGCCTATAGTGCCATAAGTAGATATCTGACACACTATCTAATCTAGGGTGCTTGCCAGAAGAATAGACTTTTATCAGGCTTGATCTTTTTGGTCTGGCTCTGCATTGATGTCCCAGCCTAAACTTGCACCTTCTTCACTTTCTTCTTCTTGTTCTTCTTCCCTTTCTTAAAGGGTCGAGAACCAAAAGACGAACCTCCCACTAAGTTCACCGACTCCTTGAGGAGTGGGTGATCCTTCTCAAAGTTCTGAAGCAACCCCAGTAACCGTGGTAGTTTACTTCAGGCTTTGTCATTCTATAATGAGTGAGGAATGGGAGATAAGACTTGGGTAGCAGTTCAGTATTGCATCTTTCCCAAGCTGCTCATGCAAGGGAAAGCCGAGCTTGCTCAATCGTTCCATCAGCTCGATCATGTACAATACATGATCAATGATAGAGGTACCATCCCGTATTTTGGTGTTGAAGATGGCACCACTAGTATTGTGCCTCTCCACATCATCGAGTGTGCCAAAGGCATCCTCCAACACTTGAAGCATGTCCTTTGGCTGAGTCATCTCGAATCTGCGATGAACTCGTCGCTCATGGCAGCCAGCATGATACAGCGCACCGTGGTCCAATCACTGAGCCACTTCTGGTAAGTATCTCTGACTGTTCCACATGCATTGACAGCTGGCTCCTCAGGTGCAGATCCATTATCACATATAGGATCTGTTCATACTCCAGGACTATCTTCAACTTTCGATACCAGCTACCGAAGTTGGATCCCACCAACTTATCATTGTCCAAAATGATCGGAGCGATAGGGAAGTGGCCATATTTGCACAAAGGAGAACCATAACCTAATTAGTAATTGATTCATTAAGCCTAAAGATTTGACTTTAATCAAAAAATTTCTCCACTATTTTATTCGAATTGGTAGCCTCTACCTCCAATTCGAAGAATTACCCTAATTCTTAGTGGGTAATAGAATCCACTTAGACTGCACACAAGCCCAACTTTGGTTGGCCAACCCATGTACATCTAAGGGTAGGTTCATAACCAATTATTTCTCTAAATAATTTTTAGTAATTTTAATTTTGTCCTAGAAACCTAATCAGTAGGCTTTGGCCTCCACTGTAAGGATCCAGTTAGGTCCAACCATTAACATGATCATACTAGGTGTATCTAACTAACGAATGATTAAGCCCAACTTTGGTGGCTCACCTAACCACCATTAGAAAGATACTTTCAAGTCGTCATATGATGAGTGATAATTCCATTAGTCAACAAGCACCAGGCCTTTGGGTCTACAATGATTATTGAGTTAATGGACTCATTATCAAACACCTTAATGGGAGGCTATGACTCCGTTATCTCCATAACTTTATCATTTTAAGGACCTAATAATTTTAGAAGATTTATATAATATAGAGGATGAGGTCAGATGAACCAGCTTATCATGATCCTCCCACTGGCTTCACCAAGTCAGCTTAAGGGAGACCATTAAAAGGGCTGGTCTAGGAGCACCTAAATCAGTCACACTGATTTACCTAGCTGACATGGGTCAGCTCGAATAGCCAAGTGATCCGATCAAAACATAATTTCACCAAGAGGCTAGGTAAGTTCGATCAGTGGGAGGGTCTGCCAAAGCTTGCCTTAAACACCATCAGAAATGGCCAGGTAAGCGGGCTCCCAATTAAAAACCACCGGTCTGGTTTACCTTAGACACCAACTGATTTAATTAGTTTCGATTAGATCAACCAACAGTTCGTGCTAGACCGCATAGCCAAGAATCAAGTCTATTTGGTTCTCGTTAAAGACATGGACTTGACCAACTATAACTATTGTAATTGATCTAGAGAATCCTTGACCTAATCTAAGACAACAATTGATTAGATTTAGTCAATTCTCTAATTAAGTCTATCTTTAATCTAACCATAGGTCTAACTCAATTAATGGACCTAATTCTCACTAACCCATTAACCCAATGTGTTATGGTTTGTGTCTTAGGTTCTTCAATTCACAATCCTAGAACCTAATCAAACAACTTCTTAATTCTTAATTAAGTTTTAGGCTGAGGGTTAGGTTTGGCTTTTCAAAAAATAATTTTCATATTTGTAAAATAATTTTACAATATGATTCTACCAACCATATTGTATGTTTGATTCATAATCAAGATACAAGTGAAATAAACATGAAACTACTTTAGATCTAATCTAAACAGGTTCATGTAATTGAAACAATTTCAACTTTAAATAATTTCTTTGCACAAAAATTATTAACAAAGAGATTTTATTTTATATTTAAATATCTTTTAAATCTAATAAATTATAAATTTAATCTAGATCATATCTAACAAATTTATGATTAAAGATAGATCTACACAAACTAGGACAACCTTTGCACTGTAAGGGGTAAACCTTACAGCAGGACAACCTTGCAGTTTGTGATTGATCTAAAATTTTAATTTTAGATTTAATAATCAGATTATAAATTAGATCTAATCTAAAAAATAATCTAAGCATGTATAAATAATCATGTAATAAAGAACCTGGCTCTGTTACCAATTGTAGGAACCAGATCTAAGGTTTCAGGGTTAGATCTTGAAACTTTTTTAAGATCATACAGTGAAAGACTAAAATAAATCAAAATTTATTTTTTAAATTAGAAAATCTCTAATTTAAGATTCTATTACATGATTATTACATAGCATTAAATTAAAAATTAAAATATAGAAATATAGCATGAACTACATGTTGATCATATCAACATGTTTCTATACTACATCTAATGTATGTGTTAAACAATAGATCAGATCTATTACCTTGCAAGTTAGATGTTCTAACCTCACTGATCCGGGCTTGAGGATGATGTTGCAAGCTACACATGCATCCAACCTCTAGGAGTCATCCACACGAGCCCACGAATCTCGATCAGAAGTCCTGCTTCAGGAAATCAACATAGTATGCTAGTACTGCGCTGATCCTTCTTTGATGGTTGATCAGGTGCCTCCTTCCTCTTGATTTGGACTCTTCCAAAGATGAAAAGTAGGAGGAGGAGTTTCAGATCTGAGATGCTCTCAGGAAACTCAAGATGGAGGGAGGAAAGATATGAAAACAAACAACCCTAGAAGAAGACCCTCTTCTTCTTCTCGTTTCTCTCTCTAGACACCCTAACTTGTGTCTATTATATCTCCATGACCTAAAAGTCTTTCTCTCTAAGTTTTGGATGGCCCAAAGGTCTCTAAAATCTCTATCTTCACCAAAACTTTCATAAAGAAACTCATTTTATATAGAGATATATGATAGAGTCCTTGTCTAGGTCAAATACCTAGTCAAGGCTTATCCAAACATGGCAAGTTAAGGGGCGCCCAACTCTTGAGCAACTCCTCTTTATTTTCATGTATGAATCACCAGAAAAGGGTGCACAATGTGTACCCTAAAAACTATAAAAATTTTAAAAAAATTTGGATAGATTCGGTGCAAAATTGAAAGAGTTTTGAATTTCTAAAACTCTATCTCATAGAATTCAAAATCCAAACTTATTCCTTTTTGATTTGATCCAAACCACCTTCCATGTAAGAAAGAAGAGAGAAAACCTTTTGTGAACGTGGGAGAAACCTGGGAGAGAGCTTTTGTCACACAAAATAAGAGGAGATTGACGTTGAATGAGAGAGAGGGTGTGGGGAAGGCTTATGTGGCGCAAGGTGGAATCCTAGTCTTACTAGGATTCTATCTTATGACTTGTTTTAATTTGGTTTCTCAAATCAAATCAAACCAAAATTAGATCAACCCAATTAAAATAGATCTTAACCCAATTAAAAATCTAATTTAATCAGATTAAATTAGATTTAAATCTAATTTAATTTTTAATCAAATTAGAAATTAGATTGACCCAAGTCCTAGTTGAACTAGGATTAGTTTTTTCTTGCACTTGGCTTATCCAATAAACCAATTGAACTTGATCCAATCAAGTTCAAACTAAATATAATTAAATTATATTTAATTAGACTTAATCTCAACCTATTGGCTTAATCAAATTAAGCTAATTAGCAATCGAATTGCTAATCGATCCTCCTACAACACTTGCACTGGGTTAAATATCAATTGTATTGATCATTTAACCCTAAAATGATTCTTAATCGTTGATCAACCATCCGATCGGATCATGAACTCTAATGTGTTGATCTCATAGGTCTGAACCTAAGTCGATAGCACAGAAATAAATTTCTGTACCAATCGAAGTGACCATCTAGCAATGGTACCCGACGATCGGATAGGTCGAATGTGTAGAACAACATCCTTAGAACCCATGCGGATATAATTTTTATATAATTCATCCCCTTGAGTTCAACTATCAACTCTGATCAGGTTATCCATGTTTTATTTCAAAATATCAAATTCATCTGATGGATTACCCTGGTCAAGGTTTTGCTAAATTAAAATACAGTGACTCATTCTTCTCCAACTCTTGGAGTGGTCAATCCCATCTCGATCACACTCTAACTTTGCAAGTACTTGACTGTGCCCAGAAGCCTTCGATCTCTGAATTAGAAATTCAGTTAGTCCAGTACCAAAGCACAGTGAGTTGCTTGCAAGTCACTGAGGCGATCTCAGGTCTAAGGGACACTTATACCTATATCCCATCAGAGACATTCTCGACAGTAGAATACTCTGGAGTTGGTCACGTTCAATGATGATGTACCAGTACATCTCACCTGTATGCCATACCAGTGTCTCCACACTCTTTGGTTAAGAAGATAACCAACCTATATGGCCTACAGCGACCTATGCTCGATAGAAGCTGTCGTCCTTATTAACAGCCTATCATTTGGTCGTGAAATGTTTTAAGGACTAATCGATAAATCCTCTCTTTATCGAATCTAAATAGTCCTAAGGACTTCATCATAACAACGAGTTTATTAGAAGATGAAAGTTTATGATGAAAATGCCAAATATATTTTATTTATTAACAAATCAATTACAATACTTGGTTGCTCAACCGTCAACAGCTTGATGATTGGCCTTTTGGGACATATTTCCTAATGTTTGATCAGTTCGTAAAATATTTTTATCATCAGTTCCCTCCACCACCATAAGACACTACAGTGGATGATTAGGCTTCAGCTTCTGTTACAGTATTTGAGGCTCCACTCGATGATGTATCATCTTTTTCATTTTTTTTTGGATTAATGAACTTCGATTTGTCGAAAGAATATTTAGCTTTCTTTTGGTGCTCACATTTTAGATGGAATCATGTATTCTGATCGATTTTATGTTAAACTTGAGACTTCATATAAACTATTATGGTTTAATTCTTAGGATTTTATTGTTTGGCATTGTGTTTAATTCTTTCGATGTTAGGGTTTAACGGACCTAGACCACCTAGATCGACCAACCTAGACCACTAGGCTAATGGACTAGACCACTGCTATTATTCTTAGCATTTTATAGTTTAAAAAAAAACTCAAAAAATTCACATTGGCGGTCGACCAGCCCAAATAAGCGGTTGACCGACCTATTTGGTCGATCAGCTTAAGCAACCAGGTTGGACTGCTGGGCTCTATTTGAGGTGATAGACCGATGCTAAGGTGGTCGACCGCCTCAAATCAAGCCCAGCAGTCTAGCCCAATTGCTCAGGCCAATCGACCATGGTGGCTTGGAAGCATGCCATTATGGTTGACTGTCGGTCTAAGCAGATCGACTGCTTCAGACTAAGCCCGATCAATCAGGATAGTTGACCACCTCAGACCAAGCCCAGCAGTCCAACTCGATTGCTCGACTCAATCGACCATAGTGGCTCGAAAGTGTGCAATTGTGGTCGATCGACCGGCCCGGACCAAGCTGGCTCATTTTGTTGATCGAGTTTGCCAATTTTTTTTTCAATTATTCAGAGATTATTTGAATTTTAATTTCAATCTTTGACAAATATAAGTCTAAATGATGATTCGACATTTAGATCCTATTGTAGTATTGTCCGCTTTGACCTAGAAATCATTTGAATCGAAAACCCAAAATCATAAATACCAAGTCGGAAATAGATGAACACAAAATCCTAAATCTGAAACCTATTATGACTTTGAGATTATAGGTTCGAAACATGAAAATATTCTCTTCGCACGTAAGGTAAGGCCATGTTCAATTAACCTCCCTGAACCCTACAATAGCAAGAACCTCGTGCACTATACCATCCTTTATAATACATATAGGAAAGTCATATAATTCATAGTGCATATAATATATAAATCATTAAGTCTAGGTTAGGTCGGATAAGTTTGTATCTATCGAAGACATAAATTAGTCATTTGCATGGCTTTATCTTTGGACCTATTACCAAACCCAATCTGCAAGTCCAAATCGGATCACGATCGATAGTCGAAGTGACAGCCCTCTTTGGATCCTTAGCCTTACTTTCTTTTGAATCAAGATGACTCATCTTTTTCTCTAATACCTATTTTTCTTGGTCATAATTTAACAGAATCAAAACTTGCCACTCACCCTGATTTAAAGTATCATATGCATTTATATAACAACATCACATCAATTGATGGAGTAAATGTGTATCGCATAGTTCATATAAACAAAAGATGATGGTAAATCATGTGATCATCACAAGTTCACAACCACATAGTGAAAGAGAGCAACTTTGAACATTGCATAACAGGTAACAACATCACAACCAACATACCATTAATTCATCTACAAATTAACATAGTCTATTATTGCCCAAGGATAGCTCCTCAAAGAGGAGGGGGAGAATTGGATATTTAAAATATTTAAATATTAATTATGCTGAATTTACTTCTAAGTGCATAAAAAAACTAACTGAAACTCAAGCAATAAATAAGAATAATAAAGAGATAACCATACAATCACAAACACAATGCTTTTATAGAGGTTCGGTGCCAAACTTGGCACCTACATCTACTTTCCAAGTAAATCACTTGAGAATTCAACTATAATCACTCACTTGATTATAGTTTGATTATTTTTTTTAGATTTATAATCCAACTCAGTTGGTTTTGATCTAAGCTTACCAACCATAACCTTATAATAATTATTTTTCTAGACTAACAATTGACTCCGATTGATTTTGTCCTTGGCTCACCAATCAAACTAATACAACATCTAACCTAGGCTTAGACCAACCCAAGTTTTTCATCCCAAGAAATTTGAAAACAAAAATACACAACCATAATAAGTATAAAAGTAAATGAGTTTAGAAAAGAAGAACTCAATGAAGCCCAAGAGAAGAAATTCAAATTGAAAGCTTGTTGGCTTTATTCTTCTCCTTGAATATTTGAAAAAAGTTGGTGAGGCTTCTCAATGCTTGTAGTCTAACTTGTTTTAGTTAGAGAATGATTGGAAGGATAAAAGAGTTTCTTGGAATCACTCCTCTTCATAATATGGCTCATACAATTGAATGAACTGAAGTTTACTTAAATGCTCTTCAATAAGTGTTCAAAAGTTATCTTCAATGCTCCAAAGTGTTTTATTTATATCCTAAAGGTTTTTCACCATTCTAAGACATTTGAAGAGGCTACATTTAATGTTTTAGCCATTAAAAATAAAAATATAGCCATTGGGAGCAAGTTGGAAACAAAACTGTACAGATCTGAAAACTAGCCATTATAGTGACTTAGTCGGTTAACTTTTCTCTGAGTTGACTAAGTCTCTCAATGGGTTAACTCAAAAATCTTCTAAGTCGACTAAGTATCAGACAACTAAAAAATAAACTTTCTATCTTTTGCTGCTTCTCTGTGACTTTGTCGATTCAGTTCTCGTCTGGGTCGGCTCAGTTGATCTTCGGATCGGCTCAGTGACCACTTGGTCGGCTCAGTAGACTTGATCCAAAAATTTAAGTTTCTGTCCTATCTATCTTCTGAGATTGAGTCAGCTCATTGAACTTTTGAGTCAACTAACTCTCTGTCTAGATTGGCTCAATTCTGACTTGATCGGCTCAATGAACAATACTTCAAACATCGGCCTCTTGATCATTTACCGTCCTCTAAGACTGAGTCGACGAAGATCCTGTCTTGATCGACTAATCTGATTTTAGATCGACTAAGTCTCCTATTTTCAAAAACTTAGCTTTCTGTCACTGAGACTGAGTCCGGCTCAAATATCCACTAGGTCGACTCAACTGGTGTGCCAAGCATGCCATGAGATCTTTGAAAGCCTTTCTTCTCTAATTTTATTTCTAGACTAGACTTGTCTTCTTAACTTGATTTTATTCCTCATTAATATTTCTTTTAAGGTGTGTCTAGTCTAGATATTTTTTACAAATTGTTTGAGTGGTGGTACTTCATTTAATTGATGAAAAATACTTGAAACTTGATGAGCACTAAGAATTGAAAGTTACATAAGGAGTAACTTAACCAATTATACTCAAATACTTTGGTTATCATCAAAATCAATCTAGGGATCAATAATCTCCCTCTTTTTGATGATGACAAAATCCTTCAAGTATTTTTTCTTTCAAGTTTCAAGTACTTCTCTTTCAATCAATGCGTATGCATCAAATTCATTCAAATTTTATCAAATTTTATGAACTCCCCCTGAATATGATAACTATGTTTCAAATTAATTTTGAATTTGATATTTACTCCCCCTTAGTGCATGCCATTCGTTCTCTAGGATTTCAAATTACTTAAAACTTTAATATATACTCATTATTCTTCTCCTCCTTTTTGTCATTATCAAAAAGATAAACATTACACATTGCATAAAAGGAGACATTGTGGGGAAATTCAGTGCAGGGGTAAAATGATAATTTTAAATTTTTTTAAAATTATGATTTTACAGTGAAAAAATATTAATTAATCTACTTAATTAATATGAATTTACCCTACACTAGGATCTAAATATGATATATAGCATGCATTCATTTAAATTTAAATTTTAAATTCAAACAGTAAACACTTTACTGTAATGTGTTCAAAACACAATACCTTTATGTGGGTAGTAGATCGCCACAATCTGATCATTGTTGAGAGAGTCTGATCGTTATAATATAGCCACACAGTATGTCTGGCCTCTGTGGATCATCCACACGAAGCTCCTGATCTGATCGACTCCTCACGAGTGCTAGCTCGTTGTAGAGCCCTTTTGACGGCCGATGCTGATCGAACTCCTTCGATCGATGTCTGTCGATTTTTCAGATGCTTCGGATCATCAACAGAATACTTGAGAGGATGTTGAAGATCTCTTTGAGATTTTGTGGGCTCACGACACTCGTAGCTCACTTTCTCACTTCCGAACCCCAGGCTAAAACTCTAGGGAACTCACTGGAAACCTTGCACCCACTTTTCTTTCTTTTCTTTTTTTTTCTCTTGGAAGGATATGGACTTCCTTCTCACGCACAAGACTTCTCACACCCCAAATTTTTCTTTAAAAATCTTCTTCTTACATGCCCCACTCTTCTCCTCCTTTTATAACAACATCAAATGTCTTATCCAAAAGAAAGGATAAAGATGAGTAATTGCACATTTGAATTCAAATAAATTTTGAATTCAAATGGACACCAACTCATCCCTTATCCACTAAAGGCGTGAGGCGTGGCTTAAATTATGCATGAAGTGATTTCATGAGAAACATTTTCTCATGTAATAAATAGGGCGTTAAAAAAGGGATAAGGTGCAAAGATTGATTGCCCATTCAAATTCAAACTTTATTTTGAATTTGAATGGCCAACCAATCATCCTTATCCATTCATATGGCACATTAAAATGGGGCGTGGAGAGGGCTTGGCATAAGAAAATAATTCATGAGAAGTTCCTTCTCATGAATTCAAATGGGTGCAATGGAAGTGAGGTGGCGCATGGAGATTGGGTCAAGGTGGTTTAATTATTTAAACCAACCTAATTGAACCAAATAATTTAGGTCCAATTAGACTAATTTAAACCCAACTAAATTAGATTTAATTAGGATCAATAAAATTCTAATCAAATCAGAAATTGACTAAGCCCAACCCTTGATCAAATCAGGGACCAAACCATCTCGACGATTAGGTCAACTCTTAACCTAATCGGGTCAAACCCAACTGAATCCAATTCAATTGGACTTAATCCAAAAATAATTACTCAATCAAATTAAGTTAATTAGTGATCAAATCACTAATAAAACTCTCATAAATACTAATCTAAATCCGATGGCAATCGGGCATCAGAATTCATCGATATGTAACCCTGATCGAAAAGTTCCAACCAGTGGGACTCTTGACCCCGGTACCCATAATGTGTGAAACTCGTGATCAGAGAATCCTGATTCTCAATCACTGAGTCCCAAACATGTAGGATTTTACATCAGCCATCAGATCAGATAGGAACCTCTAATGTGTGTGACCCCGCAGGTTCGAACCTAAGCCGGTAGCATAGGAACCAATTCTTGTACTAATCGAAGTGACCATCTAGCAATGGTACCCGATGTTTGGATAGGTTGAAGAGTCGCAATCGCAGCACTCAGAACCTACATGAATATGGTTACTATATAATTCATCCTTTTGACCCCTGTGTTTAGGATGACTCAGGGTTAAACTGTCAACCCTGATCAGATCATCCGAATCGTGCTCAACTCAAACAGTCCTGTGACTCCTCACAAGGACTACCCTAGTCAAGGTTTTGTTAAATTGAAACACGACTGTACACAGCTCCTAAACTGGAGTGGTCAATCCCATCTTGACACACTCATCGACAAGTCAAGTACTTGACTACACCCAGCAGCCTTCTGTCACTGAATTAGAAATTCAGGTAGTCCAGTGCCTAAGTGTAGTGAGTTGCTTGCAAGTTATCGTGGCGGTCTCAGGTCGGAGGGATATTTATACCCATATTCCATCAGAGCAAATCTTGACAGCAAAAATAGCTCCGAGTCGGTCACGTTCAGTGCAGATGTACCCTTACATCTCACCTGTATGCCATACCAGTGTCTCCACACTCATTGGTTAAAAGGACAACCAACCTATATGGCACACAACGACCTATGCTTGATAAATATTGTCATCCTTAGTAACAACGTATCATTTGGTCGCGAACAGATTTAAGGACTAAACGACAAATCCTCCTTTGCGAGTCTAAATAGTCCTAAGGACTTCACCACAATATAGGAGTTCATTAGAAGATGAAATATTTTGTGATGAAAAATATCAAAATAATTTTTTTAATTTATAATTTTGTACATATATAAAAATTAGCACAACCGTCAACAGGCTGATGATTAGCTTTGGAACACTATTCCCAACAATCTCCCACTTGGCCTAAAGCCAATCGGTGCAGTATCTAATACCCATCTTCGACTTGTAGTTGTCGAACTTTTCACCGTAATGGTTTTATGAATGGGTCGGCCAGGTTCTCCTTCCCGTCGATCTTCTGAAGATCGACGTCACCTCAATCCACAATTTCCGGATGAGATGGTAGCGGCGCAGAATATGCTTCATCCACTGGTGTGCCTTTGGTTCCTTCGCCTGAGCAATGGCTCCAGAGCTGTCACAGTAGAGCAGAACTGGACCAACAAGGGAGGGTGCTACTCCGAGCTCAGTGATGAATTTCTTCAGCCACACTGCTTCTTTGGCAGCATCTGATGCAGTGACATACTCTACCTCGCAAACTGAATCAGCCACTGTGTGCTGCTTGAAACTTTTCCAGCAGATAGCCCCACCATTAAGGGTAAAAATAAATCCCGACACACTTTTGCTATCATCATGATCAGACTGAAAACTAGAGTCTATAAACCCTATAAGTCTCAAGTCCGATTCACCATAAACAAGCCACTGGTCCTTAGTATTTCTTAAATACTTCAGGATGGTTTTAACAACCTTCCAGTGATTCTCCCCTGGATCAGATTGGTATCTACTCACTACCCCTAGTGAGTATGCCACATCTGATCGCGTACATGTCATGGCGTACATGATAGATCCCACTACCCATACGCTCTCTCTCTTGAAGTATTGTCGGACAATCCCTCTTCAAGAGAGAAATTCCATGGCTTATCGGAAGATAGCCTTTTTTGAAATTCTCCATGCTGAACCTCTTCAGCATAGTATCAATATACGTGGACTGAGATAAATCAAGCAACGTTTTAGATCTATCCCTATAGATCCTCATCCCTAGGATGTAGGAAGCTTCTCCCAGATCCTTCATGGAGAACTGTGACAATAGCCAAATCTTTATTCCCTGTAATGCAGGGACATCATTCCTGATTAAGAGAATGTCATCTACATACAATACAAGAAATACTACTACTGGACCATTAGCCCACTTATAAATGTAGGGCTCTTCTCCATTCTTAACGAAGCCATACGTCTTGATCGTCTTATCAAAATGTATGTTCCAACTCCGTGATGCTTGCTTAAGTCCATAAATGGACCTCTGTAGCCTGCACACCTTAGACTCATCTGTGGACGTGAATCCTTCAGGTTGTATCATATACACCTCTTCATCCAGCTCTCCGTTTAGAAAGCTGTCTTCACATCCATCATTCAGATTTCATAGTCCAGATGGGCAGCTATCGCAAGCATAATCCGAATAGATTTGAGCATTGCCACAGGAGAAAATATCTTGTCATAGTCTATACCATAACGTTGACGATATTCTTTGACAACCAGATGGACTTTATAGGTTTCCACCTTTCCGTCTATACCCCTCTTCTTCTTGAAGACCCACTTACACCCTATGGATTTTACACCTTTAGGTGGGTCAACCAATGTCCACACATCGTTGACCTTCATGGACTCCATTTCGGATTTCATGACCTCTAGCCATTTCTCAGAGTCGGATCTCTGCATTGCATCCATGTAGGTGATCGGATTCTCATCATTTTCATCAAGTTCGATAAGATCGTCATCCCAGACCAAGAAACTATAGTATCTATCCGGTTGATGTGGTACTCTATTAGATCGCCTTAAGGGTGCTTGAACAATGGGCTCGGATTTGATCTAATCAAATCTGGTTCAGGTTCAGCAACTTGTGTCGATTTTTCCACCTGTCAAACTTCGTCTAGTTCGACCTTAGAGGCAACAGTCCCTTCACCAAGGAACTCCTTTTCCAAAAAGATTGCCTTAAGGCTGACAAACACTTTTTGCTCATCAGCTAGGTAGACGTAATACCCTTTGGTCTCTTTTGGGTACCCTATAAAATTACACTTGTCAGACCTAGGTCTAAGCTTGTTGTAATTAAATATTTAACATAAGCCGGACACCTCCAAACCCTAAGGTGCGAGAGTACTGGCTTACGTCCTATCAATATCTCATATGGCATTTTGGTTATAGACTTACTCGGAACCCTATTTAAAGGTAACAAGCTGATTCGAGTGCATATCCCCAGAGGGAGATCGGCAGACCAGCAAACCCCATCATGGATCGAACCATATCCAACAAGGTCCGATTCCTCCTTTCAGACACACCATTATGCTGTGGTGTTCCAGGAGGTGTTCACTGAGAGAGAATCCCATTCTCCCTAAGATATGTCAAAAAATCATTGGAAAGGTATTCACCTCCTCGATCAGATCGAAGAGTTTTAATACACTTTTAGTTTGTTTTTCTACCTCATTTCGGAATAGTTTGAACATTTCAAACAACTCCAATTTATGCTTCATTAAATAGACATATCCATACCTCGATAGGTCGTCTGTGAATGTTATGAAGTAGAAATATCCACCTCTTGCACTTGAGCTCATGGTCCACATACATCAGAATATACCAAACCCAAGAGTTCACTGGCTCGCTCACCTTTTTCAGTAAAAGGTGATTTGGTCATTTTACCAAGAAGACAGGACTCACAGGTTGAAGTGATTCACAATCACCTACTTCAAGAATTCTTCTTGAGCCAACCTGTTTATCTTGTTCTTATTGATATGACCTAGCCTACAGTGCCAAAAGTAGACTTCTGACACATTATCTATTCTAGGATGTTTACCGGAGGTTTGAACCACATTAACAGGTTGTGATAGAAAGTAAATTCTATTATTAAATTGTCCAACAAACATTGTAACACCATTCAAAATGATATTGCAAATATTTTTTTTATTAAAAATTGATAACCGTTCATGGCCAAAAGACCTATAGAAATAATATTTAATAAAAAGCTTGGACAATAGTGACATTCACTCAGAATTATATTTTGAGAATTGATTACAAGGTTCATGATTCCTAATGCTAGAACTAGAACTTTACTTCCATCTCCAACGTTCAGGAATCTCTCCCTTCATCAAATCTTCTACTGACCTGTAGACCCTACATCGAATTACAGATATGATAAGGGCTTCCGGTATCCAATACCCAGGCAGTAGTATCACAAATGAAAAGTTGCAAGGTGTTATCATATAAGTACCTTACTTCTTCTTCGGCCTGTTTAGGTCCAGGGAGGCAATGTATAGAGGACAGTTCTCTTCCAGTGCCCCTGCTTCTTGCAAAAGAAGCACTCTGCCTGGCTCTGGTCGGGCTTGCGCTTCTTGGTCTGACCCTGTGCAGACGTTCCAGCATGCAGCTGCACCTTCTTATTATTCTTCTTCTTGTTCTTCTTCTTCCCTTTCTTAAAGGATCGATGACTAGAAGAAGACCCTCCCACAACATTCACCGACTCCTTATGGATCTGGTGATCCTTCTCAAAGTTCTGCAGCAACCCCAACAAGCCGTGGTAGTTCACTGCAGGCTTTGTCATCCGAAAATGAGTAAGGAAGGGGAGGAAGGACTTGGGCAAAGAATTAAGGATCGCATCCTTAGCGAGCTGCTCGTGCAAGAGAAAACCCAGTTTACTTAGGCACTCAATCATTTCGATCTTGTACAGTACATGATCGGTGACTGAGGCCCCATCCCTCATCCGAGCATTGAAAATGGCACAACTAGTTTTGTGCCTTTCAATATCATCAGGCGTGCCAAAGGAGTCGTTCAACATTTGAAGCATCTCTGGGGTGGCATTCTCGAACCTGCGGCTGAACTCATCATTCATTGCCGCCAGCATTATGCACCGAACGTGGTGCGATCGTTGAGCCACTTCTGATAAGTATCTCGGATCGTCCCTCTAACGTTCGGGGCTGGCTCCTTAGGTGCCAGATCCGTTACTACATAAAGGATCTGCTCATGCTCAAGGGTGATTTTTAATTTTCAATACCAGCTATCGAAATTAGGTCCCATGAGCTTGTCATTATCTAATAATGACCGGAGGGACAGGGTAGTGGCCATAGCTGCATAAAGGAAAACCAGACCTCTATTAGTACATAAATTATAAATACTAAAGACTTGGACTTTAGTCTAAAGTTTCTCCCAGTATTTTTATGAACTGGTAGCCTCAACCTCCAATTCGAGGAATTACTTTAATTCCTTAGTGGGTACTAGAATCCACACAGACTACACACAAGTCTAACTTTGGTTGGTCAACCCATGTGCATCTATGGGTAGGTTCATAACCAGTTGTTTCTCTAAACAACTTCTAGTAATTGATTTTGCCCCAGAACCTAATCAGTAGGCTTTGGCCTCCACTGAATAGATCTGGTTAGGTCCAACCATTAACATGATTTGATTTGGTGAATCAAACCAATAAATGATCAGGCCCGACTTTGGCGGCCAACCTGACCACCATCAGAAAGACTCAAACCAAATTATCATTTTATGAATGATAATTCCATTAATCAATAAGCACCAGGCCTTTGGGCCTCCAATGATTATTAAACTAATGGACTCATTATCACTCACTTAATAGGAGGCTATGACTTAGTTATCAATATAACTTAATCATTTTTAGGGACCTAATAATTTTTGAGGATTTTATTAAAGGATAGATGAGAAGAAAATATCCAGCCAATTTCAATCCTCCCACTGACTTCACCAAGTCAGATTAAAAAGGATTTACTTAAAGCTGGCATTAGGAGCACCTAAATTAGTCAAACTGATTTACCTAATGACATGGGTGAGCCCTAATCACCAAGTGATCTAATCAAAACCTAATTCACCAGGTTGGCCAGGTAAGTGAGATCAGTGGTGGGGATAAGCCATTAACTCGTCAGAGATCAAATCACTGCGAGTAGCTCCCTTAAAAACCACTGGTCAAACTGCCAAACTTACCTTAGACACCAACCAGTTTATTAGTTTTAATTTGATCAACTTAGTAAATAGGGTTTCATTGCGTAGCCATGAATTAAGTCCATCTTGGTCTAGTTAAAGACATGGACCCATTCAACTACAACTATTGGAGTTGAGTCTAGAGTATCCTTGACCTAATCTAATTCAACTTTTGATTAGATTTGACCAATTACTCTAATTTAGTCCATTTCTTTAAGCTAACCTTAGGTCTAACCCAATTATGGACCTAATCCATCTAACCCATTGACCCACAAGTTTATGCAATTGTCTTAGGTCTTAATTCACAATTCTAGACCTACTAGACAACACTTAATTCTTTTAATTAAGTATTTGGGCTGATGGGTCAGGGTTTGGCATTTTAAAATAATTTTCAAATTTGAAAGGTTTTATTTTTTGTTCACCAAATATGTTGACTCATTTCACAAATAGATCAGCACATTTCATAAATAGCAATCCTATTGCTAATTACATAACAGAAAATAACTCAATCAAAATAAATCATGAATATTCCTTTAGATCTAATCTAACACATTCATGATAAATTTTATAATTAACTTTTATAATTAATTTCTTTCGCTGCTTCATCTGCATGGGATATAATTGCAGCGGCACCCCTACCGCCATAGGAGACCCCATCGAATGGGAGGAGAGGGCCTTTAAACCCTACTTTTCTCCTATGATCGGACGGCCATGGCAACCAACCCAATTCGATTACTTGCTACTTGGATCAAGTATATCTAAATATACCAATTTCAAAATTTAAATTTCAAATTTCAAATTTCAAATTTCAATTTAAATTTCAAATTTCAAATTTCAAATAAATTTCAAATTTCAAATTTTGAATTTCAAATTTTGAATTTTAAATTTTGAATTTCAAATTTGAAATTTCAATCAAATTTTAAATTTCAAATTTTGAATTTCAAATTTTTAAATTTTGAATTTCAAATTTTAAATTTCAAAATTCAAATTTCAAATTTTGAATTTCAAATTTTTAAATTTTAAATTTTGAATAACTTTCAAAATTCAAATTTCAAATTTAAACTTTTAGATTACAACTTAATCTACGCATGCAAATATATATATCATATCTAAGAACCCGCTCTGATACCATTTGTGGAAAATTCAGTGTAGGGGTAAAATGATAATTTAAAACTTTTTTAAAATTATGATTTTATAGTGAAAAAATATTAATTAATCTAATTAATTAATATAATTATCCTACACTAGGATCTAAATATGATATATAGCATGCATTCATTTAAATTTGAATTTCAAATTCAAACAGTAAAACTTTACTGTAATGTGTTCAAAACACAATACCTTTATGCGGGTAGTAGATCGTCATAATTTGATCACCGTCGGGAGAGTCTGATCATTGTGATGTAGCCACACAGTGTGTCTGGCTCTGCAAATTATCCACACGAAGCTCTCGGTCTGATCGACTCCTCACGAGTGCTAGCTCGTTGTAGAGCCTTTTGACGGCTGATGCTGATCGAACTCTTCGATCGATGTCTGTCGATTCTTTGGATGCTCCAGATCATCAACAGACATGCTTGAGAGGATGTTAAAATTTTTTTAAGATTTTGTGGGCTCACGACACTCATAGCTCACTTTCTCACTTCCCGAACCCAGGCTAAAACTCTAGGAAACTCACTGGAAACCTTGCACCCACTTTTCTTTCTTTTCTTTCTTTTTCTCTTGGAAGGATATGGACTTCCTTCTCACGCACAAGACTTCTCACACCCCAAAATTTTTCTCCAAAAATCTTCTTCTTACACGCCCCACTCTTCTCCTCCTTTTATAACAACATCAAATGTCTTATCCAAAAGAAAGGATAAAGATGAGTAATTGCACATTTGAATTCAAATCAAATTTTGAATTCAAATGGATACCAACTCATCCCTTATCCACTAAAGGCGTGAGGCGTGGCTTAAATTGTGCATGGAGTGATTTCATGAGAAACCTTTTCTCATGTAATAAATAGGGTGTAAAAAAAGGGATAAGGTGCAAAGATTGATTGCCCATTCAAATTCAAACTTTATTTTGAATTTGAATGGCAACCAATCATCCTTATCCATTCATATGGCACATTAAAGTGGGGCATGGAGAGGGCTTGGCATGAGAAATAATTCATGAGAAGTTTCTTCTCATTATTCAAATGGGTGCAATGGAAGTGAGGTGGCGCATGGAGATTGGGTCAAGGTGGTTTAATTATTTAAACCAACCTAATTGAACCAAATAATTTAGGTCCAATTAAACTAATTTAAACCCAACTAAATTAGGCTTAATTAGACTCAATAAAATCTTAATCAAATCAGGAATTGACTAAGCCCAACTCCTGATCAAATCAGGGACCAAACCATCTTGATGATTAGGTCAACTCTTAACCTAATCGGATCAAACCCAACTGAATCTAATTCAATTGAACTTGATCCAAAAATAATTACTCAATCAAATTGAGTTAATTAGTGATCAAATCATAATAAAACCTCTCATAAATACTAAGTCAAATTTGATGGGCAATAGGGCATCAGAATTCATCGATATGTAACCCTGATCGAAAAGTCCCAACAGTGGGACTCTTGACCCCGGTACCATAATGTGTGAAACTCATGATCAGAGAATCTTGATTCTCGATCATTGAGTTTCAAACATGTAGGATTCTACATCAGCCATCAATCAGATTGGAACCTCTAATGTGTGTGACCCCCAGGTTCGAACCTAAGCGGTAGCACAGGAACCAATTCCTGTACTAATCGAAGTGACCAACTAGCAATGGTACCCGACGTAGGATAGGTCGAAGAGTCCAATCACAACACTCAAAACCTACATGAATATGGTTACTATATAATTCATCCTTTTGACCCCTGTGTTTAGGATGACTCAGGGTTAAACTGTCAACCCTGATCAGATCATCCGAATCGTGCTCAACTCAAACAGTCCTGTGACTCCTCACAAGACTACCCTGGCAAGATTTTGCTAAATTGAAACACGACTGTACATAGCTCCTAAACTGGAGTGGTCAATCCCATCTTGACACACGCACCGACAAGTCAAGTACTTGACTACACCCAGCAGCCTTCCATCATTAAATTAGAAATTCAGGTAGTCCAGTGCCTAAGTGCAGTGAGTTGCTTGCAAGTCATCGTGGCGGTCTCAGGTCGGAGGGATATTTATACCCATATTCCATCAGAGCAAATCTTGACAGCAGAAATAGCTCAGGAGTCGGTCACGTTCAGTGCAGATGTACCCTTACATCTTACCTGTATGCCATACCAGTGTCCCCACACTCATTGGTTAAGAGGACAATCAACCTATATTGCACACAATGACCTATGCTTGATAAACATTATCGTCCTTGGTAACAACGTATCATTTGATCGCGAACAGATTTAAGGACTAAACGACAAATCCTCCTTTGTCGAGTCTAAATAGTCCCAAGGACTTCACCACAATATAGGAGCTCATTAGAAGATGAAATATTTTGGGATGAAAAATGCTAAAATAATTTTTATTAATTCATAATTCATGTACATATACAAAAATGAGCACAACCGTCAACAGGCTGACGATTGGCTTTGGGACACTATTCCCAACAGACATAGCACATTTAAAAAAATTACAAACTTCATTCATATACTTAAAAGGAGTTTAAACATAACATAAGTCTAAAATGACCATACAATATAAGTTCAATAACTTGAAAAATTCAAACATCATTGACAAACATAAGTCATACAAAATCAGTCCAAGCTCAAATAGATGATGAAACAACATGCAGCCTAGTCTAAGGTGGGGTCAGGAGGGACTGAGGAGGATGGATCCATAGACATGGAAGAACACTGCTCAACAAGCACCTCTCGAACAACGTCCTTCACCTGAGCAATAACCCACTACACAATATTTTCTATCTGATCCTCCTCAAGTCAAACTGGTGCAGGAGGCACTGGTCGAATAGATGGACCTGTGGAATATGGCATGGGCTCCAGCACACTTTGACCTTCTTCTTCTTCATCATCAACCTTGGTCCGTTGCCCTTCAATTTTTTTGTACCCCATCCACTTCAGTGATTTTTCATTGTAGGTGTCATAATGCTTCAGCTTCATAAAAGATTCTCCTTCCACATCAACACCAAAATCAATAAAATCCAAAGTAAGGATCATGCCGTAAGGTAGAGCTGGCTTATCTCTTATCCTAGCTTCTTGCATAATCCTCAACATCATTGTCAAAAAGTTAAATTTCTCTCTCTTCAGTACATGGTACATGATTGCAACATCAGACCTTATCAGATAATCAAACCGACAAATCTTAGGGATAAATATCTTGCAGGTGATATGGTGGAGCAAACGGTGTTCAGTAGACAAATGCTTTTCAAGAATTTCTTCAAAATCCAACACATCATCCCTTCCAAACAGCAGTCGCAGCCCACTAACATGATCATCTAGCCTTTCAGCCCCTACAATAGGTGCCCTCAAAAGTTCTCCAAGTTTTTCCATAGATAAATTGATCTTCACATTCTTTACTTCAGATTCAAAAGAATTGGCCTTAATTTTTGCATTCTCATAAAACTCTCTCATAAGGTTAGGGTATGTGGGTAGATCCAAAGAACATAAAAATTTCCAACCTTGAAATTTCAGACACTCATCGATCTCAAGCTGCTCTTTCTCCAAGAATCCAAAATCAATTTTTCTTCCTATAGTCACTGCCCTTGAAGAGAAAGGAATCGATTTTGTCGGAGATGGTATAGGATGTGCAGGGTACGGTGAAGGTTAAGCTAAGAGTGGAGTAGACTGCACTGGAGGTGGTGAAGATGGCAGAACATGAGTAGCTGAAGGAGGAGGAGGAGGAGCAGGGACGGCCAGAGGAGGAGGCTGAGATGACTCAGATGGAGGAGGCACATTTTGGTCTTGACGAATCTTAGTTCTCCACTCTCCTTGAAGATCCCTTGGTGAGAATGTGCGCTTGATTCGCTGACCAGATCTCTTCTTTGGTGCCATTAATCCAAAACTCTCATAGATTCTAAGTGGATTTGGGGTTTTTGGAGTGGGATTAGGGGCTCCTAGGGTTTGGAGATGAGGCACTTAGGGTTTAAGGATAGACGGCTCAAATGAAATAGTGAATGAATAGTGATGGCCCCCAAAAAATTTTGTTAAAAAAGTAGTGTCTCCTGGCACTTAGTTGACTCAGACTTATTTTGAGTCCGCTAAGTACTGGGTCAACTAAATTTTTCATGAGTCGACTCAATCTTAGTCGACTCAGAACCTGAGTTAGTCAACTCAGTCTAGCAAAGAACTGAACATTCAAAGTTTCAAGGTCAAGAATGATGCAATGAAACATGCATTTTCTAATAAAATTTAAACAAAAATTATTTAAGAAAATTCATCACAAAAACACATTCAACAATTTAACAATTTGGATCAAATAAATCTAATTGTTTTCTTATTATACAAAATCTTTCTTCATTTAATGGCTTAGTATAAATATCCATAATTTAATTTTCAGTTGGTACAAATTCAAAAGTTATGTCATTATTTTGCGTATGATCCCTAATAAAATGATGTCTGAATTCTATATATTTTGTTCTTGAATGTAATATAGGATTTTTAGTTAAATTTATGGCACTAGTGTTATCACGTCGAATAGGAATATTGTTACAAATAATACTATAGTCTTCTAGTTGTTATTTGATCTATAATAGTTGAGCACAACAACTCCCAACAGTAATGTATTCGGCTTCCACTGTAAACAAGGTTACAGAGTTTTGTTTCTTGCTAAACCATGAGACTAAATTGACTTCTAAAATTGATATATACACTTGTACCTTTCTATCTAAGCAAAACCAGTAAAATCAAAATCATTATATCTAATTAAGTCTAATGAAGATTATTTTGAGTACTATAAACCAACATCTTGAGTATTTATTAAATACTTAAAGATTCTTAGAACTACAACTACATGAGATTCTTTAAGATTTGATTAATAAGGTGTACACATGCAAATGCTAAACATTATATCCGATCTACTTGCAGTTAAATAAAGCAAAGATCCAATCATACCTCAATATAGCTTGGGATCCATTGTTTTTTTTTTTGAATCTTGATCAAGTTTGCAACTTGTGCTCATAGGGGTTCCACTTCCTCTGACATTCTTCATCTTAAATTTTCTCAGTAGTTTCTTGATATACATACTATGGTTGATGAATATTTTTTATTTGATTGCTTGATCTGAGGTTTGAGGAAGAAATTCAGCTCTCCCATCATACTCATCTCAAACTCACCCTATATAAGACTGATAAACTCTCTACACAAGACTTCATTAGTAATGCGAAATATAATGTCATCAATATATAATTGCACAATCAATAAGTCATTTGATTTTTTTTATAAATAATATTTTATCCACATTCTCTCTTTTAAAATCATTATTTAATAAAATTTACTTAACCTATCATACCAAACCTAGGTGCTTGTTTTAATCTATATAAGGCTTTCTTATGTTTATATATATGATTAGGCAATTCTTGATTTTCAAAACTTAGAGGTTGTTCTATATAAACTTCCTCCATAATTAATCCATTCAAGAATATATTTTTTATATCTATTTAAAAAAGTTTAAAATTCATAACATAAGCAAATGCTAAGAGAAATCCAATAGCTTTAAGTCAGCCACAGATGTAAAAGATTCATCAAAATCAATTTTCTCTTCTTGATTGCATCTTTGTGCAACTAGTCTAGCCTTATTTCTAATTATATTATCCTTCTCATCAAGTTTATTTCTAAAGACCCATTTAGTTCTAATAACTAAAAAGTTTTTAGATTTTTCAACTAGTTTGCAAATTTTGTTCCTTTCAAATTGGTTTACCTCTTCTTGTATTATCAAGTCTAATTTGGATCTTTTTCAGTCTCAATTATATTTTTAGATTCTAAATGAGATATAAATATAAAATGATTCATAGCTTCCCTAAGTGATGCTTTAGTTTTAATACCATGAGATGGATCACCTATTATTAATTTCTTAGGATGATTGTGATCATACCTCCATTCTTTTGGTAAATTGGATATGCCTTATTCATCTTGGGGTTGTGGCACCTCTTTTTCAACATCTTGCTCTTCATCTTCTTTTTTTTGAGAGAGAGTATCTTCAAGTGTCATATCTTTCAACTCTTTTTCAAGATTACCTGTATTAACATCAAACTCTTCATCTCTTATTTTAAGAGAGTTAGTTTCATCAAAAATGACATACATCAATTACTTTACAATCAGTATTCTTTTATTAAATACTCTATATGCTTTACTATTAGATGAATAACCTAAAAAAATATATTTATCTAATTTTACATCAAATTTACCAAGTTTATCTTTACCATTAATTAAAATGAAATATCTACATCCAAAAACTTTAACATATGAAACATTAGGTTTCTTTTCTTTATAAAGTTTATATAGAGTTTTCTTCAAGATAGGTCTAATTAATGCTCTATTTAGCATATAGTATGTGATGTTAATAGCTTCCACCTGAAAGTATTTTAAGAGATTATTTTCACAAAGCTGAAGGAAAAACCACCTTTTTCCTGTGTAGGATCTTCCAGATTTCATCAAATTTGGGGCAGAATAAATTTTAAATTTTTATCCTACACTATTTAGATCTAATGTCTATTAGATTTAATTTTATTATCTGATATTTTAATTTCAAAATTAAATCTAAAAGTATGAGAAACCTAGACATACCTCAAGGGTAATCTAATTACCCTGTAGATGATCGTAGCACTGCCTGAGGTTCTGATGTAGCCACATAAGCGTCTGGCCTCTACCAGTATCCACTCAGGTAGGATCTAGAATATATTCTCCTCATGATTCTACATCCAAAAATCAGATCAATATCTAATTTGAAAGTACTTTAGAACTCCTTCTGAAGTTGGAGCAGCAGCCTGTCAAAGATGTCCTGTAGCCTTCTGTTCCAGGCGTCACCACGCCTTGCACCTATGCCAGATGAACATCCAACTTCTTGGATGTGAAGAGGGGAGAAAGGAGAGCAGGGAGGATGTAGAGAAGAGGGGAGGGGGCAGCATCCAATGGGTTTTTTGCACAAAACAAGTTCTGCCCTAAAACCCTAGGTGCAGCAGGGTTTATACAAACCCTGTATGCTGCGCAGTGCCACATCATTCGACCAATCAAAAAAATTCCAATAAATTTTGGAAAAATTCTAATTGATGGAGTGATGTCATCTAATCACATCAGATAAGAATCCCCATGCTCTCTCCTATGTTGGCACCAACAATGGATAGGCTCAAATAAGGTGGCGCCAAAGAGTCCAAGTTTATCAGGACTCTTTGGTTCTTATCCATTTGGGGTGCCCACTTAAATCCAATTGGGCTCATGCCATAATCTGATTATGGCACCCAATTTGATTAGCTTTAGGTATGTGGACACTCCACAAAAATCCTCCAATAAGTCCTCTTCAGTTTAAGACCCATATGTCAACTTTTGACAGATGTCCTAAAATAAAATTGGCAGGTGCTAGAAATTGGCAGGTGTTGTCTTAAATTCATCTCATGAATTAAGACAATCTTTTCTGAGCTAGACAAGCTTCATTTAGACTGAGAAAAATCTTTCCAAGGTTCTCTAGATAAGCAGATCACATTTGGCTAGTAGAGACAGAAAAGATTACACGAGGAGAAAGTTAGGCTCAATCGAGTGCTAGCATGATTTCCTTGAACCTAATTGGATCTTATCCAAATCAATTGGGCTAGCCAATTGATGACATCCAGACCCTAACCCTTATTTGTGTGACCAGTTAGGTTCAATTCTGTATGGTAATGAGACATGTCGTGATCTCATCATCGACATCATCGAAACTCCTTTCGATGAATCAAAACTCTTCTAATTCAGACAATTAGAATGATCGATCATCAAAATCATTCTAATTGCTCTCAAAATTCACCAGTGACACCTAGCAGTATATGGTGGCAACCCATCAGAACTAAAGATGAACCTCTCGGTGCAGCTACCTGTGTGATTGAGTTCCTCTATCATGAGTCCCGACTGAATTAGGGTTAAGGTGAACTCGTCAAACCCAACATCAGTCATATGAATCAATCGATCGATCCGAGTCCGATGTGAAACCCCAATGAAAAACTCTTTTCCATTATTTCACTCTGCCATGGCCATGGGCTTAAGGACTCGATCTTTCGATCACCATAGGACTACTCCTCTCATCTATCGAGGTTGATAGATCCCATCTTGATGCGATCTGGTTCCTACAATGAATATGCTATAGCCAACATACACCTCAGGGTTTCGGATGGCTAGGAGACGAGTTATGGTGTAGTCAAACTATAACACACTCAAGGTGAACTGACGATGCACCTCAGGTCAAAGAACTAGACACACAACTGCAGCATCGAGCTAGTCATCGATGAGAAGGTAGACTTCCTTATGACTGCTCGAGGTGGTCACGCTCAGTACTCTCATTCTCAATAAATACCTGTACTCTCACTTTGGTGTCTCCACACCGTAGACTCAAGACTCATCTACCCTAAGAAGCGATCGTACACCAACCTTCCAGATCATCACCATCCTCGTGATGATCCTATGGTCAGGAGTAGTTTATGAGTTAGTTATGTAAATTCATGCCTTAAATTTTCAACTCTTGAAAATATGAATTAACATTCTCACTAACTCAAAGGATGTATCACAGACACAATATACACAATGTGATAGAAGAATAACCCTTTTATTCATTTATAGTCAAAATTATAATTTTGCCCTTAGATATGTACATGAATGTGTCAGCCGATCTGGCATCTAGGGCACACATCTAACAAACTCCCACTTGACCTAATGCCAATTGGCTACATATCTAAGTCCCATCTTCTCAAGATGGGCTTCGATCTTCTGTGGATCCAATGGCTTAGTCAGCGGGTCTGCCACATTATCTGTGGAGTCGACTCTCTTGACCTCGACATAACCCTTTTCGAGGTAATCACGGATCAGATGGAATCGCCGCTCATGTGCTTGGACTTATGGTGAGACCTTGGCTCCTTAGCTAGGGCTATGGTGCCATTATTATCGTAGTAAAGAGGGATGGCATCCGATGACATCACTCCAAGCTCTGCGGCAAACTTCTTATACCAGAATGCCTCCTCGCAGCTTCCGATGCAGTAATGTACTCTGCCTCCATGGTGAATCTGCAATCACCGTTTGCTTGAAACTCTTCCGCTAACTGCACCACCATTACAAATGAACAAACTCTCAGATGTGACTTTCGATCATCTATATCAGACATAAAGTCTGAGTCTGTAAATCCTTGAATCTGGAGTTCTCCATTCTCAAAGACTAGAAACATATCCTTAGTCCTTCTCAAGTACTTAAGGATACATTTCATAGAAGTCCAGTGCTCTTCGCCTGGATTCGACTGATATCTGCTTGTGACACTCACAGCATGGGCTATATCAGGTCGTGTACATAGCATGGCATACATGAGGCTCCCTATTGCCGAAGCATAAGGGATCTTGCTCATGCGTTCAATCTCCTCAGGTGTGCTAGCGCACATCTTCTTGGAGAGATGAATGCCATGTCTAAAAGGCAATAAACCTCTTTTGGAGTTTTCCATGCTAAACTCTTTAGCACCTCCTCTATGTACATCTTCTGTGAAAGTCCTAGCATCCTATTTGGTCTATCTCTATAGACTTAATACCCAGTATAAAGGATGCCTCTCCTAGATCTTTCATAGAGAACTCCTTAGACAATCATACTTTGACTGAGGTCAACATGGGAATGTAATTCCAATTAGGAGGATGTCATCCACGTACAATACGAGGAAGATAATTGTACTCCCACTGACCTTTTTGAACACACAAGGTTCCTCTTCATTCTTGATGAAACAAAATATTTTGATCACATCATTGAAACAAGTATTCCAACTCCGAGATGCTTGCTTAAGTCCATAAATGGACCTTTGCAGTTTGCAGACCTTGTGATCATCATCACTGGATGTGAAACAAGCAGCTGTTCCATATAGATATCTTCCTCAAGATATCCATTTAAGAATGCTGTTTTCACGTCCATCTGCTATATTTTATAATCAAAATAGGCTGCAATAGCAAGCAATGTGCGGATGAATTTTAGCATGGCTACAGGCGAGAAGGTATCCTGATAGTCAATGCCTTCACGCTGACTATAACCTTTCACTACGAGCCTAGCCTTGAATGTCTCCACATTCCCATCTGCACCTATCTTTCTCTTGAAGATCCATTTACACCCAATAGGTACAATACCTTTAGGTAGATCTACCAAGGTTCAAACTTGGTTTGAGTGCATCGACTCAATTTTTGATCTCATTGCCTCTAACCATTTCTCAGAATCAATATCTGATATCACCTCGTCATAGGTCTTGGGATATCACCATGAACCCCATTTCCCATGAGAAACATTTCCTCTACATCCTCTTGTATGGTACCTAAGTACCTTTCAGGAGGATGGAAAACCCTAGTCGATCTACGAGGTGGAAGAGATTGTGCTAGGACTGGTTCTAATTGATTGGGTTCCTCAGGTTCTTTAGCTCGTTGCTCTTGGGAGACATTCTCCTTGTGCTTAATTATTCTTCCGATGCTACCATCTTGAATAAACTATTTTTAAAGAAAAATAGCATTTCGACTCACAATCACATTGTGGTCTTCCAGAATATAAAAATAGTACCTAATGACTCTTTAGGATATCCTATGAATCGAGCTTTAAAAAACTTGAACTCTAACTTGTCCATCTGCTGTCTCTTGACATGAGCCGGACAACCCCAAATTCTGAGATGATTCAGACTTGGCTTCTTACCATGCCATATCTCATACGGTGTGGTAGAAATGATTTTAGAGGAAACCCTATTCAATACATAAATTGCTGTCATGAGACAATATCCCCAAAGAAAATCAGGGAGGTCCGTGAAGCTCATCATGGAACGGACCATATCTAATAGGGTCTGATTTCTTCATTTGAAATCCCATTGAGTTGAGGCATTCTAGGTGGAGTCCATTGTGAGACTATGCCATTGTCCTTAAGATAGTCTAGGAATTTCCGACTAAGGTATTCACCTCCTCGATCTGATCGAAGAACCTTAATGGGCTTTCCTGTTTGTTTTTCTACCTCATGTCAGAATTCTTTGAACTTTTCAAAGGCTTCAGACTTGTGTTTCATTAGAAACATATATCCGTACCTAGACATATCATTGGTAAAGGTAATGAAGTAGACAAAGTTGCCTCTAGCGGCACATCAAATGGGCCGCACACATCCATATGTACTAGGGCAAGTAGGTCTGTGGCCCTTTCCCATGTCCCACAAAAGGGAGCTTGGTCATTTTGCCTTGAAGGCATGATTCACAAACTGGATATGACTCGAAAGTCAACGGACTCAGTAGCCCGAATTTTTCAATTTGTTAACCCTGTCTTCTGCTATATGACCTAGCCTTAGGTGCCACAGATACTTATCATTTAGACTATCTCTAGGCCTTTTAATTCCTATGGCATTTATATTTTGCTCAATATTAAAAATAGATACATCAACATGTAACTGATAGAGACCATTAATAACAAAACCATTTCAACTTTATTATTTTCATAAAAAATTTACAATGGTCCTTATGAAAGCTAATCACATAGCCTTCTTGTGCTAAACATGAAACAGAAATCAAATTTCTGCTTACTACAGGCACATAATAATAGTCTCTTAAAATTAAATCTAATCCTAATGGTAATCGCAGAGGGTAGGTTCCTACAGCCACAGCAGTAACTCTTGCTCCGTTCCTGATGCGTAGGATCATCTCCCCATCCCTCAGCCTCCTGCTCTCCTCAAGACCCTGCATAGAAGTGCACAAATGAGCACTAGAACTAGAGTCAAGCACCCAACTAGATGCAGAAGAAACCGTAAGATTAGATTCGATAATGAGCATACCTTCAGAAGGATCATCCTTCTTGTTCTTCAGGGTGGCCAGATACTGAGGACAGTTCCACTTCCAATGGCCTTCTGACTGACAGTGGAAACACTTTCCCTTTTCAGAAGCCTTTTTCTTCGGTCCTGTCTTTTGTTCTTGCCATCCACCTTCTGTTTCTTCACAGACTTTTTTTCTTTCCAAAAGACTTTCTCTTGGAAGAAGTCCGCTCCACAGTAAGAACTGAGCCTTTTGAACCTTTCATTGAAAGCTCAGCCGTAACCAGCATATTCATTAACTCGGCCAAGGTACATTGCATCTTATGCATATGATAGTTCATGATGAACTAACCATATGCATCGAACAAAGACTGAAGGATCACATCAATATGAAAATCCTTGTGTAAGATGATACGAGCTTCTCAAGCTCCTCAAGATCCTTGATCATTGTCAAACAATGATCTTGGACTGACTGTCCATCATGCATCTTGGCCTTAAAAAGTCTTTGACAGACTTGATACTTGGCTGTGCGACTCTGTTCACCAAACAACTCTTGTAGGTGAGCCAATATTTGTGGGTAGTCAAAATATTTTCATGTTGGCGCTGCAAGTCATCAGATATTGCACCCAACATGTAGTACCTGGCTTTGTTATCATCGTCCATCCACTTTTTCAGAGATGCTCTCTGTTTAGCAGTCGGACTGCTGGCATGGCAGGTGGGTCCTGGTCCAAGACATGAGTCAATTTTTGAAATCCAGAATAATTCTGTAGTTTCTCAACCAGTCCTTAAAATTTGGTCCAGTCAGTCTATGAGTGTCTAGAATTTTGGTCAGGGGGTTTGAGGCAGACATGTTTCCTGTAGAGAGTCGAAAGTTTCTAGTTAGATTTTATAATCAGACTCAACCAATTTGTTTAGGATTTTTATTTTTAAACAAATTAGGCTCCCACTATTTTCTCAGATCCCTACACTCCCTTGGTAGAGATGTGAAAATCTCTTGATTAGTGATTTCTAGTGGGTGGTGCGTCTTACCGACTGGCTCATCACCTCACCTAACAGTTATTGGTGATGGGTCAACCGATGAGTGGACAACTCTTGTCCAATGATTCTCTAATCATGGTGCACTCAAAACTTGGTCTCTAATTCATGAAGCTCACCGTATCCGGGATATTGCTCCAATCCTTAGTTAAGCCAAACCCACCATTTGCACGAACTAGATTCTTAATTGGGTCCCTCATCGTATCCGAAATATTGAGCCCAACCCATCCTCTAATCCATAGCATCCAATGCCTAATGGACATGGTTGCGTCTTCCCGTGCAACTGAGCCACTATAACCAGCCGAGAACAATCAACCCCGGGAAGGGCCCGCACATCCACAATGGTGGAAGATCTAGACTTAATATTTTCTTAGGAAGATTTGATTTAAGTCTCTTTAAACTTGACTTGATATAGTCATAACAATTATGACTAACCTAGTGGCATGGGTTAGCTCGAATTGTTAGCCACCTCAAATCAGAACTGGATCGACACATATGGCCAGGTAAGTGAGATCGGTGGAAGGGATACACCATTAACTCGATAAGAACACATTCGAGTTGAGTAGCCCCCAATTAAAAACCAATCGATCGCATCTGCCGAACTTACCTTAGACACCAAATTATCGAACCAGAACTAATTGGGTTAGCCTACAATCCAGACTCTAACCTCTGAGCCAAATTAGGTCTTAACATGATCAAGTCACATCTAAATGTGATTCGACCTTGACCCAGACTTAATCCTATTAGGCTGGTCAATTAGTAGCTTTCATGATCTCACCTAACCAACTCTTGATTCAGTTTGATCAACCGCTAGACCTAATTGAGCTACCCAAGCCCGAATCCAATTTTATGAAAATATCTTAGATCTGAAATTCTCAATTTTAGACCTAATTTAATTTCATAAACTTAATACATTAATTAAGTTTGGGTTCATAAACAAAGCATGTATAATACATCCTAAGATTTCAGGATCTAAGGTTTTGCAGAAAAGTAAGTTTTGATTTTGATTAAGGATGAACGCGCGGCACCCCTACACGTCATATGAACACCCCATTGAATGAGAGGAGAGGGCCTTTAAACCCTACTTTTCTTATGATCGGACGGCCATGAGGAACACCTTAACCAAAAATATAAATTTAACTACAAAACTAGTTAGATCTAAATTAACATATCACATATACAATTTAAAATCTAATTAATATATGCTTTGCATACATCTCATGTATCAAAAATTAATCTAATTAACATGCTTTCAGATTTGATACATCACATGTAATATCTGAAAAATAAGATTTAAATTGAACTATTCAAAATTAAATCTATTCTAGACAAGTTACTAGATCAGTTCTACAACTAGTCTAGGCATGTAACAGATTAATTTTATAAAAAAATTAAAATTTTATTTTTTATTTTTTGATCTGATTATAATACTTATAACATCAAAAAAAAAAGAATAAATTAGATTTAATTTATATTTTAATTTTATTAAAATATAAAACTTAAGACTATTCATGGATTCAACTAATCCTAGTCTAGTCATGCATCTCATGCATGTTAGATCATCTTAGATTTAATTTTAAATATTTTAATTTTAATCTATCACATTGATATGATATATAAAATTATTTAATATCAAATAAATTAAAATTAAAATTAGATCTAAATTAGATCTGAAATAGAGCCAACAACCTGGCTCTGATACCACTTGAAGGAAAAACCACCTTTTTCCTGTGTAGGATCTTTCAGATTTCATCAAATCTGGGGCAGAATAAATTTTAAATTTTTATCCTATTATTTCAGAACTAATATCTATTAGATATAATTTTATTATCTAATATTTTAATTTTAAAATTAAATCTAAAAGTATGAGAAACATAGACATACCTCAAGGGTAATCTAATTACCCTTAGATGATCGCAGCACTGCCTGAGGTTCTGATGTAGCCACGCAAGCACCTGGCCTCTACCAATATCCACTAGGTAGGATCTGAATATCTTTCCTCATGATTCTACACTCCAAAAATCAGATCAATATCTGATTTGAAAGTACTTCAGAACTCCTTCTGAAGTTGGAGCAGAGCCTGTCAAAGATGTCCTGCAGCCTTCTGTTCCAGGCTCACCACGCCTTGCACCTATGCCAGATGAATGTCCAACTTCTTGGATTGAAGAGGGGAGAAAGGAGAGATGGAGGAATAGATAAGAGGGAGGGGGTGGCATCCAATGGGTTTTTCACACAAAACAAGTTCAGCCCCGAAACCCTAGGTGCGGTAGGTTTATACAGACCCTGTATGCTGCGCAGTGCCACATCATTGACCAATCAAAAAAATTCCAATAAATTCTGAAAAAATTTTGATTAGTGGAGTGATTCATCTGATCATATCAGATAAGAATCCCCATGCTCTCTCCTATGTTGGCACCAACAATGGATAGGCTCAAATAAGGTGGCGCCAAAGAGTCCAAGTTTATCAGGACTCTTTGGTTCTTATCCATTTGGGGCACCCACTTAAATCCAATTGGGCTCATGCCATAATCTGATTATGGCACCCAATTTGATTAGGTTTAGCATGTGGACACTCCATAAAAATCCTCCAATAAGTCCTCTTCAGTTTAAGACCCATATATCAACTTTTGAAGATGTCCTAAAATGAAATTGGCAGGTGCTAGAAATTAGCAGGTGTTGTCTTAAATTCATCTCATGAATTAAGACAAGCCTTTTTTGAGCTGACAAGCTTCATTTAGACTGAAAAAATATTTCAAGGTTCTCTAGATGAGCCAGATCACATTTGGCTCAGTAGAGACAGAAAAGATTACACGAGGAAAAAGTTAGGCTCAATCGAGTGCTAGCATGATTTCTTAAACCTAATTGGATCTTATCTAAATCAATTGGGCTAGCCAATTGATGACATCCAACCCTAACCTTATTTGTGTGACCCAGTTAGATTCAATTTGTATGGTAATGAGACATGTCGTGATCTCATCATCGACATCATCGAAACTCCTTTCGATGGATCAAAACTCTTCTGATTCAGATAATTAGAATGATCGATCATCAAAATCATTCTTATTGATGCAAAAATCTACCTGCATCGGAGAAGCTGGAGTCAAGAGAGCCAGTCGCCGTCGGGACCTGCAAAGGAAGTCTAAATCGGATGTGGGGGTGCTCCGGCAAGATCCTCCAACACTCAAGTCAGTTCTCTGTCTCAACAAGAATGGAGTGCTCGAACGGAAAATTTAGTAGAGTTTTTAGATAGAAAATGAGAGCTTAGAGAATAACGTATCTGGGGTCTCCTTTTTATAAGCGGAGGGTGCAATAGATGATAGCGACGTTTGTAACCATTGGCAGTGGGCCGTTCGGGCTAGGAAGAGTTTGTTATGAAAAGTAGTGGAATGGAATCATGGTCATCACTGTGATCTGCCATGTGGAGTCTGTTGCGGGAAGAGATGCGGCGTCCGTTGTCGCGGCTTGCCAGAGGGTGGAGGAGCCGTGCGGTATCCGTCGCGGAAGTGGAGCAGAGTCATGGCCGTTATTGCGGCCTGCCAGGGAGTAATGGAGCCGTGCGGGATCCATCGTAGGAAGTGGAGCAGAGTCTTGGCCGTTACTGGGCCTGCCAGGGAGTAATGGAGCCGTGCGGGATCCGTCGCAGGAAGTGGAGCAGAGTCATGGCCGTTACTGTGGCCTGCCAGGGGGTCCAGGCCTGTCGGCCGAAGTTCGGTTGAGGTGCCTGGCAAAAAGGGGTAGCTATCCATCTGAGAGGAGCTCGGACGCTGCAAATCCAGTTGGGGTGCCTTGGGCACTACGGCGCAGGCGAGGACCTCTTGCCGTAGGAGCTCGGTCAGAGGCTTTTCACAGATGTAGTCCGATCTGTGCAGACTTCGACAAAGGGCCTACCGGCGATGGATGTCGGATGGCGCTGGAGAGGTTCGTTCGCAATGGAAGTTCGGATGAAGGCTACGGTGGAATCCAGCACGGACCACTCGTAGGAGTCGGGGCGAGGTCAAGTCGGGGATGAAGTCCGGCTCCCATAGGAGTCCGGATGAAGTCTACCTGTAGTAGAAGTCAGGGACGAAGTCTGGCTCCCGTAGGAGTCGGATGAAGTCTACCTGCAGTCAAAGTCGGGGAGAAGTCGGCTCCCGTAAGAGTCCGGATGGAGTCTACCTGCAGTAGAAGTCGGAGATGAAGTCCGGCTCCCGTAGGAGTCCGGATGAAGTCTTCCTTCAGTTGAAGTTGGGATGAAGTCCGGCTCCCGTAGGAGTTCGGATGAAGTCTACCTGCAATAGAAGTCGGGGATGAAATCCGGCTCCCGTAAGAGTCCGGATGGAGACTTCCTTCAGTTGAAGTCGGGGACGAAGTCCGGCTCCCGTAGGAGTCGGATGAAGTCTACCTGCAGTAGAAGTCAGAGACGAAGTCCGGCTCCCGTAGGAGTCCGGATGAAGTCTACCTGCAGTAGAAGTAGGAGACGAAGTCCGACTCCCGTAGGAGTCTGGATGAAGTCTTCCTTCAGTTGAAGTCGGGGACGAAGTCCGGCTCCCGTAGGAGTCCAGATGAAGTCTACCTGCAGTAGAAGTCGGAGACGAAGTCCGGCTTCCGTAGGAGTCCAGATGAAGTCTACCTGCAGTAGAAGTCGGAGATGAAGTCTGCTCTCGTAGGAGTCTGGATGAAGTCTACCTGCAGTTGAAGTCGGGGATGAAGTCCGACTCCCGTAGGAGTCCGGATGAAGTCTACCTGCAGTAGAAGTCGGAGATGAAGTCCGGCTCCCGTAGGAGTCCGGATGAAGTCTACCTCAGTAGAAGTCAGAGACGGAGTCGGCTCCCTAGGAGTCCGGATGAAGTCTACCTGTAGTTGAAGTCGGGAGAAGTCGACCGTAGGAGTCTGGAGAAGTCTCCCGTAGGAGTCCGGATGAAGTCTACCTGCAGTTGGAGTCGGGACGAAGTCTGACTCCCGTAGGAGCCCGGATGAAGTCTACCTGCAGTCGAAGTCGGGGACGAAGTCGACTGCCGTAGGAGTCCAGATGGAGTCTAGAAGGTGGTCGACCACCATGGGACTTGGGCGAAGTCCGCCCGTCGTGGAGAATCCGGCCCACACTGGTGGCAGTTTATCCATCGGCAGAACTTGGGAACGTTACAGAGGCTCGACCGTCGGAGAGGTTCGGGAAGATGCCGCCGAAGGTCGGACGTCGGTAGAACCCCCAGAGGGTCACTTTGGCGCGAACTTCGACTGAGGGGGTATTTTATACCCAACACCAGTCCCCCTACTTTCGAGTTCGAGTTTCGAATGAAGGAAGTACAGAGAAATTTTTACAGCCGAAGTTGTCTCCTCGAATCCTATGCACGATCGCCTCAGATATTCTGGCATTTAATGCACCGTGCCGGAGTCTTTTCAAATCGGGGCGATCCGAAGGGACCTTTTGGAATTTTCGCTGGAGCGTTGGCCTAGGTACAGGCAGTAATGCTCTGTCAGCTGTCAGCTGCTTTTTGCCGCCTGCTGTGGCGAGTGGGACTTGTGGCGAGCGCGGGTCGGCCTGGGGAGATCTGCGATCATTATAGCACCAGATCCCAGGGGCTATTTAAACCCGCCTTTCCGCCTTCAGAAGTCTCATTCCGCCTGAAAGTTCTGTCGGTGTCTGCCTTCTCTCCAAGAGCTCTGATCCTTTTTGGCGTCCACCTTGGCCCTAGGGCTCTTCGAGTCATCCCTGTCCTCGCATCTCTGCATCTTTCGGAGCTACTTAGGTTAGTCCCGAAACTTCCGCTTCTCTCCTTGCCATCTAGGTGCTCTTTCTCCTCCATTTTTCTTCCGCCGCGTTCCCCTAGTTTGGTCCCCCGCGAACCTTTCGCCTCTTATTTCGCCTGATCCCTTCGGGATTTTTAGGGCCCATGTTTGAAATGTCTTCTGGCACTTCCGCCTCTAGTGGTTCCAGGAGTTCGTCCGCCTCAGCCCCAGAACCCTCATTCTGTAGACAAACCCTCATCTAGGGCGGGGCCTTGCCCGATTTTTGTGTCGGGTGCCATTCCTTGTTCTCTGACTCCAGATAAACTTTTACTGATAAGGGTTCAGTATGGAGTTTCTCGGAGTACGATCTAGAGCTTCCTGATCCCGCCGACTGGGCTAGTACCCCCCCACCTGGCCGTTTCAACCTGTACCAGGAGGCCTTCCGTGCCGGGCTCCATCTTCCGCTCCCGCCCTTCGTCGTCGTTCTTTTTCATTTTTTAGATATTTCTTTGGCTTCAGTTGCATCGAATTTCTTTAGGTTTCTGATAGGGTTCCTCTCCCTTTGCCACGTAGTCGAAGTTCAGCCATCTCTTTCTTTGTTTAGGCATTTTTACACTTTCAACGCCACCCCTCAGCCAAGGACTGGTGGTACTTCTCCCCCAGTTCGGCAAAAAGGGGTTACTGAAGGGTGCTCCCTCTTCAATCCATAATTGGAAGGGAAGTTCCTCTACATCCAGTGCCCGACCCTGAAGCTAGGACTGCCCCCTTGGGGCTCCCTGAGGGACTCTGTTCGTCGGACCCCCAGCCTGGGGGAGGACAACCTTCAGGCCGCCGGAAGCTTCTTAGCTATTCGACTCCTTCCCTTCCCAACCTTCTGAAGGAGCAGTTTTTGTTCAACATCGGCTTGAGCCCCCTGGATCCTATGAGTATCCCATCTTTCCTTTCTTCCTCTTTTCCCCTGCTCTTCTTCTCTCTTCTTTTTCTTCTTTTTTCTCTTTTTTTTTTACGTGCCACTTCTTCCTTTTTCGCCCCATTACTGATCTCTTTTTTTTCCTCTCTCTTCTCTTCTCTCTCTTTTCTCTTTTTTTTTTTTTAGGAATGGATGCCGAAGCAGCACGGACACTCGCCAGGGGCCTCAAGGCCCATAAAAAAAAAGCACCGCGGCCTCCGGATCGACAAAGAAGGCCAGAACGGAGGAGACGAGCTCGGCCAGCCTGCCCAGGCGGCCCTCGCGATCGACATTCCTTCAGACATCGAACCTCGGCTCCCCGGACCTCTTCAAGAGTTCCCCCGCTGAGGTTTCCGCTTCGGGGGTCTGCTTCGAGGAGGCGCCGGGGTTGAGAGGGGGAGGAGAAGGAAGTCGGTGGCCCGCAGGGTGAGTAGCCGTCGGCCACCATCGAAGAGTCCCACGGTTCTGAAGAAGAGCGGGAGAGAATCCCTTTAATGACAGGGACTTGATAAAGCGGCTGATCGACGGCTGCATCCTGCCCGAGGTCATCCAGAGGATTGATCGCGTCGATCCCGAACAGTGGGTTTGGGACTCCCTAGGGTCCTTTCTCGAGGTAAACAGGTTCACCTTCCCCATCTCCTCGCTCCTTCATTCAATTAATTCTCAACTCTCTTTCTGACCTCCTGGCCAGCCTTGCAGATCGGGCACCAGCTCCTTGCCAACATCGAGGCGACGAACCGGGCGAGAAGGGATGCCATCCAGGCGGAGGAGAGTCGCAGGGCCAAAGTCACCCGCTTCAAAGAAAAGGTTGCTGAGGTAGCCAACCTCCAAGAGGCCCTTAGAGAAGAAAAGCAAACCTCAGAGGAGACGGTGAGGAAGGCGGAGGCCGAGGTCGCAAATTTGATGGAGCAGTTTTCGGTCTGATCTCAGAGGCCAGGGTCCTAGCAGTGGAGGAGTTCAAGGCCTCCGCGGAGATGAGGGACCTGAATGTCAAATTCGGCCAAGAAGCATTCATTAAGGGTTTGAGCTCTATCAGGAGAAGGTGGTCAAGAAATTTCCCGAGCTCGACTCAGCTTCTTGGAGAGGTTCTGAAAATGAAGCCGGGCCCTCTCCCACTGCTACTACCACCGCAGCCCCCCTTCCGGGAACACCGAGCCCCCAACTCCTATTTTAGAGGTCTGAGGCCTCTGACTTTGTATTTTTTTTTTTTTTTTTTCCCTCTTGTCTTTAAGAAATATTCAATAATAAAATTGGGTTTCTTCTTATGAGGTCTTCTCCACTCTTCTTCCCCCCTCTCCTTTTTTTTTCTTTGCAATAAGACGCGTCTTGACGCTTTGTCTCCCGATGGCAGTGTCCTGCCGAAGTGCTTCCCTTGCCACAGAAAATTCTACTGAAGTCACGATCCAACGTCTGAAGAAGAAAGTTCATCATTTAACAAAAAGGTCGAAGGAGATGGATGGCGAACTTCGCAGGTTGAGGGAGAGTCACTCTGAGACCACCATGGAGGCCACCCACTTTCGAACCTCCACGTGAAGGGGATCATGGAGCATAGCCGGAGGAAAGCGAACTTCAAGAAGGAGCTTGAGGAACATAAGAAGCATGCCAGCGATCGATTATGGGCCCAAGCTGCCAAGATCAGCTCTCTCAGAGTGGAGCTGTCAGCTGCACAGGAGAGATTAGCCAGTTGGAAGGAAGCTCATCCCGGCTTCCGACTCGGGCCGACTGTGATCGGGAATAGTCGAAGAAGTTCTCCGATCTTCAGCAACAGCTCCAGGATGCTGAGGCGAGCTATAACGCGTATTAGATAGGTTGGTGCAAGCAGGTGGACGACTATAGGGGGAAGCTCAGGATGACGACCGACGAGATTGCCCGCCTTCAAAGGCAGCTAGCTGAAGGAGCTCTGTTTGCTCCTATTCGGGATCCTGACGAACTCCAATCTCTGAGAAGAATCGTAAAGAGCTATCTGTTGCCCTTGGGAGGGAAGGCTGAACTGCAGCAATTGAAGATCCAGTTGGTATACGAGCAGCAGGCAGTCAAGGACGCGGAGGCAGAATCCGAGGTCCTGAGAAAAAGGCATCGAGAGGTGGAGAACGAAAGCCAGTGACTTCATCAGAGATATATAGAGATGCTAATGAAAGAGAAAGAATTGGAAGAAGAAGTTGAAAGCTTAAGGCACTCCCTGATGAGGGTCGAAGCCGAAAGTTTGAAGTCGGAGGAAGCCGGGTCCCCTAGGGCTCTTTTTGTTTTTCGTCCTTCTATGTGTCTTCTTTTGCCGCTTGTTTGTTTGTTGGCGTTGTTTTTTTTTTTTTTTTTTTTGATGTCGATGTCGTCTGGAGGTTCTTGGTCATTGTCGCGTCAGCTTGCTTTTCTTGTCATCTTTCTTCTTCAGCCTCAAGGGCTCTGTAATGTATACTTAATTAATGACACAAAAAAAAATTTTTCGTTACCTCTTTTACTCATGTGTTGAATTGTCATTTGCCGAGCTTCCTCCGGCTTTTGCCTGTCCAATATCGATGCCATTCGGAGGTATCCGATCGCCGTCGCATTGACCCGCCTTCTGTTTATGGTCGCTGATTTGTTCGGGACCACTCGGGTTTGATGCCTCCTTTCAGAGTTCGAGCTTGGAGGTCCGGGCTTCTCGTCGCCCTGAGGAAGCCATCCTATCTTGGCCTGTGTTGAGAGCTTTCTGGAAGGCCGGGATTTTGATAAGAACCCCAATCCTCGCTGAGACGAGTTCCCTGCATCTTTGATGCAATTTATTTTTCATTCGTCGCTGATGCAGTTCGTCACTTTCCTTTTAACTCCCCTCTCCTTTTTCCTTTTCTTTTTGTGAGGGTTTTTCCTCTGCTCTTAGTGGGGTCGCGGGAGCACGAAGGGGCGCTGGAAGGTTTCTTCTTTCTTATTAGGTCTTGAATGACAGACCTTAATTGTGTCAGGACGAGGTTCTTCCCCTATTTCTGACGTAATCGTTTTAGCTCAGGTTAGGACGAGGTCTCCTCTTGTCTCTAACAGGCTATGGGGCACATATGGCGTTGCGGGCCTCTCCCCCACGGTCTAAGTGTAACCGGGCCTTCGACCTTGCTCAGTTAGGGCGAGGTTCTCCTCTGTCCCTAACAGGCTGTGGGGGCACATATGGGCATTGCAGGGCCTCTCCCCCATCCGATCTAATAACGGGCCTTCGACTTTGCTCATGTTAGGGCGAGTTCTCCTCCTGTCCCTAACATGGCTGTGGGGGCCATATGGGCGCTGTATGGCCTCTCCCCCATCCGGTCTACAAATAATCGGGCCTTCGACTTTGCTCATGTTAGGGCGAGGTTCTCCTCCTGTCCCTAACATGGCTGTGGGGGCACATATGGCGCTGTATGGCCTCTCCCCCCATCCGGTCTAAATAACCGGCCTTCGACTTTGCTCATGTTAGGGCGAGGTTCTCCTCCTGTCCCTAACATGGCTGTGGGGCGCATATGGGCGCTGTTGGCCTCTCCCCCCATCCGATCTAAAGTAATCGGGCCTTCGACTTTGCCCATATTAGGGTTTATTTTCGTTGTCCGAAGGGGTCATCCCCTGTCGTTACAAGTCCATGCCAAAAAGGAAAAGATGTGCAGATCTGAAAGGAATCTTGATTTAAAGCGAGGTCGTTCGTAATACATTTACAAGTTTTCAAATCCCAGGGTTGTAGAGGTCTGCTTCCTGTCAAGGTCCTCCAGAGACGGAGTTGATGATCCCAATTGGAGGCCGATCTCCGGCTGCTCTTCCCTCCTTGGCGCTCAGGTTGCGGCAGGGCCCTTGGCCGATCTTCTCTACCCTCAGGTCGCGTCGAATGAACCTGTCGAGCCGACCTCGTCGGATGAGCTCCTCGATCTCGTCTCGGAGCTGAATGCATTCCTCCGTGTCGTGGCGTGGTCACGATGGTAGAGGCAGAACTTGTTAGGATTGTACTTTCCGGGTGCGTGCGCATCCTCTCTGGCCTTGGGAGCTGCTCTCTGACCTCCATCAACACCTGGGTTTTCGATGCGTTGAGGGGGGCATAGCTGCGAATCTTCCTGGGGGAGAGCCCGCCGAGCCCGCGCTCCGGCTTCCCTGCCTGCATGCTCGGGGAGGAGTCTGGGCGCGCTTGTGCCCGGGAGGAGTTCGAGAACGTGGCCGAGCTTCTCTCGGCCCTTTTTCGACTGCGGGCTTACTCGGGTCTCCCGCCTGCCGCTCTCTCCGGTCTCCTCATCCTTCATTTGAAGGCTTCTTCTGCTCGGGCGTACCCTTCGGCCCGAGCAATAGATCAGCAAATCTCTGGGGTACTTCTTTTTCAGGGAGAATAAAAGGTCGTTCTTCTGAAGGCCGCCTTTCAGGTGGCCATCGCTACTGATTGGTCCAAGTTCGGACCTCCAGTGCGGCGACATTGAAACGGTTGATGTAGGCCCGAATGGACTCCCCCTCCCTCTGCTTGATGTTGATGAGGGACTCCGAACCCTTCGGGGATGCCGGCTGCTAACAAAATGAGCCACAAACTGGTGGCTCATCTGATCAAAGAAAAGATGGTACTGGCTTCAGCGTCGAGTACCAGTTTCTCGCCGCTCCCTTCAAGGTGGATGGGAAAGCTCGGCATAGGATGGCGTCGGGCGTGCCATGAAGCAGCATCATTGTCCGGAAGGCCTCCAGGTGATCAACTGGGTCCGAAGTCCGTCGTAGCTTTCAAATTGAGGGAGCTTGAAGTTTGGCGGGATCGGTTCCTGCATGATCATTTGAGAAAAGGAGGGTCAGTACAAATGTCCTCACCATAAGCGGGGGGAGCATGGCGAGTTCTTCGATCCGCCGGTTCATCTCCTGGAGCCTCGATCCAGGAAATCCTCTCGACTACGGGTCTCGAGGGTCTTCTGGCAGAATGGAGGTAGAGATCTTCCAGGGGTGGAATCATGATCCGACTGAGGGCTCTCCACCCTCGGATTCATCTTTCGGGAAAGACGGGGCGACTGGCCCAAGTGGCCCGACCTACCATCGGATTTTGGAGTTCCGACGACATTCTCTCCAGCCGCACTGACGCCTGTGCTGTTGCTGCTGCTGCATGGCCTGCACGCTTCAGCGAGGCCTCTGACCTGCTGGGCCAGTAAGTCGAATTGTTCCGCGCCAACCGCCGTAGCCGGAGGAGGGGGAGGAGGCTGGGAAATTGGAGGTGAAGTCGGAGCCTGAGATCTGGCGCGGAGGCGTGGATCGCCGTGTGGATGCTTTGCGGGGAGGCATCGGGCGAAGATCTAGTGGGGGAAGGAGGAGAGGTCGTCGAAAAAGATGACGGAGGCGGTCCCGTTGAGCGCTCCTTTAAGAACAAGGGTACTGCGAAGACACAGCCCCTTCCTCTAGCGCCAATCTGTTGGTGCAAAAATCTGCCTGCGTCGGAGAAGCTGGAGTCGAGGGAGCCGCGGTCGCCGTCGGGACCTGCAAAGGAAGTCTAAACCGGAGGTGGGGGTGCTCCGGCAAGACCCTCCGACGCTCAAGTCAGTTCTCTGCCTCAACAGAATGGAGTGCTCGAACGAAAAATTTAGCAGAGTTTTGAGATAGAAATGAGAGCTTAGAGAATAACGTATCTGGGGTCCCCTTTTTATAGGCGGAGGGTGCAATAGATGATAGCGACGTTTGTAACCGTCTGGCAGTGGGCCGTTCGGGGCCAGGAGGAGTTTGTTATGAAAGTAGTGGAGTAGAATCATGGCCATCACTGCGATCTGCCACGTGGAGTCTGTTGCAGGGGAGTGAAGCGCGTCGTTGTCGCGACTTGCCAGAGGTGGAGGAGCACGGGTATCCATCGCAGGAAGTGGAGCAGAGTCGTGGCCGTTACTGTGGCCTGTCAGGGAGTAATGGAGCCGCACGGGATCCGTCGCAGGAAGTGGAGCAGAGTCGTGGCCGTTACTGTGGCCTGCCAGGGAGTAATGGAGCCGTGCGAGGATCCATCGCAGGAAGTGGAGCAGAGTCGTGGCCGTTACTGTGGCCTGCCAGGGGTCCAGGCCTGTCGGCCGAAGTTCGGTTGAGGTGCCTGGCGAAAAGGGGTAGCCATCCATCTGAGAGGAGCTCGGATGCTGCAAATCCGTTGGGGTGCCTTGGGCGCTACGGCGGCCGGCGAGGACCTCTTGCCGTAGGAGCTCGGTCAGAGGCTTTCCGCAGATGCAGTCCGGTTCGCCAGACTTCGGCAAAGGGCCACCGGGGTGGATGTCGGATGGGCTGGAGGGGTTCGTCCGCAATGGAAGCTCGGATGAAGGCTTACGGTGGGAATCCGCACGGACCGCTCGTGGTAGAAACTTGAAGTAGATCGTTTGTAGCGGAACTCAAGCGGGTCGCTTGCGGTAGGAGCTCGGGATAGGTTTACCTGCAGTCGAAGTCGGGGGCGAAGTCCGGCTCCCGTAGGAGTCCGGATGAAGTCTACCTGCAGTAGAAGTCGGGACGAGTCGGCTCCCGTAGGAGTCCGGATGAAGTCTATTGAAGTCGAATCGGGACGAAGTCCAACTCTGTAAGGAGTCGGATGGAGTCTACCTGCAGTAGAAGTCGGAGACGAAGTCTGGCTCCCGTAGGAGTCCGGATGAAGTCTTCCTTCAGTTGAAGTCGGGGACGAAGTCCGGCTCCCGTAGGAGTCCGGATGAAGTCTACCTGCAGTAGAAGTCGGGATGAATCCGGCTCCGTAGGAGTTCGGATGAGTTCCTTCAGTTGAAGTCGGGGACGAAGTCCGGCTCCCGTAGGAGTCTGGATGAAGTCTACTTGCAGTAGAAGTCGGGATGAAGTCCGGCTCCCGTAGGAGTCCGGATGAAGTCTACCTGCAGTAGAAGTCAGGGATGAAGTCCGCTCCCATAGGAGTCCGGATGAAGTCTTCTTCAGTTTTGAAGTCGGGGATGAAGTCCGGCTCCCGTAGGAGTTCGGATGAAGTCTACCTGTTAGTAAAGTCGGAGACGAAGTCTGACTCCTGTAGAAGTCCGGATGAAGTCTACCTGCAGTAGAAGTCGGAGATGAAGTCCGACTCCCGTAGGAGTTTGGATGAAGTCTACCTGTAGTTGAAGTCGGGGACGAAGTCCAGCTCCCGTAAGAGTCCGGATGAAGTCTACCTGTAGTAGAAGTGTCAGAGACGAAGTCTGGCTCCCGTAGGAGACCGGATGAAGTCTACCTACAGTAGAAGTCGGAGACGGAGTCCGGCTCCCGTAGGAGTCCGAATGAAGTCTACCTGCAGTTGAAGTCGGGGACGAAGTCTGGCTCCCGTAGGAGTCCGGATGAAGTCTACCTGCAGTAGATGTCGGAGTCGAAGTCCGGCTCCCGTAGGAGTCCGGATGAAGTCTACCTGCAGTTGGAGTCGGGGACGAAGTTCGACTCCCGTAGGAGCCCGGATGAAGTCTACCTGCAGTCGAAGTCAGGGATGAAGTTCGGCTCCCGTAGGAGTCCGGATGGAGTCTAGAAGGTGGTCGACCACCGTTGGGACTTGGGCGAAGTCCGCCTGTCGTGGAGAATTCGGCCCACACTGGTGGCAGTTTATCCATCGACAGAACTTGGAACGTTACGGAGGCTCGGCGCTGGAGAGGTTCAAAAAGATGTCGCCGAAGGTCGAACGTCGGTAAAACCCCTGGAGGGTCACTCCTGGTGCGAACTTCGGTTGAGGGGATATTTATACCCAACAATTCTAATTACTCCCAAAATCCACCAGTGACACCTAGCTGTATATGGTGGCAACCCATCAGAACTGAAGACGAACCTCTCGATGCAGCTACCTGTGTGATTGAGTTCCTCTATCATGAGTCCCGACTGAATTAGGGTTAAGGTGAACTCGTCAAATCCATATTAGTCATATGAATCAATCGATCGATCCGAGTCCGATGTGAAATCCCAATGGAAATTTTTTTTCCATTATTTCACTCTGCCATGACCATGGGCTTAAGGACTCGATCTTTTTGATCACCATAGACTACTCCTCTCATCTACCGAGGTTGATAGATCCCATCTTGATGCGATCTGGTTCCTACAATGAATATGCTACAGCCAACATACACCTCAGGGTTCCGGATGGCTAGGAGATCGAGTTATGGTGTAGTCAAACTATAACACACTCAAGGTGAACCGACGATGCACCTCAGGTCAAAGAACTAGACACACAACTGCAGCATCGAGCTAGTCATCGATGAGAAGGTTAGACTTCCTTATGACTGTTTGAGGTGGTCACGCTTAAGTACTCTCGTTCTCAATGAAATATCTATACTCTCACTCCAGTGTCTCCACACCATAGACTCAAGACTCATCTACCCTAAGAAAGCGATCGTACACCCAACCTTCCAGATCGATCACCATCCTCATGATGATCCTATGGTCAGGAGCAGTTTATGAGTTAGTTATGTAAATTCATGCATTAAATTTTCAAACTCTTGAAAATTTGAATTAACATTCTCACTAACTCAAAAAGATGTATCACAGACACAATGTACACAATGTGATAGAAGAATAACCCTTTTATTCATTTATAATCAAAATTATAATTTTTCCCTTAGATATGTACAGAATGTGTCAGCCGATCTGGCATCTAGGGTACACATCTAACAAAAGCATTCTATTGTTCTATTCTTTCTACCATCCTATTTTGTTGAGGTGTCCTAGATGCTGAAAAATTTATGATTAATTTTTTTAGAATAAAAATTTTTAAATTTATACTTTTCAAATTCAGTGTCATGATCACTTCTTATATTCAAAATACTATAATTTTTTTTATCTTATTAAATAAATCAATAAAGACATCAAAAACTTCATCTTTATGTGAATAAGAAATAAAATCTAAGTGAATCTTAGA
>NC_026001.2:63629604-63648018 GCF_000442705.2 Elaeis guineensis
AGCTTTTGCACATATTCTTTCCCATATATAACTAATGTAACTTCGACTACAAATCTTGGGGTGATCTCTCCTCCTATATGTTATAGCACATCATCTGTTAGACAAGCCCTGATTGTTGCACCTACCTTTTTCTCCAAGGACATCCATATTGGGAATAGTATCCCAAAGTCAATCGTCAGCCTGTTGATGGTTGTGCTCTTTGTTGTATTAGTACATAAATCATAAATAAATAAAAATTATTTTAGCATTTTTCATCAAATTTCATCTTTAATGTTCTTTGTGTTGTGGTGAAGTCCTTAGGACTATTTAGACTCGACAAAGGAGGATTTGTCATTTAGTCCTTAAACCAGTTGCGACCAAATGATACGTTGTTATCAAGGACAACAACATTTATCAAGCATAGGTCGTTGTGTGCCATATAGGTTGGTTGTCCTCTTAACCAAGGAGTGTGGAACACTGGTATGGCATACAGGTGAGATGTAAGGGTACATCTGCACTGAACGTGACCGACTCGGAGCTATTTCTGCTGTCAAGATTTGCTCCGATGGGATATGGGTATAACTGTCCCTCCGACCTGAGACCGCCACGTGACTTGCAAGCAACTCACTGCACTTAGGCACTGGACTACCTGAATTTCTAATTCAGTGACGGAAGGCTGCTGGGTGTAGTCAAGTACTTGACTTGTCGGTGCGTGTGTCAAGATGGGATTGACCACTCCAGTTCAGGAGCTGTGTACAGTCGTAGTTTCAATTTAGCAAAATCTTGACCAGGGTAGTCCTAGTGAGGAGTCACAGGACTGATTGAGTTGAGTATGACTCGGATGATCTAATCAGGTTGACAGTTTAACCCTGAGTCATCCTAAACACAGGGGTCAAAAGGGATGAATTATACAGTAACCATATTCACGTAGGTTTTGAGTTTGCGATTGCGACTATTCGACCTATCCAGATCGTCGAGTACCATTCTAGATGGTCACTTTGATTAGTAAGAATTGGTTCCTGTGCTACCGGTTAGGTTCGAACCTGCGGGTCACACACATTAGAGGTTCCTATCTGATCTGATGGGCTGATGAAGAGTCCTAATATTCATGGAACTATGAGTCCTATGTGTCTGGAACTCTGTGATCGAGAATTCAGATTCTCTGATCATAAGTCCACACATTTTGGGTACCGGGTCAAGAGTCCCACTGGTTTGGGACTCTTCGATCAAGGTTTCATATTGATGAACTTTGATACCCGATTGCCCATCAGAATTTGACTCAATATTTATGAGAGATTTAATTAGTGATTTGATCACTAATTAACTCAATTTGATTGAGTAATTATTTTTAGATCAAGTCCAATTGAATTGGATTCAGTTGGGTTTGACCCGATTAGGTTAAGAGTTGACCTAATCGTCGAGATGGTTTGATCCCTGATTTGATCAGGGGTTGGGCTTAGTCAATTCTGATTTGATTAAGATTTTATTGAACCTAATTAAGCCTAATTAAGTTGAGTTAATTTAGTTAATTGGCTTAACCTATTTTGATTAGGTTGGTTCAATTAAGATCAAACCACCATTTGAATTTGAATCCCTGACCACCTTAAATCTCTGTGCCCATTTGAATTCACGAGAAGAAACTTCTCATAATTTTCTCTCACCAAAGCCCTTCTCACACCCACTCTTGTGGCCCAATATTTGGATAAGATGATTAGTTAGCCATTCAAATTCAAGTGTGTTTGAATTTTGAATGGATAACTTATTCTTGGCCTACATGACATTATCCACTTTAGCGCCCACATCTCACACGAGAAAGAGGTTTCTCGTGAAACCTTTCCATGCACAAAGAGCCTCGCACCTTTCTTTTCATGCCTAAGTGGATAGGGATGAGTTGGTTTGCATTTGAATTCAAATTGATTTGAATTCAAATGTGTAACCACTTGTCTTTTATCTTCTCAGCGGATAAGACATGTTTGACTTGTTTTAAAAGATAGGGAGGATGGGCATGCGTAAAAAAATTTTGAGAAGAAATGGGGTGTGAGGAACCTTGTGCGTGAGTGAAGTCAAAACTTCGAGAGAAAAAGTAAGAAAAGAAAGAAAATGGGTGCAGGGTTTTCAGTGTGTTCCCTAGGGTTTTAGCTGGGGTTGGGAAGTGAAAAGGTGAGCTACGAGTGTCGTGAGCCCACCAAATTTTAGAGAGATTTCAACATCCTCTCAAGCATGTCTGCTGATGATCTAGTATCTAAAAAATCGACAGACATCGATCGAAGAGTTCGATCAGCATCACCATCAAAAAGGCTCTACAACGAGCTAGCACTCGTGAGGAGCCGATCAGATCGGGAGCCTCGTGTGGACGATCCGCAGAGGCCAGACACCTGTGTGGCTTGTTGTGATGATCAGAGCCTTCTCGATGTGATCAGATTACGGAGATCGACTACCCGCATAAAGGTATTGTGTTCTGAACATATTACAGTAAAGTATTTACTGTTCAAATTCGAATTTCAAATTAAATCATGCATGCTGTATATCATATTTAGATCTTAGTGTAGGGTAAACATATGTTAATTAATTAGATTAATTAATATTTCTATTTAAAATCATAATTTTGAAAAAGTTTTAAAATTATCATTTTACACCTGCACTGAATTTCGCTTCAAATGGTATCAGAGCAGGTTCTAAGATATGATATATGAATTTCATGGTAGATTAAGTTGTAATCTAAAAGTTTAAATTTAAAATTTAAAATTAAAATTTAAAATTTGAATTTTGAAAGTTTTCGAAATTCAAAATTCAAAAGTTTGAAATTCAAAATTTAAATTTTGAATTTTAAAATTTAAAATTTAAAATTCAAAATTTAAATCAAAATTTAAAATTTGAAATTTGAAATTTGTTGAAATTTCAAATTTAAAATTCAAAATTAAAATTCAAATTTAAATTCAAAATTTTAAATTTGAAATTTGAAATTTGTTTGAAATTTGAAATTCAAAAATTTAAAATTTAAATTTAAAATTTAAATTTTAAATTGGTATATTAGATATACTTGATCCAAGTAGCAAGTAATCGAATTGGGTTGGTCGCATGGCCGTCCGTTAAGGAGAAAAGTAAGGTTTAAAGGCCCTCTCTCCCATTCGATGGGGTCTCCTATGGCGGTAGGGGTGCCGCTGCAATTATATCTCATGCAGATGAAGAGCGAAAGGACTTACTATAAAAGTTCAATTGTAAAATTTATCATGAATGTGTTAGATTAGATCTAAAAGAATATTCATGATTTATTTTGATTGAGTTATTTCTATTATGTAATTAGTAATAGGATTGCTATTTATGAAATGTGCAGATCTATTTGTGAAATGAGTTAACATGTTTGGTGAACAGAAAATAAAACCTTTCAAATTTGAAAATTATTTTGAAATGTCAAATCCTGACCCATCAGCCCAAATACTTAATTAAAAGAATTAAGTGTTGTCAAGTTGGTCTAGAATTGTGAATTAAGACCTAAGACAATTGCATAAACTTGTGGGTCAATGGGTTAGATGATTAGATCCATAATTGGGTTAGACCTAAGGTTAGCTTAAAGAAATAGACTAAATTAGAGTAATTGATCAAATCTAATCAAAAGTTGAATTAGATTAGGTCAAGGACACTCTAGACTCAACTCCAATAGTTGTAGTTGAATGGGTCCATGTCTTTAACTAGACCAAGATGGACTTAATTCATGGCTATGCGGTGGAACCTATTTACTAAGTTGATCAATTAAAACTAATGAACCGGTTGGTGTCTAAGGTAAGTTCGGCAGTTTGATCAGTGGTTCTTAAGTGGGAGCTACTCGCATTGATTCGATCTCTGATGAGTTAATGGCTTATCCCCACCACTGATCTCACTTACCTGGCCAACCTGATGAGTTAGATTTTGATTAGATCACTTAGTGATTAGGGTTCACCCATGTCATTAGGTAAATCAGTGTGACTGATTTAGTGCTCCTAATGTCGGTTTTAATTAAATCCTTTTTAATCTGACTTGGTGAAGTCAGTGGGAGGATTGAAATTAGCTGGTTAATTTCTTCTCTTCTATCTTTTAATAAAATTCTCAAAAATTATTAGGTCCTAAAAATGATTAAGTTATAGTGATAACTAAGTCATAGCCTCCCATTAAGTGAGTGATAATGAGTCCATTAGTTTAATAATCATTGGAGGCCCAAAGGTCTGGTGCTTATTGACTAATGGAATTATCATTCATAGTATGATAATTTGGTTTGAGTCTTTCTGATGGTGGTCAGGTTGGCCGGCCAAAGTCGGGCCTGATCATTTATTGGTCCGATTCACCAAATCAAGTCATGTTAATGGTTAGACCTAACCAGATCTTTTCAGTGGAGGCCAAAGCCTACTGATTAGGTTCTGGGGCAAAATTGATTACTAGAAGTTGTTTAGAGAAATAACTGGTTATGAATCTACCCATAGATGCACATGGGTTGACCAACCAAAGTTGGGCTCGTGTGTAGTTTGTGTGGATTCTAGTACCCACTAAGGAATTAAAGTAATTCTCGAATTGGAGGATGAGGCTACCAGTTCGTAAAAATATTGGGAGAAACTTTAGACTAAAGTCAAGTCTTTAGTATTAATAATTTATGTACTAATAGAGGTCTAGTTTTCCTTTATGCAGCTATGGCCACTACCCTGTCACTCCGGTCATTATTAGATAATGACAAGCTCATGGGACCTAATTTCGATAGCTGGTATCGAAAATTAAAATTTATTCTTGAGCATGAGCGGATCCTTTATGTAGTAACGGATCTGGCACCTGAGGAGCCAGCCCCGAACGCGAGAGGAACGGTTCAAGACACTTACCAAAAGTGGCTCAACGATCGGACCACTGTTCGATGCATAATGCTGGTGGCAATGAATGATGAGTTCAGTCACAGGTTTGAGAATGTCCAGCCACAGGAGATGCTTCAAATGTTGAGCAACTCCTTTGGCACACCTGACGACATTGAAAGGCACAAAACTAGTTATGCCATTTTCAATGCTCGAATGAGGGATGGGGCCTCAGTCACCGATCATGTACTGAACATGATCGAAATGATTGAGCATCTAAATAAACTGGGCTTTCCCCTGCACGAGCAGCTCGATAAGGATGCGATCCTTAATTCATTGCCCAAGTCCTTCCTCCCTTTCCTTACTCATTTTCGAATGACAAAGCCTGCAGTGAACTACCACGGCTTGTTAGGGTTGCTGCAGAACTTTGAGAAGGACCACCAGCTCCATAAGGAGTCGGTGAATGTTGTGGGAGGGTCTTCTTCTGGTCGTCGACCCTTTAAGAAAGGGAAGAAGAACAAGAAGAAGAAGAACAAGAAGGTGCAGCCGCATGCTGGGACGTCTGCACAGGGTCAGACCAAGAAGCGCAAGCCCGACCAGAGCCAGGCAGAGTGCTTCTTTTGCAAGAAGCAGGGGCACTAGAAGAGGAACTATCCTCTATACAATGCCTCCCTGGACCCGAACAGGCCGAAGAAAAAGCAAGATAATTATATGATAACACCTTGCAACTTTCCCATTTGTGATACTACTGCCTAGGTATTGGATACCGAAAGCCCTTATCATATTTGCAATTCGATGCAGGGTCTTCAGATCAGTAGGAGATTTGATGACGGTGAGAGGTTCTTGAACGTTGGAGATGGAAGCAAAGTTCCAGTTCTAGCTTTAAGAATCATGAATCTTGTAATCAATTATCGTAATATAATTCTGAGTGAATGTCACTATTGTCCAAGCTTTTTATTAAATTTTATTTCTGTAGGCCTTTTGGCCATGTACGGTTATCAATTTTTAATAAAAGAAAATATTTGCAATATCATTTTGAATGGTGTTACAATATTTGTTGGACAAATAAATAATAGAATTTACTTACTGTCATAGCCTATTAATGTGGTTCAAACCTCCGGTAAATACCCTAGAATAGATAATGTGTCAGAAGTCTACCTTTGGCACTGTAGGCTACTTCATATCAATAAGAATAGGATAAATAGGTTGGCTCAAGAAGAAATTCTTGAAGTTGCTAATTGTGAATCACTTCCAACCTGTGAGTCCTGTCTTCTTGGGAAGATGACCAAGTCACCTTTTACTGAAAAAGATGAGCAAGCCAGTGAACTCTTGGGTCTGGTGCATTCTGATGTATGTGGACCCATGAGCTCAAGTGCAAGAGGTGGATATTTCTACTTCATAACCTTCACAGATGACCTATCGAGGTATGGGTATGTCTATTTAATGAAGCATAAGTCGGAGTTGTTTGAAATGTTCAAACTATTTCGAAATGAGGTAGAAAAATAAACTGGGAAGTGTATTAAAACTCTTCGATCTGATCGAGGAGGTGAATACCTTTCCAATGAGTTTTTGACATATTTAGGAGAGAATGGGATTCTTCTCGGTGGACTCCTCCTGGAACACCACAACATAATGGTGTGTCTAAAAGGAGGAATCGACCTTGTTGGATATGGTCCGATCCATGATGGGGTTTGCTGGTCTACCGATCTCCCTCTGGGGATATGCGCTCGAATCGGCTTGTTACCTTCTAAATAGGGTTCCGAGTAAGTCTGTAACCAAAATGCCATATGAGTTATGGATAGGACGTAAGCCAGTACTCTCGCACCTTAGGGTTTGGGGGTGTCTGACTTATGTTAAACGTTTAATTACGGACAAGCTTGGACCTAGGTCTGACAAGTGTAATTTCATAGGGTATCCAAAAGAGACCAAAGGGTATTATTTCTACCTAGCTGATGAGCAAAAGGTGTTTGTCAGCCTTAAGGCAATCTTTTTAGAAAAGGAGTTTCTTAGTGAAGGGACTGTTGCCTATAAGGTCGAACTTGAGGAAGTTCAGCAGGTGGAAAAATCGACACAAGTAGCTGAACCTGAACCGGATTTGATTAGATCAGATCTGGAGCCCATTGTTCCTGCACACTTAAGACGATTTGGTAGAGTACCACATCAACCAGACAGATACTATGGTTTCGTGGTCCGGGATGGAGATCCTATCGAACTTGATGAAAACGATGAGGATCCGATCACCTACATGGATGCAATGCAGAGACCTGACTCTGAGAAATGGCTAGAGGCCATGAAATCCGAAATGGAGTCCATGAAGGTCAACGATGTGTGGACATTGGTTGACCCACCCGAAGGAGTAAAACCCATAGGGTGTAAGTGGGTCTTCAAGAGGAAGAGGGGTGCAGATAGAAAGGTGGAAACCTATAAAGCCCGTCTGGTTGCCAAAGGATATCGTCAACGTTATGGTATAGACTATGATGAGATATTTTCTCCTGTGGCAATGCTCAAATCCGTTCGGATTATGCTTGCAATAACTGCCCATCTGGACTATGAAATCTGGCAGATGGATGTGAAGACAGCTTTCCTAAATGGAGAGCTAGACGAAGAGGTATATATGATACAACCTGAAGGATTCACATCCACAGATGAGTCTAAGGTGTGCAGGCTACAGAGGTCCATTTATGGATTTAAGCAGGCATCCCGGAGTTGGAACATACATTTTGATAGGACGATCAAGACGTATGGCTTCGTTAAGAACGGAGAAGAGCCCTGCATTTATAAGTGGGCTAATGGTCCAGTAGTAGTATTTCTTGTATTGTATGTGGATGACATTCTCTTAATCGAGAATGATATCCCTGCATTACAGGGAATAAAAATTTGACTGTCGTCACAATTCTCTATGAAGGATCTGGGAGAAGCTTCTTACATCTTAGGGATGAGGATCTATAGAGATAGATCTAAAAGGTTGCTTGGCTTATCCCAGTCCACGTACATTGATACTATGCTGAAGAGGTTCAGCATGGAGAATTCCAAGAAAGGCTATCTACCGATAGGCCATGGAATTTTCTCTCGAAGAGGGATTGTCCGACAACACATCAAGAGAGAGAGCGTATGGGTAGAATTCCATATGCTTCAGCAGTGGGATCTATCATGTACGCTATGACATGTACATGATCAGATGTGGCATACTCACTAGGGGTAGTGAGTAATACCAATCTGATCCAGAAGAGAATCACTGGAAGGTTGTTAAAACCATCCTGAAGTATTTAAGAAATACTAAGGACCAGTGGCTTGTTTATGGTGAATCGGACTTGAGACTTATAGGGTTTACAGACTCTAGTTTCCAGTCTGATCACGATGACAGCAAGAGTGTGTCGGGATTTATTTTTATCCTTAATGGTGGGGCTGTCTGCTGGAAGAGTTCCAAGCAGCACATAGTGGCTGATTCAGTTTTCAAGGCATTGTATGTCACTGCATCAGATGCTGCCAAAGAAGCGGTGTGGCTGAGAAAATTTATCACCAAGCTTCGAGTGGCACCCTCCCTCGTTGGTCCAGTTCTGGTCTACTGTGACAGCTCTGGAGCTATTGCTCAGGCGAAGGAACCAAAGGCACACCAGCAGACGAAGTATATTCTGCACCGCTATCATCTCATCCGAAAAATCATGGATCGAGGTGACGTCGACCTTCAGAAGATCGATGGAAAGGAGAACCTGACCGACCCATTCACTAAAGTCATTGCGGTGAAGGAGTTCGACGACTCAAGTCGAAGATGGTATTAGATACTGCACCGATTGGCTTTAGGCCAAGTGGGAGATTGTTGGGAATAGTATCTCAAAGTCAATCATCAGCCTGTTGATGGTTGTGCTCTTTGTTGTATTAGTACATAAATCATAAATAAATAAAAGTTATTTTGGTATTTTTCATCATAAATTGTCATCTTCTAATGAACTCTTGTGTTGTGGTGAAGTCCTTAGGACTATTTAGACTCGACAAAGGAGGATTTGTCATTTAGTCCTTAAACCAGTTCGCGACCAAATGATATGTTGTTACCAAGGACAACAACGTTTATCAACATAGGTCATTGTGTGTCATATAGGTTGGTTGTCCTCTTAACCAAGGAGTGTGGAGACACTGGTATGGCATACAGGTGAGATGTAAGGGTACATCTGCACTGAACATGACCGACTCTGGAGCTATTTCTGCTGTCAAGATTTGCTCCGATGGGATATGGGTATAACTATCCCTCCGACTTGAGACCGCCATGGTGACTTGCAAGCAACTTACTGCACTTAGGCACTGGACTACCTGAATTTCTAATTCAGTGACGGAAGGCTGCTGGGTGTAGTCAAGTACTTGACTTGTCGATGAGTGTGTTAAGATGGAATTGACAACTCCAGTTCAGGAGCTGTGTACAGTCATGTTTCAATTTAGCAAAATCTTGGTCAGGGTAGTCCTAGTGAGGAGTCACAGGACTGATTGAGTAGAGCACCACTCGGATGATCTAATCAGGGTTGACAGTTTAACCCTGAGTCATCCTAAACACAGGGGTCAAAAGGGATGAATTATACAATAACCATATTCACGTAGGTTCTGAGTGTTGCGATTGTGACTATTCGACCTATCTGGACGTCAGGTACCATTGCTAGATGGTCACTTCGATTAGTACAGGAATTGGTTCCTGTGCTACCGGCTTAGGTTCGAACCTGTGGGGTCACACACATTAGAGGTTCCTATCTGATCTGATGGCGATGAAGAGTTCTAATATTCATGGACTATGAGTCCTACATGTCTGGAACTCTGTGATCAAGAATAGGATTCTCTGATCATAAGTCCCACATATTTTGGGTACCGGGGTCAAGAGTCCCACTGGTTTGGGACTCTTCGATCAAGGTTTCATATTGATGAACTTTGATACCCGATTGCCCATCGAATTTGGACTCAATATTTATGAGAGGTTTAATTAATATTTGATCGCTAATTAACTCAATTTGATTGAGTAATTATTTTTGGATCAAGTCCAATTGAATTGGATTCAGTTGGATTTGACCCGATTAGGTTAAGAGTTGACCTAATTATCGAGATGGTTTGGTCCCTGATTTGATCAGGGGTTGGGCTTAGTCAATTTTTGATTTGATTAGGATTTTATTGAGCCTAATTAAGCCTAATTAAGTTGGGTTTAATTTAGTCTAATTGTGCTTAACCTATTTTGATTAGGTTGGTTCAATTAAGATCAAACCACCATTTGAATTTGAATCCCTGCACCACCTTAAATCTCTGCGCCCATTTGAATTCACGAGAAGAAACTTCTCATGAATTTTCTCTCACACAAAGCCCTTCTCATGCCCACTCTTGTGCACCAATATTTGGATAAAGATGATTAGTTAGCCATTCAAATTCAAAGCGTGTTTGAATTTGAATGGATAACTTATCTCTTGCGCCTACATGACATTATCCACTTTAGCACCCCACATCTCACATGAGAAAGAGTTTCTCATGAAACCTTTCCATGCACAAAGCATCCTCGTACCTTCTCTTCTCACACCCAAGTGGATAGGGATGAGTTGATTTTAGTTTGAATTCAAATTTGATTTGAATTCAAATGTGTAACCACTTGTCTTTATCCTCTCACGCGGATAAGACACGTTTTGAACTATTTTAAAAGAGATAGGGAGGTGGGGCGTGCCTAGAAAAATTTTGAGAGAGAAAGTGGGGCATGAGGAACTCTTGTGCATGAGTGAGAAGTCTAAAACTTCTGAGAGAAAAAGAAAGAAAAGAAAGAAAATAGGGTGCAGGGTTTTCAATGTGTTCCCTAAGGTTTCAGCCTGGGGTTCGGGAAGTGAGAAGGTGAGCTACGAGTGTCGTGAGCCCACCAAATTTTATGAAGATCTTCAACATCCTCTCAAGCACGTTTGTTGATTATCCAGAGCATCCAAAGAATTGACAGACATCGATCGAAGGAGTTCGATCAGCATCAGCCATCAAAAGGGCTCTACAACGAGCTAGCACTCGTGAGGAGCCGATCAGACCGGGAGCCTTGTGTGGATGATCCATAGAGGCTAGACACTCTGTGTGGCTATGTTGCGATAATCAAAGCCTCCCGACGATGATCAGATTGTGAAGATCGACTACCCGCATAAAGGTATTGTGTTCTGAACATATTACAATAAAGTGTTTACTGTTCAAATTTGAATTTCAAATTTAAATGCATGCATGCTGTATATCATATTTAGATCCTAGTGTAGGGTAAACACATGTTAATTAATTAGATTAATTAATATTTTTACTGTAAAATCATAATTTTGAAAAAGTTTTAAAATTACCATTTTACCCCTGCACTGAATTTCGCTACAATCCACTGCTTGTCTGTCATTTCCTCTGGCCAATCCTTCAAGGCCGAGTCCAATCCCATCTATACCAGTAGATCCTCCATCCTCACTTTTTACATGGTGAAACTCCCTTTCCCATCAAATTTCTCAAACCCTATCTTCATCCCGCTGCCCTTCATGATCAATCCCGATCAACAAACAGCAGACTAGATGGATCTGAAAAATACTTGATGTAGGGATGGTGAACAGCAACCCCATAGATCACTTTCTTTTCACAAACCCTGAAGAAAACCTTAGATCTGAAACCTTGTTGCTGATCTCTGCTGCAGATAATTTTTTGATCTTTTCTTCTTCCTCCTCCACACTCAACTGGACTTTGATACTAATTGTTAGGAACCCGCTATCTCTCCAATACCAGTGGCAATTGCACAGACCTGGGTGTTAAACTAGCCATCTGGAGAAGAGAGAATAAAGATACATGGAAGCCTAATTAGATTATAGATCCCCTGGTGTGGAACCCTAGGTGGAGACTTGGAACAAGAGAGAGAGAGAGAGAAGGGGGCTAGGTTTTATTTTTTCAAGAGAAAAAGCTCAATTGGATTCCATTTTTTTTCTTGGTATTACAAGATCTATATATGTATCAAATACAATGGGTTCAATGACCCGAGCCTAAAAAAACTTCCTAGACTAACCCAATGTACCCTATGGACATTTTTCTAGTCCAAACCCTGAGTTAGTCACCTTAGGATCTCACAAACTAAGACCCTAAGCACTAGGATCAAAACTTGACCCCAGACCAAAATAGAAACCTCGTGTAACTTCAACCCATGAACTGGATCGGCTCAGCTAAAACTGAGTCAGCTCAGTATGCCACTTAGTCGACTCATTTTTAGACTAAGTCGACTAAGTTTGTTACCACCTGCAGACTCCTGAAAGTGCACTCTCTGCCTATTCTTACAGTTAGTCGGCTTAGCTGGGACTGAGCCGACCCATCCGGACTGAGTTGGCTCAGTCTGACACTAAGTCAACCCATTTTTTATGCCATGCCAAAATATCGATAGTCTCTCTCTTTGGCATGCCCTGCAACTTGGTCGATCCATTCCTAAACTGAGTCGACCCAGTGTCTTGAAACTGCCCTTCCACTACAGTCTTCAACCCTTCTTTGGTATCTCGCTCCACCTTATGTCCCAAGGTATCCAAAGCTCAAATCAAGCCCCTCAAAGTCCTCACCGCCTGAACTTCGAATCCATGAAGAGCTATGCATGCCCTCCACCCTAGGACTAATCCTGTCTTAGCCCTAGGATCCAATCTGATCCTAGACTCCCGGAGCCAACATCCTGACCCCACCCATGAGCTCCCAAGGTTTGGGAGCATCACAAATCTCTACACTAGTCAAGTCAAAGAATCAAAAATAAATATATTGGTACATAAGTATGAGCTATTTAAAATAGAACCATATGAAACTATCATCAAAATGTTCACAAGATTCACTGATATATTAAATGATTTAAAGAGTCTCAGAAGAGACTATTCTAACAGTGATGTTATGCAAAAAATTCTTAGATGTTTGTCGAAGAATTGGGAGACAAAAGTGATTGCCATTCAAGAGATGAAGGACTTAAATAAGTTAGCATTGGAGGAGCTCATCGATTCTCTTATGACCCATGAACTGAACGTGAACCAAGGGAAGGAAGAAGAGGTGAAGAAAAAGAAAAGTATTGCCCTTAAAGCTGCTGCCATCCAAAAAGATGAAAGTGATTCTGAAGAAGATTTGGAGGATGATGAAGAGATGACAATGATAGCAAGAACATTCAAAAAGTTTATAAGGAGGAGAAAAAAATTTGAACTAAGGAGAAGATATAACAAGGGAGAAGATAGCAAAGAAAAAGAGAAGGCAAAAGAAAAAGAACAACCCCTCTGTTATAAGTGCAAGAAACCTAGGCATTTTCGGATGGATTGTCCACTATTGAAGAAAAGCTCCAAGAAGCCAAAGAAGAAAGCATATAAATCTATATGGAGCAATGATGAGGATTCTTTTTCAAGTGAGGAAGAATTTCAACAAGAAGAAAAGGCAAATCTTTGCCTTATGGCACTTGATGATGAGGTAAGTGATGATAATTCAATTTCAGATTTTACTTTTGAAGAATTATATGATGCTTTTAATGATTTAATTAGTGATTTTAAAAAAACTATCTCATAAGAATAAAGAACTTAGAAAAGAGAATCAAACTCTAAGTAAAGATAAAGCTAAAGTAGAGGAAGACATGAAGAAATTGTAAACTAGATGAATCAACTAAAAGGAATGAATCATTACAAGAAGTTAATAAATTAAAACCCATAGTAGATAAATTCACACTAAGCTCTCAAAATTTGTAAATATTAATTGAGAAACAAAAGATGGTCTTTGATAAAGCTGGCATAGGACACAATCCATTAAGAAAACAAAAATTCTTAAAGAATATATTTGCAAAATCTCAAAATCAAAGTAAGAACATAACTTGTTTTAAATGTAATAAGATTGGACATAAAGCTATAGAATACAAAATAATAAATACAAGTAAAAATTTTAACACAAACAAACCAAAAATAAGATAAATTTGGGTTCCAAAAAAAATTATTTATGCTAATCCCAAAGGACCCAAGTTAGTTTGGGTACCTAAATTTGCTTAATTATATGTGTAGGTATGCTTGACATTTGTGAGAGCTAAACAAAGATGGTATCTTGATAGCGGATGCTCGAGGCACATGATAGAAGATAAATCTTAATTTATCTCTTTTGAAGATGAGAATGGAGGTGTGGTGATTTTTGGAGACAACGATAAAGGTGAAATCAATAATATCTTGATAACACCCTCTACTTATGTAGAAAATATTCTATTAGTTGAAGGTTTCATGTATAATTTACTTAGCATTAGCCAATTATATGATAGAGGCTTTAGTATTTCATTTAAATCATCTCATTGCATTGTAACTAGTTCATTTGATGAGAGCATTAAATTTATAAGAAAAAGATAGGGCAATATTTATATTATTGACCTTGATGAACTCAAAAATAAAAATATTGAATATCTTATTACTATGAATGCTAAAATAAATGAATCTAGTTAGATTTGGCATAATAGACTAGGTCATGCAAGCACGGACTCATTGACAAGACTAATTAAATTTGACTTGGTAAAAGATTTATCTAAGATAAATTTTGAAAAGAATAAGATTTGCAAAATATGTCAACTTGATAAACAAACAAAATCTTTTTTCAATCCAAGAATATTGTTTCAACTTCTAGACCACTAGAACTACTTCACATAGATTTGTTTGGACCTATTTCATCTACTAGTTTTGGATGAAAAAGATTTGATTTTGTTATACTTGATAATTTTCTAAGATTCACTTAGATTTTATTTCTTATCACATAAAGATGAAGTTTTTGATGTCTTTATTGATTTATTTAATAAGATAAAAAAAATTATAGTATTTTGAATATAAGAAGTGATCATGACACTGAATTTGAAAAGTATAAATTTAAAAATTTTTATTCTAAAAAAAAAATTAATCATAATTTTTCAGCATCTAGGACACCTCAACAAAATAGGATGGTAGAAAGAAAGAATAGAACTTTAGTTGAAATGGCACTGATCATGCTTTTGTTAGATGTGTACCCTAGATGCCAGATCGGCTGACACATTCATGTACATATCTAAGGGAAAAATTATAATTTTGATTATAAATGAATAAAAGGGTTATTCTTCTATCACATTGTGTACATTGTGTCTGTGATACATCTTTTGAGTTAGTGAGAATGTTAATTCAAATTTTCAAGAGTTGAAAATTTAATGCATGAATTTACATAACTAACTCATAAACTGCTCCTGACCATAGGATCATCATGAGGATGGTGATCGATCTGGAAGGTTGGTGTACGATCGCTTTCTTAGGGTAGATGAGTCTTGAGTCTATGGTGTGGAGACACTGGAGTGAGAGTATAGATATTCATTGAGAACGAGAGTACTAAGCGTGACCACCTCAAACAGTCATAAGGAAGTCTACCTTCTCATCGATGACTAGCTCGATGCTGCAGTTGTGTGTCTAGTTCTTTGACCTGAGGTGCATCGTCGGTTCACCTTGAGTGTGTTATAGTTTGACTACACCATAACTCGATCTCCTAGCCATCCGGAACCCTGAGGTGTATGTTGGCTGTAGCATATTCATTGTAGGAACCAGATCGCATCAAGATGGGATCTATCAACCTCGGTAGATGAGAGGAGTAGTCCTATGGTGATCAAAAGATCGAGTCCTTAAGCCCATGGTCATGGCAGAGTGAAATAATGGAAAAAAAATTTCCATTGGGATTTCACATCGGACTCGGATCGATCGATTGATTCATATGACTAATATTGGATTTGACGAGTTCACCTTAACCCTAATTCAGTCGGGACTCATGATAGAGGAACTCAATCACACAGGTAGCTGCATCGAGAGGTTCGTCTTCAGTTCTGATGGGTTGCCACCATATACAGCTAGGTGTCACTGGTGGATTTTGGGAGTAATTAGAATTGTTGGGTATAAAATATCCCCTCAACCGAAGTTCGCACCAGGAGTGACCCTCCAGGGGTTTTACCGACGTTCGACCTTCGGCGACATCTTTTGAACCTCTCCAGCGGCCGAGCCTCCGTAACGTTCCCAAGTTCTGTCGATGGATAAACTGCCACCAGTGTGGGCCGAATTCTCCACGACAGGCGGACTTCGCCCAAGTCCCAACGGTGGTCGACCACCTTCTAGACTCCATCCGGACTCCTACGGGAGCCGAACTTCATCCCTGACTTCGACTGCAGGTAGACTTCATCCGGGCTCCTACGGGAGTCGAACTTCGTCCCCGACTCCAACTGCAGGTAGACTTCATCCGGACTCCTACGGGAGCCGGACTTCGACTCCGACATCTACTGCAGGTAGACTTCATCCGGACTCCTACGGGAGCCAGACTTCGTCCCCGACTTCAACTGCAGGTAGACTTCATTCGGACTCCTACGGGAGCCGGACTCCGTCTCCGACTTCTACTGTAGGTAGACTTCATCCGGTCTCCTACGGGAGCCAGACTTCGTCTCTGACTTCTACTACAGGTAGACTTCATCCGGACTCTTACGGGAGCTGGACTTCGTCCCCGACTTCAACTACAGGTAGACTTCATCCAAACTCCTACGGGAGTCGGACTTCATCTCCGACTTCTACTGCAGGTAGACTTCATCCGGACTTCTACAGGAGTCAGACTTCGTCTCCGACTTCTACTACAGGTAGACTTCATCCGAACTCCTACGGAGCCAGACTTCATCCCCGACTTCAACTGAAGGAAGACTTCATCCGGACTCCTACGGGAGCCGGACTTCATCTCCGACTTCTACTGCAGGTAGACTTCATCCGGACTCCTACGGGAGCCAGACTTCATCTCCGACTTCTACTGCAAGTAGACTTCATCCAGACTCCTACGGGAGCCGGACTTCGTCCCCGACTTCAACTGAAGGAAGTCTCCATCCGAACTCTTACGGGAGCCGGATTTCATCCCCGACATCTACTGCAGGTAGACTTCATCTGGACTCCTACGAGAGCCGGACTTCATCCCCGACTTCAACTGAAGGAAGACTTTATCCGGACTCCTACGGGAGTCGGACTTCGTCTCCGACTTCTACTGCAGGTAGACTCCATCCGTACTCTTACGGGAGCTGGACTTCGTCCCCGACTTCGACTACAAGTAGACTTCATTCGGACTCCTACGGGAGCCGGACTTCATCCCTGACTTCTACTGCAGGTAGACTTCATCTGGACTCCTACGGGAGCCAGACTTCATCCCCGACTTTGACCTCGCCCCGAACTCCTATGAGGGCCGGACCTCGAGCTCCTACCGCAAGCGACCCGTTTCGAGTCTCCGCTACAAACGATCTACTTCAAGTTTCTACCACGAGCGGTCCGTGCTGGATTCCCACCGTAAGCCTTCATCCGAACTTTCATTGTGAACGAACCTCTCCAGCGCCATCCGACATCCACCGTCGGTCGACCCTTTGCCGAAGTCTGTGCGAGATCGGACTACATCTGCGGAAAGCCTCTGACCGAGCTCCTACGGCAACAGGTCCTCGCCTGCCACCATAGCGCCCAAGGCACCCCAACTGGATTTACAGCATCCGAGCTCCTCTCAAATGGATAGCTACCCCTTTTTTGCCAGGCACCTCAACCGAACTTCGGCCGACAGGCCTGGACCCCCTGGCAGGCCACAGTAACGGCCACGATTCTGCTCCACTTCCTGCGACAGATCCTGTGCGGCTCCATTACTCCCTGACAGGCCACAGTAACGGCCACGACTCTGCTCCACTTCCTGCGACGGATCTCGCGGGCTCCATTACTCCCTGGCAGGCCGCAGTAATGGCCACGACTCTGCTCCACTTCTTGCGACGGATACCGCGTGGCTCCTCCACCCTCTGGCAAGCCGCGATAATGGACGCCGCTTCTCTTCCCGCAACAGACTCCATGTGGCAGATCACAGTGATGACCATGATTCCACTCTACTATTTTCATAACAAATTCTTCCTGGCCCCGAACGGCCCACTGCCAGACAATTACAAACGTCCGCTATCATCTATTGCACCCTCCGCCTATAAAAAGGGGACCCCAGATACGTTATTCTCTAAGCTCTCATTTTCTATCTAAAAACTCTGCTAAATTTTTGTTCGAGCACTCCATTCTTATTGAGGAAGAGAACTGACTTGAGCGTTGGAAGGTCTTGTCAGAGCACCTCCACCTCCGGTTTAGACTTCCTTTGTAGGTCCCAATGGCGACCGTGGCTCCCTTGACTCCAGCTTCTCCGACGCAGGCGAATTTTTGCACCAACAAGATTGGTGCTAGAGGAAGGGCTGTGTCTTCACAGTACCCTTATTCTTAAAGGGAGCACTCAATGGGACCGCCTTCCGGTCATCTTTTCTGACGTTCCTCTCCTCCTTCCCCACTAGATTTTCGCCCGATGCCTCCCCGTAAAGCATCCACATGGCGATCCACGGCCTCCACGGCCAGATCTCAAGCTCCAAATTCACCGCCAGTTTCCTCAGCCTCCTCCCCCTCCTCCGGCTACGACGGTTGGTGCGGAATAATTCGACTTACTGGCCGAGCAGGTCAGAGGCCTCGCTGAAGCGGTGTGGGCCATGCAGCAGCAGCAACAGCGCAGGCGTCAGTGCAACTGGAAAGAATATCGTCGGAACTCCAAAATCCGATGGTAGGACGGGCCACTTGGGCCAGCCCCCCGTCTTTCCCGAAAAGATGAA
>NC_026001.2:63648118-63727049 GCF_000442705.2 Elaeis guineensis
TTCTGTAGTTTCTCAACCAGTCCTTAAAATTTGGTCCAGTCAGTCTATGAGTGTCTAGAATTTTGGTCAGGGGGTTTGAGGCAGACATGTTTCCTGTAGAGAGTCGAAAGTTTCTAGTTGTTTTATAATCAGACTCAACCAATTTGTTTAGGATTTTTATTTTAAACAAATTAGGCTCCCACTATTTTCTCAGATCCCTACACTCCCTTGGTAGAGATGTGAAAATCTCCATGATTAGTGATTCTAGTGGGTGGTGCGGTCTTACCGACTGGCTCATCACCTCACCTAACAGTTATTGGTGATGGGTCAACCGATGAGTGACAACTCTTGTCCAATGATTCTCTAATCATGGTGCACTCAAAACTTGGTCTCTAATTCATGAAGCTCACCGTATCCGGGATATTGCTCCAATCCTTAGTTAAGCCAAACCCACCATTTGCACGAACTAGATTCTTAATTGGGTCCCTCATCGTATCGAATATTGAGCCCAACCCATCTCTAATCCATAGCATCCAATGCCTAATGGACATGGTTGGTCTTCCCGATGCAACTGAGCCACTATAACCAGCCGAGAACATCAACCCCGGGAAGGGCCCGCACATCCACAATGGTGGAAGATCTAGACTTAATATTTCTTAGAAGATTTGATTTAAGTCTTTTAAACTTGACTTGATATAGTCATAACAATTATGACTAACCTAGTGGCATGGGTTAGCTCGAATTGTTAGCCACCTCAAATCAGAACTGGATCGACACATATGGCCAGGTAAGTGAGATCGGTGGAAGGGATAACCATTAACTCGACAGAACACATTCGAGTTGAGTAGCCCCCAATTAAAAACCAATCGATCGCATCTGCCGAACTTACCTTAGACACCAAATTATCGAACCAGAACTAATTGGGTTAGCCTACAATCCAGACTCTAACCTCTGAGCCAAATTAGGTCTTAACATGATCAAGTCACATCTAATGTGATTCGACCTTGACCCAGACTTAATCCTATTAGGCTGGTCAATTAGTAGCTTTCATGATCTCACCTAACCAACTCTTGATTCAGTTTGACAACCTTTAGACCTAATTGAGCTACCCAAGCCCGAATCCATTTTATGAAAATATCTTAGATCTGAAATTTTCAATTTTAGACCTAATTTAATTTCATAAACTTATATATTAATTAAGTTTGAGTTCATAAACAAAGCATGTATAATACATCTAAGATTTCAGGATCTAAGGTTTTGCAGAAAAGTAAGTTTTGATTTTGATTAAGGATGAACGCGCGGCACCCCTACACGTCATATGAACACCCCATTGAATGGAGGAGAGGGCCTTTAAACCCTACTTTTCTTATGATCGGACGGCCATGAGGAACACCTTAACCAAAAATATAAATTTTAACTACAAAACTAGTTAGATCTAAATTAACATATCACATATACAATTTAAAAGCTAATTAATATATGCTTTGCATACATCTCATGTATCAAAAATTAATCTAATTAATATGCTTTCAGATTTGATACATCACATGTAATATCTGAAAAATAAGATTTAAATTGAACTATTCAAAATTAAATCTATTCTAGAAAGTTACTAGATCAGTTCTACAACTAGTCTAGGCATGTAACAGATTAATTTTATAAAAAAATTAAAATTTTATTTTTTATTTTTTGATCTGATTATAATACTTATAACATCAAAAAAAAAGAATAAATTAGATTTAATTTATATTTTAATTTTATTAAAATATAAAACTTAAGACTATTCATGGATTCAACTAATCCTAGTCTAGTCATGCATCTCATGCATGTTAGATCATCTTAGATTTAATTTTAAATATTTTAATTTTAGATCCTATCACATATGATATGATATTAAAATTATTTAATATCAAATAAATTAAAATTAAAATTAGATCTAAATTAGATCTGAAATAGAGCCAACAACCTGGCTCTGATACCACTTGAAGGAAAAACCACCTTTTTCCTGTGTAGGATCTTTCAGATTTCATCAAATCTGGGGCAGAATAAATTTTAAATTTTTATCCTATTATTTCAGAACTAATATCTATTAGATATAATTTTATTATCTAATATTTTAATTTTAAAATTAAATCTAAAAGTATGAGAAACATAGACATACCTCAAGGGTAATCTAATTACCCTGTAGATGATCGCAGCACTGCCTGAGGTTCTGATGTAGCCAGCAAGCACCTGGCCTCTACCAATATCCACTAGGTAGGATCTAGAACATCTTTCCTCATGATTCTACACTCCAAAAATCAGATCAATATCTGATTTGAAAGTACTTCAGAACTCCTTCTGAAGTTGGAGCAGTAGCCTGTCAAAGATGTCCTGCAGCCTTCTGTTCCAGGCGTCACCACGCCTTGCACCTATGCCAGATGAATGTCCAACTTCTTGGATATGAAGAGGGGAGAAAGGAGAGAATGGAGGAATAGATAAGATGGGAGGGGTGGCATCCAATGGGTTTTTCACACAAAACAAGTTCAGCCCCGAAACCCTAGGTGCGGAAGGGTTTATACAGACCCTGTATGCTGCGCAGTGCCACATCATTGGACCAATCAAAAAAATTCCAATAAATTCTGAAAAAATTTTGATTAGTGGAGTGATGTCATCTGATCATATCAGATAAGAATCCCCATGCTCTCTCCTATGTTGGCACCAACAATGGATAGGCTCAAATAAGGTGGCGCCAAAGAGTCCAAGTTTATCAGGACTCTTTGGTTCTTATCCATTTGGGGCACCCACTTAAATCCAATTGGGCTCATGCCATAATCTAATTATGGCACCCAATTTGATTAGGTTTAGCATGTGGACACTCCATAAAAATCCTCCAATAAGTCCTCTTCAGTTTAAGACCCATATATCAACTTTTGACAGATGTCCTAAAATGAAATTGGCAGGTGCTAGAAATTAGCAGGTGTTGTCTTAAATTCATCTCATGAATTAAGACAAGCCTTTTTTGAGTTGACAAGCTTCATTTAGACTGAAAAAAATATTTCCAAGGTTCTCTAGATGAGCCAGATCACATTTGGCTCAGTAGAGACAGAAAAGATTACACGAGGAGAAAGTTAGGCTCAATCGAGTGCTAGCATGATTTCCTTAAACCTAATTGGATCTTATCTAAATCAATTGGGCTAGCCAATTGATGACATCCAGACCCTAACCCTTATTTGTGTGACCCAGTTAGATTCAATTTTGTATGGTAATGAGACATGTCGTGATCTCATCATCGACATCATCGAAACTCCTTTCGATGGATCAAAACTCTTCTGATTCGGATAATTAGAATGATCGATCATCAAAATCATTCTTATTGGTGCAAAAATCTACCTGCGTCGGAGAAGCTGGAGTCAAAAGAGCCGTAGTCACCGTCGGGACCTGCAAAGGAAGTCTAAATCGGATGTGGGGGTGCTCCGGCAAGATCCTCCAACACTCAAGTCAGTTCTCTGCTCAACAAGAATGGAGTACTCGAACGGAAAATTTAGTAGAGTTTTTAGATAGAAATGAGAGCTTAGAGAATAACGTATCTGGGGTCTCCTTTTTATAAGTGGAGGGTGCAATAGATGATAGCGACGTTTGTAACCATTGGCAGTGGGCCGTTCGGGGCTAGGAAGAGTTTGTTATGAAAAGTAATGGAGTGGAATCATGGTCATCACTGTGATCTGCCACGTGGAGTCTGTTGCGGGAAGAGATGCGGCGTCCGTTGTCGCGGCTTGCCAGAGGGTGGAGGAGCCGTGCGGTATCCATCACAGGAAGTGGAGCAGAGTCATGGCCGTTATTGCGGCCTGCCAGGGAGTAATGGAGCCGTGCGGGATCCATCGTAGGAAGTGGAGCAGAGTCTTGGCCGTTACTGTGGCTTGCCAGGGAGTAATGGAGCCGTGCGAGATCCATCGCAGGAAGTGGAGCAGAGTCATGGCCGTTACTGTGGCCTGCCAGGGGGTCCAGGCCTGTCGGTCGAAGTTCGGTTGAGGTGCCTGGCAAAAAGGGGTAGCTATCCATCTGAGAGGAGCTCGGACGCTGCAAATCCAGTTGGGGTGCCTTGGGCACTACGGCAGCAGGCGAGGACCTCTTGCCGTAGGAGCTCGGTCAGAGGCTTTTCACAGATGTAGTCCGATCTGCGTAGACTTCGACAAAGGGCCTACCGACGATGGATGTCGGATGGCGCTGGAGAGGTTCATTCGCAATGGAAGTTCGGATGAAGGCTTACGGTGGGAATCCAGCACGGACCACTCGTAGGAGTTCGGGGCGAGGTCGAAGTCGGGGATGAAGTCCGGCTCCCATAGGAGTCCGGATGAAGTCTACCTGCAGTAGAAGTCAGGGACGAAGTCTGGCTCCCGTAGGAGTTCGGATGAAGTCTACCTGCAGTCAAAGTCGGGGATGAAGTCCGGCTCCCGTAAGAGTCCGGATGGAGTCTACCTGCAGTAGAAGTCGGAGATGAAGTCTGGCTCCCGTAGGAGTCCGGATGAAGTCTTCCTTCAGTTGAAGTTGGAGATGAAGTCCGGCTCCCGTAGGAGTTCGGATGAAGTCTACCTGCAATAGAAGTCGGGGATGAAATCCGGCTCCCGTAAGAGTCCGGATGGAGACTTCCTTCAGTTGAAGTCGGGGACGATGTCCGGCTCCCGTAGGAGTCCGGATGAAGTCTACCTGCAGTAGAAGTCAGAGACGAAGTCCGGCTCCCGTAGGAGTCCGGATGAAGTCTACCTGTAGTAGAAGTCAGAGACGAAGTCCGACTCCCGTAGGAGTCTGGATGAAGTCTTCCTTCAGTTGAAGTTGGGGATGAAGTCCGGCTCCCGTAAGAGTCCAGATGAAGTCTACCTGCAGTAGAAGTCGGAGACGAAGTCGGCTTCCATAGGAGTCCGGATGAAGTCTACCTGCAGTAGAAGTCGGAGATGAAGTCTGCTCTCGTAGGAGTCCGGATGAAGTCTACCTGCAGTTGAAGTCGGAGATGAAGTCCGGCTCCCGTAGGAGTCCGGATGAAGTCTACCTGCAATAGAAGTCGGAGATGAAGTTCGGCTCCCGTAGGAGTCCGGATGAAGTCTACCTGCAGTAGAAGTCAGAGACGGAGTCCGGCTTCCGTAGGAGTCTGGATGAAGTCTACCTGTAGTAGAAGTCAGAGACGAAGTCCGGCTCCCGTAGGAGTCCGGATGAAGTCTACCTGCAGTTGGAGTCAGGGACGAAGTCTGACTCCCGTAGTAGCCCGGATGAAGTCTACCTGCAGTCAAAGTCGGGGACGAAATCTGACTGCCATAGGAGTCCAGATGGAGTCTAGAAGGTGGTCGACCACCCTGGGACTTGGGCGAAGTCCGCCCGTCGTGGAGAATCCGGCCCACACTGGTGGCAGTTTATCCATCGGCAGAACTTGGGAACGTTACAGAGGCTCGACCGTCGGAGAGGTTCGGGAAGATGCCGTCGAAGGTCGGACGTCGGTAGAACCCCAGAGGGTCACTCCTGGCGCGAACTTTGACTGAGGGGGTATTTTATACCCAACACCAGTCCCCCTACTTTCGAGTTCGAGTTTCGAATGAAGGAAGTACAGAGAAATTTTTACAGCCAATGTTGTCTCCTCGAATCCTGTGCACGATCGCCCTTAGATATTCTGGCATTTAATACGCCCGTGCCGAGTCTTTTCAAATCGGGGCAATCCGAAGGGACCTTTTGGAATTTTCACTGGAGCGTTGGCCTAGGTACAGCGCAGTAATGGCTCTGTCAGCTGTCAGCTGCTTTTTGCCGCCTGCTGTGGCGAGTGGGATTTGTGGCGATCGCAGGTCGGCCTAGGGAGATCTGCGATCATTATAGCACCAGATCCCAGGGGCTATTTAAACCCGCCTTTCCGCCTTCAGAAGTCTCATTCCGCCTGAAAGTTCTGTCGGTGTCTGCCTTCTCTCCAAGAGCTCTGATCCTTTTTGGCGTCCACCTTGGCCCTAGGTGCTCTTCGAGTCATCCCTGTCCTCGCATCTCTGCATCTTTCGGAGCTACTTAGGTTAGTCCCAAACTTCCGCTTCTCTCCTTGCCATCTAGGTGCTCTTTCTCCTCCATTTTTCTTCCACCGCGTTCCCCTAGTTTGGTCCCCCGCGAACCTTTCGCCTCTTATTTCGCCTGATCCCTTCGGGATTTTTAGGGCCCGTGTTTGAAATGTCTTCTGGCACTTCCGCCTCTAGTGGTTCCAGGAGTTCGTCCACCTCAGCCTCCAGAATCCTCATTCTGTAGACAAACCCTCATCTAGGGCGGGGCCTTGCCCGATTTTTGTGCCGGGTGCCATTCCTTGTTCTCTGACTCCAGATAAACTTTTACTGATAAGGGTTCAGTATGGAGTTTCTCGGGAGTACGATCTAGAGCTTTCTGATCCCGCCGACTGGGCTAGTACCCCCCACCTGGCCGTTTCAACCTGTACCATGAGGCCTTCCGTGCCAGGCTCCATCTTCCGCTCCCGCCCTTCGTCGTCGTTCTTTTTCATTTTTTAGACATTTCTTTGGCTTCAGTTGCGCCGAATTTCTTTAGGTTTCTGATAGGGTTCCTCTCCCTTTGCCACGTAGTCGAAGTTCAGCCATCTCTTTCTTTGTTTAGGCATTTTTACACTTTCAACGCCACCCCTCAGCCAAGACTGGTGGTACTTCTCCCCCCAGTTCAACAAAAAGGGGTTACTGAAGGGTGCTCCCTCTTCAATCCATAATTGGAAGGGGAAGTTCCTCTACATCCAGTGCCCGACCCTGAAGCTGGGACTGCCCCTTGGGGCTCCCTGAGGGACTCTGTTCGTCGGACCCCAGCCTGGGGGAGGACAACCTTCAGGTCGCCCGGAAGCTTCTTAGCTATTCGACTCTTTCTCTTCCCAACCTTCTGAAGGAGCAGTTTTTGTTCAACATCAGCTTGAGCCCCTGGATCCTATGAGTATCCCATCTTTCCTTTCTTCCTCTTTTCCCCTGCTCTTCTTCTCTCTTCTTTTTTCTTTCTTTTTTCTCTCTTTTTTTTTTTACGTGCCACTTCTTCCTTTTTCGCCCCATTACTGATCTCTTTTTTTTTCCTCTCTCTTCTCTTCTCTCTTTTTCTCTTTTTTTTTTTTTTAGGAATGGACGCCGAAGCAGCACGGATACTCGCCTGGGGCCTCAAGGCCCATAAAAAAAAAAGCACCGCAGCCTCCGGATCGACAAAGAAGGCCAGAACGGAGGAGACGAGCTCGGCCACGCTGCCCAGGCGACCCTCGCGATCGACATTCCTTCAGACATCGAACCTCGGCTCCCCGGACCTCTTCAAGGAGTTCCCCCACTGAGGTTCCGCTTCGGGGGTCTGCTTCGAGGAGGCGCCCGGGGTTGAGAGGGGGAGGAGAAGGAAGTCGGTGGCCCGCAGGGTGAGTAGCCGTCGGGCCACCATCGAAGAGTCCCACGGCTCTGAAGAAGAGCTGGGAGAGAATCCCTTTAATGACAGGGACTTGATAAAGCGGCTGATCGACGGCTGCATCCTACCCGAGGTCGTCCAGAGGATTGATCGCACCGATCCCGAACAGTGGGTTTGGGACTCCCTAGGGTCCTTTCTCGAGGTAAACAGGTTCACCTTCCCCATCTCCTCGCTCCTTCATTCAATTAATTCCTCAACTCTCTTTCTGACCTCCTGGCCGTCCTTACAGATCGGGCACCAGCTCCTTGCCAACATCGAGGCAACGAATCGGGCGAGAAGGGACGCCATCCAGGCGGAGGAGAGTCGCAGGGCCGAAGTCACCCGCTTCAAAGAAAAGGTTGCTGAGGTAGCCAACCTCCAAGAGGCCCTTAAGAAGAAAAAGCAAACCTCAGAGGAGACGGTGAGGAAGGCGGAGGTCGAGGTCACAAATTTGATGGAGCAGCTTTCGGTCCTGGTCTCAAGGCCAGGATTCTGCAGTGGAGGAGTTCTAGCAGTGGAGGAGTTCAAGGCCTCCAGTGGAGGAGTTCAAGGCCTCGTCAAATTTGGCCAAGAAGCATTCATTAAGGGGTTTGAGCTCTGTCAGGAGAAGGTGGTCAAGAAATTTTCTGAGCTCGATCTCAGCTTCTTGGACGAGGCATCTGAAGACGAAGTCGGGCCCTCTCCCACTGCTACTACCACCGCAGCCCCCCTTCCGGGATCACCGAGCCCCCCAACTCCTATTTCAGAGGTCTGAGGCCTCTGACTTTGTATTTTTCTTTTATTGCAATTTTTCTTTTCCCTCTTGTCTTTAAGAAACATTCAATTAATAAAATTGGGTTTCTCCTTATAGAGGGCTTCTCCTCTCTTCTTCCCCCCTCTCCCCACCTTTTTTTTTTGCAATGAGACGTGCCTTGACACATTTGTCTCCGATGGCAGTGTCCTGCCGAAATGCTTCCCTTGCCACAGGAAATTCCACTGAAGTCTATGATCCAACGTCTGAAGAAGAAAGTTCACCATTTGACAAAGAGGTCGAAGGAGATGGATGGCGAACTTCACAGGTTGAGGGAGAGTCACTCCGAGGCCACCGCGGAGGCCACCCGCTTTCGAACCTCTACGTGAAGGGGATCATGGAGTACAGCCGGAGGAAAGTGAACTTTGAGAAGGAGCTTGAGGAACATAAGAAGCATGCCAGCGATCGATCTTGGCCCAAGCTACCAAGATCAGCTCCCTCAGAGTGGAGCTGTCGGCTGTACAGGAGAAGATTAGCCAGTTGGAAGGAAGCTCATCTCGGCTTCCGACTCGGGCCGACTACGATCGGAATCTTCAAAGAAGTTCTCCGACCTCCAGCAACAGCTCCAGAATGCCGAGGCAGCTATGATGCGTACCGGGCGGCTGGTGCAAGTGGTAGACGACTATAGGGGGAAGCTCGGGATGGCGACCGACGAGGTTGCCCGCCTTCAAAGGCAGCTAGCTGAAGGAGCTCAGTTTGCTCCTATTCGGGATCTTGACGAACTCTAATCCCTGAGAAGAACCGTAGAAGAGCTATCTGTCGCCCTTAGGGAGGGAAAGGCCGAACTGCAGCAATTGAAGATCCAGTTGGTGTGCGAGCAGCAGGCAGTTAAGGATGCAGAGGTGGAATCCGAGGTCCTGAGAAAAAGGCATCGAGAGGTAGAGAACGAAAGTCAATGACTTCATCAAAGATATATGGAGATGCTAATGAGAGAGAAGGAATTGGAGGAAGAAGTCGAAAGCTTAAGGCACTCCCTGATGAGGGTCGAAGTCGAAAGTTCAAAGTCGGAGAAAGCTGGGCCCCTTAGGGCTCTTTTTGTCTTTCGTCCTTCTATGTGTCTTCTTTTACCGCTTGTTTGTTTGTAGGCGTTGTTATTTTTTTTTCTTTCTTTTTGATGCTGATGTGTCTGGAGATTCTTGGTCGTTGCCCATTGGCTTGCCTTTCTTGTCATCTTTCTTCTTCAGCCTCAAGGGCTCTGTAATATATACTTAATTGATGACATGAAAAGGAAATTTTTCGTTACCTCTTTTACTCATGTGTTGAATTGTTATTTGTCGAGCTTCCTCCGACTTTTGCCTCACCCGATATTGATGCCATTCGAAGGTACCCGATCACCGTTGCATTAACCCGTCCTTCTGTTTATGGCCGCTGATTTGTCCGGGACCACTCGGGTTTGACGCCTCCTTTTAGAGTTCGAGCTCGGAGGTCTGAGCTTCTCGTCACCCTGAGGAAGCCGCCTTATCTTTGGCCTGTGTTGAGAGCTCTCTTGAAGGCCGAGGATCTTGATAAGAACCCCAATCCTCACTGAGATGAGGTTCCCTGCATCTTTGATGCAATTCATTTTCCATTCGTCACTGATGCAGTTCGTCGCTTTCCTTTCTAACTCCCCTTCCTTTTTTCCTTTTTCTTTTTTCGAGTGAGGGTTTTCCCTCTGCTCTTGGTGGGGTTGCGGGAAGCGAAGGGGTCGCTGGAAAGGTTCCCTTCTTTTTTTTTTTTATCTAGTCTTGAATGACCAGACCTTAATTGTTGTCAGGATGAGGTTCTTCCCCTATTCCTGACGTAATCGGTTTTAGCTCAGGTTAGGACGAGGTCCTCCTCTTGTCTCTAACAGGGCTATGGGGGCACATATGGGCGTTGCGGGGCCTCTCCCCCCACCCGATCTAAGTGAAACCGGGCCTTCGACCTTGCTCAAGTTAGGGCGAGGTTCTCCTCCTGTCCCTAACAGGGCCGTGGGGGCACATACGGGCATTACAGGGCCTCTCCCCCATTCGATCTGTAAATAATCGGACCTTCGACTTTGCTCATGTTAGGGCGAAGTTCTCCTCCTGTCCCTAACATGGCTGTGGGGGCGCATATGGGTGCTGTATGGCCTCTCCCCCCATCCGGTCTACAAATGATCGGGCCTTCGACTTTGCTCATGTTAGGGTGAGGTTCTCCTCCTGTCTCTAACATGGCTGTGGGGGCACATATGGACGCTGTATGGCCTCTCCCCCCATTCGGTCTACAAATAACCAGCCTTCGACTTTGCTCATGTTAGGGCGAGGTTCTCCTCTTGTCCCTAACATGGCTGTGGAGGCGCATATGGGCGCTGTATGGCCTCTCCCCCCATCCGATCTACAAATAATCGGGCCTTCGACTTTGCCCATATTAGGGTTTATTTTCGTTGTCCGAAGGGGTCATCCCCTTCATTACAAGTCCATGCCAAAAAGGGAAAGATATGCAGACTTGAAAGGAATCTTGATTTAAAGCGGGATCGTTCGTAATACATTTACAAGCTTTCAAATCCCAGGGTTGTAGAGGGTCTGCTTCCTATCAAGGTCCTCCAGAGATGGAGTTGATGATCCCAATTGGAGGCTGATCTCCTGGCTGCTCTTCCCTCCTTGGCGGCTCAGGTTGTGGCAGGGCCCTTGGCCGATCTTCTCTACCTTCAGGTCGACGCGAATGAACCTGTCGAGCCGACCTCATCTGATGAGCTCCTCGATCTCATCTCGGAGCTGAATGCATTCCTCCGTGTCGTGGCCGTGGTCACAATGGTAGAGGCAGAACTTGTTAGGATTGTACTTTTCGAGGTGCATGCGCATCCTTTCTGGCCTTGGGAGCTGCTATCTGACCTCCATCAGCACCTGGGTTTTCGATGCGTTGAGGGGGCATAGTTGCAGAATCTTCCTGGGGGAGAGCCCCGCCGAGCCCGGCGCTTCGAGCTTCCTTGCCTGCATGCTCGGGGAGGAGTCTGGGCGCGCTTGTGCCCGGGAGGAGTTCGAGAACATGGCCAAGCTTCTCTCAGCCCTTTTTCGACTGCGGGCTTACTCGAGTCTCCCGCCTGCCGCTCTCTCGCAGTCTCCTCATCCTTCATTTTGAAGGCTTCTTCTGTTCGGGCGTACCCTTCGGCCCGAGCTAACAGATCAGCAAAATCTCTGAGGTACTTCTTTTCCAGGGAGAATAAAAGGTCGTTCTTCTGAAGGCCACCTTTCAGGGTGGCCATCGCTACTGATTGGTCCAAGTTCCGGACCTCCAATGCAGCGACATTGAAACGGTTGATGTAGGCCCGAATGGACTCTCCCTCCCTCTGCTTGATGTTGATGTGGGACTCCGAACCCATCCGGGGATGCCGGCTGCTAACAAAATGAGCCATAAACTGGTGGCTCATCTGATCAAAGAAAAGATGGTACCCAGCTTCAGCATCGAGTATCAGTTTCTCGCCACTCCCTTCAAGGTGGATGGGAAAGCTCGGCATAGGATGGCATCGGGTGCGCCATGAAGCAGCATCATTGTCTGGAAGGCCTCCAGGTGGTCGATTGGGTCCGAAGTCCCGTCGTAGCTTTCAAATTGAGGGAGCTTGAAGTTTGGCAGGATCGGCTCCTGCATGATCATTTGAGAAAAGGGAGGGTCAGTACAAATGTTCTCACCATAAGCAGGGGGAGTGTGGCGGAGTTCTTCGATCCATCGGTTCATCTCCTGGAGCCTTCGATCCAGGAAATCTCTCGACTACGGGTCTCGAGGGTCTTCTAGCAGAATGGAGGTAGAGATCTTCCAGGGGTGGAGTCATGATCTGACTGAGGGCTCTCCACCCTTGGATTCATCTTTTCGGGAAAGACGGGGTGGCTGGCCCAAGTGGCCCGTCCTACCATCGGATTTTGGAGTTCCGACGATATTCTTTCCAGTTGCACTGACGCCTGCGGCTGTTGCTGCTGCTGCATGGCCCACACTGCTTCAGCGAGGCCTCTGACCTGCTCGGCCAGTAAGTCGAATTGTTCCGCACCAACCGTCGTAGCCGGAGGAGGGGAGGAGGCTGGGAAACTGGCGGTGAATTGGAGCTGAGATCTGGCCGTGGAGGCCGTGGATCGCCATGTGGATGCTTTACGGGGAGGCATCGGGCGAAAATCTAGTGGGGGAAGGAGGAGAGGACGTCAGAAAAGATGACCGGAGGCGGTCCCATTGAGTGCTCCTTTAAGAATAAGGGTACTGTGAAGACACAGCCCCTTCCTCTAGCACCAATCTTGTTGGTGCAAAAATTCGCCTGCGTCGGAGAAGCTGGAGTCAAGGGAGCCACGGTCGCCATTGGGACCTACAAAGGAAGTCTAAACCGGAGGTGGAGGTGCTCTGACAAGACCTTCCAACGCTCAAGTCAGTTCTCTCCTCAATAAGAATGGAGTGCTCGAACAAAAAATTTAGCAGAGTTTTTAGATAGAAAATGAGAGCTTAGAGAATAACGTATCTGGGGTCCCCTTTTTATAGGCGGAGGGTGCAATAGATGATAGCGACATTTGTAATTGTCTGGCAGTGGGCCGTTCGGGGCCAGGAGGAGTTTGTTATGAAAATAGTGAGTGGAATCATGGTCATCACTGTGATCTGCCACGTGGAGTCTTTGCGGGAAGAGAAGCGCGTCCATTGTCGCGGCTTGCCAGAGGGTGGAGGAGCCACGCGGTATCCGTCGTAGGAAGTGGAGCAGAGTCGTGGCCGTTACTGCGGCCTGCCAGGGAGTAATGGAGCCGCCGGGATCCATCGCAGGAAGTGGAGCAGAGTCGTGGCCGTTACTGTGGCCTGTCAGGGAGTAATGGAGCCGCCAGGATCCATCGCAGGAAGTGGAGCAGAATCGTGACCGTTACTGTGGCCTGCCATGGGGTCCAGGCCTGTCGGCCGAAGTTCGGTTGAGGTGCCTGACAAAAAGGGGTAGCTATCCATTTGAGAGGAGCTCGGACGCTGCAAATCCAGTTGGGATGCCTTGGGCGCTATGGTGGCAGGCGAGGACCTCTTGCCGTAGGAGCTCGGTCAGAGGCTTTCCGCAGATGTAGTCCGTCTCGCACAGACTTCGGCAAAGGGCCAACCGACGGTGGATGTCGGATGGCGCTGGAGAGGTTCGTTCACAATGAAAGTTCGGATGAAGGCTTACGGTGGGAATCCAGCACGGACCGCTCGTGGTAGAAACTTGAAGTAGATCGTTTGTAGCGGAGACTCAAAACGGGTCGCTTGCGGTAGGAGCTCGAGGTCCGGCCCTCATAGGAGTTTGGGGCGAGGTCGAAGTCGGGGACGAAGTCGGCTCCCGTAGGAGTCTGGATGAAGTCTACCTGCAGTAGAAGTCAGGGACGAAGTCCGGCTCCCGTAGGAGTCCGGATGAAGTCTACTTGCAGTCGAAGTCGGGGACGAAGTCCACTCCTGTAAGAGTACGGATGGAGTCTACCTGCAGTAGAAGTCGGAGACGAAGTCTGACTCCCGTAGGAGTCCGGATAAAGTCTTCCTTCAGTTGAAGTCGGGGACGAAGTCCGGCTCCGTAGGAGTCCAGATGAAGTCTACCTGCAGTAGATGTCGGGGATGAAATCCGGCTCCCGTAAGAGTTCGGATGGAGACTTCCTTCAGTTGAAGTCGGGGATGAAGTCCGGCTCCCGTAGGAGTCTGGATGAAGTCTACTTGCAGTAGAAGTCGGAGATGAAGTCCGGCTCCCGTAGGAGTCCGGATGAAGTCTACCTGCAGTAGAAGTCAGAGATGAAGTCCGGCTCCCATAGGAGTCCGGATGAAGTCTTCCTTCAGTTGAAGTCGGGGATGAAGTCCGGCTCCCGTAGGAGTTCGGATGAAGTCTACCTGCAGTAGAAGTCGGAGATGAAGTCTGACTCCTGTAGGAGTCCGGATGAAGTCTACCTGCAGTAGAAGTCGGAGATGAAGTCTGACTCCCATAGGAGTTTGGATGAAGTCTACCTGTAGTTGAAGTCAGGGACGAAGTCCAGCTTCCGTAGGAGTCCGGATGAAGTCTACCTGAGTAGAAGTCGGAGACGAAGTCTGGCTCCCGTAGGAGACCGGATGAAGTCTACCTACAGTAGAAGTGGAGACGGAGTCCAGCTCCCGTAGGAGTCCGAATGAAGTCTACCTGCAGTTGAAGTCGGGGACGAAGTCTGGCTCCCGTAGGAGTCCGGATGAAGTCTACCTGCAGTAGATGTCGGAGTCGAAGTCCGGCTCCCGTAGGAGTCCGGATGAAGTCTACCTGCAGTTGGAGTCGGGGACGAAGTTCGACTCCCGTAGGAGCCCGGATGAAGTCTACCTGCAGTCGAAGTCAGGGATGAAGTCGGCTCCCGTAGGAGTCCGGATGGAGTCTAGAAGGTGGTCGACCACCGGGGACTTGGCGAAGTCCCCTGTCGTGGAGAATCCGGCCCACACTGGTGGCAGTTTATCCATCGCAGAACTTGGGAACGTTACGGAGGCTCGGCCGCTGGAGAGTTCAAAAGATGTCGCCGAAGGTCGACGTCGGTAAAACCCCGGAGGGTCACTCCTGGTGCGAACTTCGGTTGAGGGGATATTTTATACCCAACAATTCTAATTACTCCCAAAATCCACCAGTGACACCTAGCTGTATATGGTGGCAACCCATCAGAACTGAAGACGAACCTCTCGATGCAGCTACCTGTGTGATTGAGTTCCTCTATCATGAGTCCCGACTGAATTAGGGTTAAGGTGAACTCGTCAAATCCAATATAGTCATATGAATCAATCGATCGATCCGAGTCCGATGTGAAATCCCAATGGAAATTTTTTTTCCATTATTTCACTCTGCATGACCATGGGCTTAAGGACTCGATCTTTTGATCACCATAGGACTACTCCTCTCATCTACCGAGGTTGATAGATCCCATCTTGATGCGATCTGGTTCCTACAATGAATATGCTACAGCCAACATACACCTCAGGGTTCGGATGGCTAGGAGATCGAGTTATGGTGTAGTCAAACTATAACACACTCAAGGTGAACCGACGATGCACCTCAGGTCAAAGAACTAGACACACAACTGCAGCATCGAGCTAGTCATCGATGAGAAGGTAGACTTCCTTATGACTGTTTGAGGTGGTCACGCTTAGTACTCTCGTTCTCAATGAATATCTATACTCTCACTCCAGTGTTCCACACCATAGACTCAAGACTCATCTACCCTAAGAAAGCGATCGTACACCAACCTTCCAGATCGATCACCATCCTCATGATGATCCTATGGTCAGGAGCAGTTTATGAGTTAGTTATGTAAATTCATGCATTAAATTTTCAACTCTTGAAAATTTGAATTAACATTCTCACTAACTCAAAAGATGTATCACAGACACAATGTACACAATGTGATAGAAGAATAACCCTTTTATTCATTTATAATCAAAATTATAATTTTTCCCTTAGATATGTACATGAATGTGTCAGCCGATCTGGCATCTAGGGTACACATCTAACAAAAGCATGATCAGTGCCATTTCAACTAAAGTTCTATTCTTTCTTTCTACCATCCTATTTTGTTGAGGTGTCCTAGATGCTGAAAAATTATGATTAATTTTTTTTTTAGAATAAAAATTTTTAAATTTATACTTTTCAAATTCAGTGTCATGATCACTTCTTATATTCAAAATACTATAATTTTTTTTATCTTATTAAATAAATCAATAAAGACATCAAAAACTTCATCTTTATGTAATAAGAAATAAAATCTAAGTGAATCTTAGAAAATTATCAAGTATAACAAAATCAAATCTTTTTCATCCAAAACTAGTAGATGAAATAGGTCCAAACAAATCTATGTGAAGTAGTTCTAGTGGTCTAGAAGTTGAAACAATATTCTTAGATCTGAAAAAAGATTTTGTTTGTTTATCAAGTTGACATATTTTGCAAATCTTATTCTTTTCAAAATTTATCTTAGATAAATCTTTTACCAAGTCAAATTTAATTAGTCTTGTCAATGAGTCCGTGCTTGCATGACCTAGTCTATTATGCCAAATCTAACTAGATTCATTTATTTTAGCATTCATAGTAATAAGATATTCAATATTTTTATTTTTGAGTTCATCAAGGTCAATAATATAAATATTGCCCTATCTTTTTCTTATAAATTTAATGCTCTCATCAAATGAACTAGTTACAATGCAATGAGATGATTTAAATGAAATACTAAAGCCTCTATCATATAATTGGCTAATGCTAAGTAAATTATACATGAAACCTTCAACTAATAGAATATTTTCTACATAAGTAGAGGGTGTTATCAAGATATTATCGATTTCACCTTTACCGTTGTCTCCAAAAATCACCACACCTCCATTCTCATCTTCAAAAGAGATAAATTAAGATTTATCTTCTATCATGTGCCTCGAGCATCCGCTATCAAGATACCATCTTTGTTTAGCTCTCACAAATGTCAAGCATACCTACACATATAATTAAGCAAATTTAGGTACCCAAACTAACTTGGGTCCTTTGGGATTAGCATAAATAATTTTTTTTGGAACCCAAATTTATCTTATTTTTGGTTTGTTTGTGTTAAAATTTTTACTTGTATTTATTATTTTGTATTCTATAGCTTTATGTCCAATCTTATTACATTTAAAACAAGTTATGTTCTTACTTTGATTTTGAGATTTTGCAAATATATTCTTTAAGAATTTTTGTTTTCTTAATGGATTGTGTCCTATGCCAGCTTTATCAAAGACCATCTTTTGTTTCTCAATTAATATTTACAAATTTTGAGAGCTTAGTGTGAATTTATCTACTATGGGTTTTAATTTATTAACTTCTTGTAATGATTCATTCCTTTTAGTTGATTCATCTAGTTTACAATTTCTTCATGTCTTCCTCTACTTTAGCTTTATCTTTACTTAGAGTTTGATTCTCTTTTCTAAGTTCTTTATTCTTATGAGATAGTTTTTTAAAATCACTAATTAAATCATTAAAAGCATCATATAATTCTTCAAAAGTAAAATCTGAAATTGAATTATCATCACTTACCTCATCATCAAGTGCCATAAGGCAAAGATTTGCCTTTTCTTCTGTTGAAATTCTTCCTCACTTGAAAAAGAATCCTCATCATTGCTCCATATAGATTTATATGCTTTCTTCTTTGGCTTCTTGGAGCTTTTCTTCAATAGTGGACAATCCATCCGAAAATGCCTAGGTTTCTTGCACTTATAACAGAGGGGTTGTTCTTTTTCTTTTGCCTTCTCTTTTTCTTTGCTATCTTCTCCCTTGTTATATCTTCTCCTTAGTTCAAATTTTTTTCTCCTCCTTATAAACTTTTTGAATGTTCTTGCTATCATTGTCATCTCTTCATCATCCTCCAAATCTTCTTCAGAATCACTTTCATCTTTTTGGATGGCAGCAGCTTTAAGGGCAATACTTTTCTTTTTCTTCACCTCTTCTTCCTTCCCTTGGTTCACGTTCAGTTCATGGGTCATAAGAGAATCGATGAGCTCCTCCAATGCTAACTTATTTAAGTCCTTCATCTCTTGAATGGCAATCACTTTTGTCTCCCAATTCTTCGACAAACATCTAAGAATTTTTTGCATAACATCACTGTTAGAATAGTCTCTTCTGAGACTCTTTAAATCATTTAATATATCAGTGAATCTTGTGAACATTTCGATGATAGTTTCATATGGTTCTATTTTAAATAGCTCATACTTATGTACCAATATATTTATTTTTGATTCTTTGACTTGACTAGTGTAGAGATTTGTGATGCTCCCAAACCTTGGGAGCTCATGGGTGGGGTCAGGATGTTGGCTCCGGGAGTCTAGGATCAGATTGGATCCTAGGGCTAAGACAGGATTAGTCCTAGGGTGGAGGGCATGCATAGCTCTTCATGGATTCGAAGTTCAGGCGGTGAGGACTTTGAGGGGCTTGATTTGAGCTTTGGATACCTTGGGACATAAGGTGGAGCGAGATACCAAAGAAGGGTTGAAGACTGTAGTGGAAGGGCAGTTTCAAGACACTGGGTCGACTCAGTTTAGGAATGGATCGACCAAGTTGCAGGGCATGCCAAAGAGAGAGACTATCGATATTTTGGCATGGCATAAAAAATGGGTTACTTAGTGTCAGACTGAGCCAACTCAGTCCGGATGGGTCGGCTCAGTCCCACTAAGCCGACTAACTGTAAGAATAGGCAGAGAGTGCACTTTCAGGAGTCTGCAGGTGGTAACAAACTTAGTCGACTTAGTCTAAAAATGAGTCGACTAAGTGGCATACTGAGCTGACTCAGTTTTAGCTGAGCCGATCCAGTTCATGGGTTGAAGTTACACGAGGTTTCTATTTTGGTCTGGGGTCAAGTTTTGATCCTAGTGCTTAGGGTCTTAGTTTGTGAGATCCTAAGGTGACTAACTCAGGGTTTGGACTAGAAAAATGTCCATAGGGTACATTGGGTTAGTCTAGGAAGTTTTTTTAGGCTCGGGTCATTGAACCCATTGTATTTGATACATATATAGATCTTGTAATACCAAGAAAAAAAATGGAATCCAATTGAGCTTTTTCTCTTGAAAAAATAAAACCTAGCCCCCTTCTCTCTCTCTCTCTCTTGTTCCAAGTCTCCACCTAGGGTTCCACACCAGGGGATCTATAATCTAATCAGGCTTCCATGTATCTTTATTCTCTCTTCTCCAGATGGCTAGTTTAACACCCAGGTCTGTGAATTGCCACTGGTATTGGAGAGATAGCGGGTTCCTAACAATTAGTATCAAAGTCCAGTTGAGTGTGGAGGAGGAAGAAAAAAGATCAAAAAATTATCTGCAGCAGAGATCAGCAACAAGGTTTCAGATCTAAGGTTTTCTTCAGGGTTTGTGAAAAGAAAGTGATCTATGGGGTTGCTGTTCACCATCCCTACATCAAGTATTTTTCAGATCCTTCTAGTCTGCTGTTTGTTGATCGGGATTGATCATGAAGGGCAGCGGGATGAAGATAGGGTTTGAGAAATTTGATGGGAAAGGGAGTTTCACCATGTAAAAGTGAGGATGGAGGATCTACTGGTATAGATGGGATTGGACTCGGCTTGAAGGATTGGCCAGAGGAAATGACAGACAAGCAGTGGATTGTAGCGAAATTCAGTGCAGGGGTAAAATGGTAATTTTAAAACTTTTTCAAAATTATGATTTTACAGTAAAAATATTAATTAATCTAATTAATTAACATGTGTTTACCCTACACTAGGATCTAAATATGATATACAGCATGCATGCATTTAAATTTGAAATTCAAATTTGAACAGTAAACACTTTATTGTAATATGTTCAGAACACAATACCTTTATGCGGGTAGTCGATCTTCACAATCTGATCATCGTCGGGAGGCTTGATTATCGCAACATAGCCACACAGAGTGTCTAGCCTCTATGGATCATCCACACAAGGCTCCCGGTCTGATCGGCTCCTCACGAGTGCTAGCTCGTTGTAGAGCCCTTTTGATGGCTGATGCTGATCGAACTCCTTCGATCGATGTCTGTCAATTTTTGGATGCTCTGGATAATCAACAAACTGCTTGAGAGGATGTTGAAGATCTTCATAAAATTTGGTGGGCTCACGACACTCGTAGCTCACCTTCTCACTTCCCGAACCCCAGGCTGAAACCTTAGGGAACACATTGAAAACCCTGCACCCTATTTTCTTTCTTTTCTTTCTTTTTCTCTCAGAAGTTTTAGACTTCTCACTCATGCACAAGAGTTCCTCATGCCCCACTTTCTCTCTCAAAATTTTTCTAGGCACGCCCCACCTCCCTATCTCTTTTAAAATAGTTCAAAACGTGTCTTATCCGCGTGAGAGGATAAAGACAAGTGGTTACACATTTGAATTCAAATCAAATTTGAATTCAAACTAAAATCAACTCATCCCTATCCACTTGGGTGTGAGAAGAGAAGGTACGAGGATGCTTTGTGCATGGAAAGGTTTCATGAGAAACTCTTTCTCATGTGAGATGTGGGGTGCTAAAGTGGATAATGTCATGTAGGCGCAAGAGATAAGTTATCCATTCAAATTCAAACACGCTTTGAATTTGAATGGCTAACTAATCATCTTTATCCAAATATTGGTGCACAAGAGTGGGCATGAGAAGGGCTTTGTGTGAGAGAAAATTCATGAGAAGTTTCTTCTCGTGAATTCAAATGGGCGCAGAGATTTAAGGTGGTGCAGGGATTCAAATTCAAATGGTGGTTTGATCTTAATTGAACCAACCTAATCAAAATAGGTTAAGCACAATTAGACTAAATTAAACCCAACTTAATTAGGCTTAATTAGGCTCAATAAAATCCTAATCAAATCAAAAATTGACTAAGCCCAACCCCTGATCAAATCAGGGACCAAACCATCTCGATAATTAGGTCAACTCTTAACCTAATCGGGTCAAATCCAACTGAATCCAATTCAATTGGACTTGATCCAAAAATAATTACTCAATCAAATTGAGTTAATTAGCGATCAAATTATTAATTAAACCTCTCATAAATATTGAGTCCAAATTCGATGGGCAATCGGGTATCAAAGTTCATCAATATGAAACCTTGATCGAAGAGTCCCAAACCAGTGGGACTCTTGACCCCGGTACCCAAAATATGTGGGACTTATGATCAGAGAATCCTATTCTTGATCACAGAGTTTCAGACATGTAGGACTCATAGTCCATGAATATTAGAACTCTTCATCGCCATCAGATCAGATAGGAACCTCTAATGTGTGTGACCCCACAGGTTCGAACCTAAGTCGGTAGCACAGGAACCAATTCCTGTACTAATCGAAGTGACCATCGAGCAATGGTACCTGACATCCAGATAGGTCGAATAGTCACAATCGCAACACTCAGAACCTACGTGAATATGGTTATTGTATAATTCATCCCTTTTGACCCCTGTGTTTAGGATGACTCAGGGTTAAACTGTCAACCCTGATTAGATCATCCGAGTGGTGCTCTACTCAATCAGTCCTGTGACTCCTCACTAGGACTACCCTGACCAAGATTTTGCTAAATTGAAACATGACTGTACACAGCTCCTGAACTGGAGTTGTCAATCCATCTTAACACACTCATCGACAAGTCAAGTACTTGACTACACCCAGCAGCCTTCCGTCACTGAATTAGAAATTCAGGTAGTCCATGCCTAAGTGCAGTGAGTTGCTTGTAAGTCACCATGGCGGTCTCAAGTCGGAGGGATAGTTATACCCATATCCCATCGGAGCAAATCTTGACAGCAGAAATAGCTCCGAGTCGGTCACGTTCAGTGCAGATGTACCCTTACATCTCACCTGTATGCCATACCAGTGTCTCCACACTCCTTGGTTAAGAGGACAACCAACCTATATGACACACAATGACCTATGCTTGATAAACGTTGTTGTCCTTGGTAACAACATATCATTTGGTCGCGAATGGTTTAAGGACTAAACGACAAATCCTCCTTTGTCGAGTCTAAATAGTCCTAAGGACTTCACCACAACACAAGAGTTCATTAGAAGATGACAATTTATGATGAAAAATACCAAAATAACTTTTATTTATTTATGATTTATGTACTAATACAACAAAGAGCACAACCATCAACAGGCTGATGATTGACTTTGAGATACTATTCCAACAATCTCCCACTTGGCCTAAAGCCAATCGGTGCAGTATCTAATACCCATCTTCGACTTGAGTCGTCGAACTCCTTCACCGCAATGACTTTAGTGAATGGGTCGGTTAGGTTCTCCTTTCCATCGATCTTCTGAAGGTCGACGTCACCTCGATCCATGATTTTTCGGATGAGATGATAGCGGTGCAGAATATACTTCGTCGCTGGTGTGCCTTTGGTTCCTTCGCCTGAGCAATAGCTCCAGAGCTGTCACAGTAGACCAGAACTGGACCAACGAGGGAGGGTGCCACTCGAAGCTTGGTGATAAATTTCTCAGCCACACCGCTTCTTTGGCAGCATCTGATGCAGTGACATACAATCCTTGAAAACTGAATCAGCCACTATGTGCTGCTTGGAACTCTTCCAGCAGACAGCCCCACCATTAAGGATAAAAATAAATCCCGACACACTCTTGCTGTCATCGTGATCAGACTGGAAACTAGAGTCTGTAAACCCTATAAGTCTCAAGTCCGATTCACCATAAACAAGCCACTGGTCCTTAGTATTTCTTAAATACTTCAGGATGGTTTTAACAACCTTCCAGTGATTCTCTTCTGGATCAGATTGGTATCTACTCACTACCCCTAGTGAGTATGCCACATCTGATCATGTACATGTCATAGCGTACATGATAGATCCCACTGCTGAAGCATATGGAATTCTACCCATACGCTCTCTCTCTTGATGTGTTGTCGGACAATCCCTCTTCGAGAGAAAATTCCATGGCCTATCGGTAGATAGCCTTTCTTGGAATTCTCCATGCTGAACCTCTTCAGCATAGTATCAATGTACGTGGATGGGATAAGCCAAGCAACCTTTTAGATCTATCCTATAGATCCTCATCCCTAAGATGTAAGAAGCTTCTCCCAGATCCTTCATAGAGAATTGTGACGACAGTCAAATTTTTATTCCCTGTAATGCAGGGATATCATTCTCGATTAAGAGAATGTCATCCACATACAATACAAGAAATACTACTACTGGACCATTAGCCCACTTATAAATGCAGGGCTCTTCTCCGTTCTTAACGAAGCCATACGTCTTGATCGTCCTATCAAAATGTATGTTCCAACTCCGGGATGCCTGCTTAAATCCATAAATGGACCTCTGTAGCCTGCACACCTTAGACTCATCTGTGGATGTGAATCCTTCAGGTTGTATCATATATACCTCTTCGTCTAGCTCTCCATTTAGGAAAGCTGTCTTCACATCCATCTGCCAGATTTCATAGTCCAGATGGGCAGTTATTGCAAGCATAATCCGAACGGATTTGAGCATTGCCACAGGAGAAAATATCTCATCATAGTCTATACCATAACGTTGACGATATCCTTGGCAACCAGACGGGCTTTATAGGTTTCCACCTTTCTATCTGCACCCCTCTTCCTCTTGAAGACCCACTTACACCTATGGGTTTTACTCCTTCGGGTGGGTCAACCAATGTCCACACATCGTTGACCTTCATGGACTCCATTTCGGATTTCATGGCCTCTAGCCATTTCTCAGAGTCAGGTCTCTGCATTGCATCCATGTAGGTGATCGGATCCTCATCATTTTCATCAAGTTCGATAGGATCTCCATCCCGGACCAAGAAACCATAGTATCTGTCTGGTTGACGTGGTACTCTACCAAATCGTCTTAAGTGTGCAGGAACAATGGGCTCCAGATCTGATCTAATCAAATCCGGTTCAGGTTCAGCTACTTGTGTCGATTTTTCCACCTGCTGAACTTCCTCAAGTTCGACCTTATAGGCAACAGTCCCTTCACTAAGAACTCCTTTTCTAAAAAGATTGCCTTAAGGCTGACAAACACCTTTTGCTCATCAGCTAGGTAGAAATAATACCCTTTGGTCTCTTTTGGATACCCTATGAAATTAACTTGTCAGACCTAGGTCCAAGCTTGTCCGTAATTAAACGTTTAACATAAGTCAGACACCCCCAAACCCTAAGGTGCGAGAGTACTGGCTTACGTCCTATCCATAACTCATATGGCATTTTGGTTACAGACTTACTCGGAACCCTATTTAGAAGGTAACAAGCCGATTCGAGCGCATATCCCCAGAGGGAGATCGGTAGACCAGCAAACCCCATCATGGATCGGACCATATCCAACAAGGTCCGATTCCTCCTTTTAGACACACCATTATGTTGTGGTGTTCCAGGAGGAGTCCACCGAGAAGAATCCCATTCTCTCCTAAATATGTTAAAAACTCATTGGAAAGGTATTCACCTCCTCGATCAGATCGAAGAGTTTTAATACACTTCCAGTTTGTTTTTCTACCTCATTTCGAAATAGTTTGAACATTTCAAACAACTCCGACTTATGCTTCATTAAATAGACATACCCATACCTCGATAGGTCATCTGTGAAGGTTATGAAGTAGAAATATCCACCTCTTGCACTTGAGCTCATGGGTCCACATACATCAGAATGCACCAGACCCAAGAGTTCACTGGCTGCTCATCTTTTTCAGTAAAAGGTGACTTGGTCATCTTCCCAAGAAGACAGGACTCACAGGTTGGAAGTGATTCACAATTAGCAACTTCAAGAATTCTTCTTGAGCCAACCATTTATCCTATTCTTATTGATATGAAGTAGCCTACAGTGCCAAAGGTAGACTTCTGACACATTATCTATTCTAGGGTATTTACCGGAGGTTTGAACCACATTAATAGGCTATGACAGTAAGTAAATTCTATTATTTATTTGTCCAACAAATATTGTAACACCATTCAAAATGATATTGCAAATATTTTCTTTTATTAAAAATTGATAACCGTACATGGCCAAAAGGCCTACAGAAATAAAATTTAATAAAAAGCTTGGACAATAGTGACATTCACTCAGAATTATATTACGATAATTGATTACAAGATTCATGATTCTTAAAGCTAGAACTGGAACTTTGCTTCCATCTCCAACGTTCAAGAACCTCTCACCGTCATCAAATCTCCTACTGATCTGAAGACCCTGCATCGAATTGCAAATATGATAAGGGCTTTCGGTATCCAATACCTAGGCAGTAGTATCACAAATGGGAAAGTTGCAAGGTGTTATCATATAATTATCTTGCTTTTCGGCCTGTTCGGGTCCAGGGAGGCATTGTATAGAGGATAGTTCCTCTTCTAGTGCCCCTGCTTCTTGCAAAAGAAGCACTCTGCCTGGCTCTGGTCGGGCTTGCGCTTCTTGGTCTGACCCTGTGCAGACGTCCCAGCATGCGGCTGCACCTTCTTGTTCTTCTTCTTCTTGTTCTTCTTCCCTTTCTTAAAGGGTCGACGACCAGAAGAAGACCCTCCCACAACATTCACCGACTCCTTATGGAGCTGGTGGTCCTTCTCAAAGTTCTGCAGCAACCCAACAAGCCGTGGTAGTTCACTGCAGGCTTTGTCATTCGAAAATGAGTAAGGAAAGGGAGGAAGGACTTGGGCAATGAATTAAGGATCGCATCCTTATCGAGCTGCTCGTGCAGGGGAAAGCCCAGTTTATTTAGATGCTCAATCATTTCGATCATGTTCAGTACATGATCGTGACTGAGGCCCCATCCCTCATTCGAGCATTGAAAATGGCATAACTAGTTTTGTGCCTTTCAATGTCGTCAGGTGTGCCAAAGGAGTTGCTCAACATTTGAAGCATCTCCTGTGGCTGGCATTCTCAAACCTGTGACTGAACTCATCATTCATTGCCACCAGCATTATGCATCGAACAGTGGTCCGATCGTTGAGCCACTTTTGGTAAGTGTCTTGAACCGTTCCTCTCGCGTTGGGGCTGGCTCCTCAGGTGCCAGATCCGTTACTACATAAAGGATCCGCTCATGCTCAAGAATAAATTTTAATTTTCGATACCAGCTATCGAAATTAGGTCCCATGAGCTTGTCATTATCTAATAATGACCGGAGTGACAGGGTAGTGGCCATAGCTGCATAAAGAAAACTAGACCTCTATTAGTACATAAATTATTAATACTAAAGACTTGAACTTTAGTCTAAAGTTTCTCCCAATATTTTTACGAACTGGTAGCCTCATCCTCCAATTCGAGAATTACTTTAATTCCTTAGTGGGTACTAGAATCCACACAAACTACACACGAGCCCAACTTTGGTTGGTCAACCCATGTGCATCTATGGGTAGATTCATAACCAGTTATTTCTCTAAACAACTTCTAGTAATCAATTTTGCCCAGAACCTAATCAGTAGGCTTTGGCCTCCACTGAAAAGATCTGGTTAGGTCTAACCATTAACATGACTTGATTTGGTGAATCGGACCAATAAATGATCAGGCCGACTTTGGCCGGCCAACCTGACCACCATCAGAAAGACTCAAACCAAATTATCATACTATGAATGATAATTCCATTAGTCAATAAGCACCAGACCTTTGGGCCTCCAATGATTATTAAACTAATGGACTCATTATCACTCACTTAATGGGAGGCTATGACTTAGTTATCACTATAACTTAATCATTTTTAGGACCTAATAATTTTTGAGAATTTTATTAAAAGATAGAAGAGAAAAATTAACCAGCTAATTTCAATCCTCCACTGACTTCACCAAGTCAGATTAAAAAGGATTTAATTAAAACCGACATTAGGAGCACCTAAATCAGTCACACTGATTTACCTAATGACATGGGTGAACCCTAATCACTAAGTGATCTAATCAAAATCTAACTCACCAGGTTGGCCAGGTAAGTGAGATCAGTGGTGGGGATAAGCCATTAACTCATCAGAGATCGAATCAATGCGAGTAGCTCCCACTTAAGAACCACTGATCAAACTGCCGAACTTACCTTAGACACCAACCGGTTCATTAGTTTTAATTGATCAACTTAGTAAATAGGGTTCCACCGCATAGCCATGAATTAAGTCCATCTTGGTCTAGTTAAAGACATGACCCATTCAACTACAACTATTGGAGTTGAGTCTAGAGTGTCCTTGACCTAATCTAATTCAACTTTTGATTAGATTTGATCAATTACTCTAATTTAGTCTATTTCTTTAAGCTAACCTTAGGTCTAACCCAATTATGGATCTAATCATCTAACCCATTGACCCACAAGTTTATGCAATTGTCTTAGGTCTTAATTCACAATTCTAGACCAACTTGACAACACTTAATTCTTTTAATTAAGTATTTGGGCTGATGGGTCAGGATTTGACATTTCAAAAATAATTTTCAAATTTGAAAGGTTTTATTTTCTGTTCACCAAACATGTTAACTCATTTCACAAATAGATCTGCACATTTCATAAATAGCAATCCTATTACTAATTACATAATAGAAAATAACTCAATCAAAATAAATCATGAATATTCTTTTAGATCTAATCTAACACATTCATGATAAATTTTACAATTGAACTTTTATAGTTAAGTCCTTTCGCTACTTCATCTGTATGAGATATAATTGCAGCGGCACCCCTACCGCCATAGGAGACCCCATCGAATGGAGGAGAGGGCCTTTAAACCTTACTTTTCTCCTATAATCGGACGGCCATGCGACCAACCCAATTCGATTACTTGCTAATTGGATCAAGTATATCTAAATATACCAATTTTAAAATTTAAATTTCAAATTTAAATTTTAAATTTTTGAATTTCAAATTTTAAACAAATTTTAAATTTCAAATTTTAAAATTTTGAATTTTAAAGTTTGAATTTTAAATTTTGAATTTTAAATTTGAAATTTCAACAAAATTTCAAATTTCAAATTTTAAATTTTGAGTTTCAAATTTTTGAATTTTAAATTTTGAATTTTAAATTTAAAATTCAAAATTTAAATTTTGAATTTCAAACTTTTGAATTTTGAATTTCGAATAACTTTCAAAATTCAAATTTTAAATTTTAATTTAAATTTTAAATTTAAACTTTTAGATTACAACTTAATCTACACATGTAAATTTATATATCATATCTTAGAACCTCGCTCTGATACCATTTGTAGCGAAATTCAGTGCAGGTGTAAAATGATAATTTTAAAACTTTTTCAAAATTATGATTTTAAATAGAAATATTAATTAATCTAATTAATTAACATGTGTTTACCCTACACTAAGATCTAAATATGATATACAGCATGCATGCATTTAAATTTGAAATTCGAATTTGAACAGTAAATACTTTACTGTAATATGTTCAGAACACAATACCTTTATGCGGGTAGTCGATCTCCGTAATCTGATCACCATCGGAGGCTCTGATCATCGCAACATAGCCACACAGGGTGTCTGGCCTCTGCGGATCGTCCACACGAGGCTCCCGATCTGATCGGCTCCTCACGAGTGCTAGCTCGTTGTAGAGTCTTTTTGATGGTTGATGCTGATCGAACTCTTTCGATCGATGTCTGTCGATTTTTTAGATACTCTAGATCATCAGCAGACATGCTTGAGAGGATGTTGAAGATCTCTCTAAAATTTGGTGGGCTCACGACACTCGTAGCTCACCTTTTCACTTCCCAAACCCCAAGCTAAAACCCTAGGAACACACTGAAAACCCTGCACCCTATTTTCTTTCTTTTCTTCTTTTTCTCTCGAAGTTTTAGACTTCTCACTCTGCACAAGAGTTCCTCACACCCCATTTTCTCTCTCAAAATTTTTTTACGCATGCCCCACCTCCTATCTCTTTTAAAATAGTTCAAAACATGTCTTATTCGCGTGAGAGGATAAAGACAAGTGGTTACACATTTGAATTCAAATCAAATTTGAATTCAAACTAAAACCAACTCATCCCTATCCACTTAGGCATGATAAGAGAAGGTGCGAGGCTACTTTGTGCATGGAAAGGTTTCACGAGAAACTCTTTCTCGTGTGAGATGTGTGGCGCTAAAGTGGATAATGTCATGTAGGCAAGAGATAAGTTATCCATTCAAATTCAAACACCTTTGAATTTGAATGGCTAACTAATCATCTTTATCCAAATATTGGGCACAAGAGTGGGTGTGAGAAGGGCTTTGTGTGAGAGAAAATTTATGAGAAGTTTCTTCTCATGAATTCAAATGGGCGCAAAGATTTAAGGTGGTGCATGGATTCAAATTCAAATGGTGGTTTGATCTTAATTGAACCAACCTAATCAAAATAGGTTAAGCACAATTAGACTAAATTAAACTCAACTTAATTAGGCATAATTAGATTCAATAAAATCTTAATCAAATCAGAATTGACTAAGCCCAACCCCTGATCAAATCAGGGACCAAACCATCTCGATGATTAGGTCAACTCTTAACCTAATCGGGTCAAACCCAATTGAATCCAATTCAATTGGACTTGATCTAAAAATAATTACTCAATCAAATTGAGTTAATTAGTGATCAAATCATAATTAAATCTCTCATAAATATTGAGTCCAAATCCAATGGGCAATCAGGTATCAAAGTTCATCAATATGAAACCTTGATCGAAGAGTCCCAAACCAGTGGGACTCTTGACCCCGGTACCCAAAATGTGTGAGACTTGTGATCAAAGAATCTTGATTCTTGATCACAGAGTTCCAGACACATAGGACTCATAGTCATGAATATTAGGACTCTTCATCAGCCATCAGATCAGATAGGAACCTCTAATGTGTGTGACTTCGCAGGTTCGAACTAAACTGGTAGCACAGGAACCAATTTTATACTAATCAAAGTGACCATCTAGAAATGGTACTCGACATCTAGATAGGTCGAATAGTCACAATCGCAACACTCAAAACCTACGTGAATATGGTTACTGTATAATTCATCCCTTTTGACCCCTGTGTTTAGGATGACTCAGGGTTAAACTGTTAACCCTGATTAGATCATCCGAGTCATGCTCAACTCAATCAGTCTTGTGACTCCTCACTAGGACTACCCTGGTCAAGATTTTACTAAATTGAAACACGACTATACACAGCTCCTGAACTGAATGGTCAATCCCATCTTAACACACGCACCGATAAGTCAAGTACTTGACTACACCCAGCAGCCTTCTGTCACTGAATTAGAAATTCAGGTAGTCCAGTGTCTAAGTGCAGTGAGTTGCTTGCAAGTCTCTGTGGCAGTCTCAGGTCGGAGGGATAGTTATATCCATATCCCATCGGAGCAAATCTTGACAGCAGAAATAGCTCCAGAGTCAGTCACGTTCAGTGTAGATGTACCCTTACATCTCACCTATATGCCATACCAGTGTTTTTATACTCCTTGGTTAAGAGGACAACCAACCTATATGGCACACAACGACCTATGCTTGATAAATGTTGTTGTCTTTGATAACAATGTATCATTTGGTCGCAAACTAGTTTAAGGACTAAATGACAAATCCTCCTTTGTCAAGTCTAAATAGTCGTAAGACTTCACCACAACATAGGAGTTCATTAGAAGATGATAATTTATGATGAAAAATGCTAAAATAATTTTATTTATTTATGATTTATGTACTAATACAACAAAGAGCACAACCATCAACAGGCTGACGATTGACTTTGGGATACTATTCCCAATATGGATGTCCTTGGAGAAAAAGGTAGGTGCAACAATCAGGGCTTGTCTAACAGATGATGTGCTATATGGCATATAGGAGGAGAGATCACCCCAAGATTTGTAGTCGAAGTTACATTAGTTATATATGGGAAAGAATATGTGCAACAAGCTAATACTGAAGAAGCAACTGTACAGCCTTCGAATGCAGGAGGGTATGGATATTGTAGATCATATTCAGCAGTTCGATCAGATGAGCATGGATTTGCTCAATATTGGGATAAATTTTGAAGAAAAAGATAAGAGTTTGCTGCTATTGTGTTCGTTGCCTGGGAGATTCGATCCACTGGTGACAATGCTGTTGTACAGAAAGGAGACACTGGTATATGAGGAGATCATCTTAGTTCTAAGTCCAACAAGCAGCGAAAGTGGATGATGAAGAGGGAGGTCTTCTCAGAGGGTCTTGCAGTGTCAGAGCGACCTAAAAAAGGGAAGAAAAAGGGTGGATAGGTGGGGTGAGGATAGCCTTAGTAGGATAGCAGCATGGAGGCTAAAAAGTACTACAAGTGTGGTGTAGTGGGGCATTTTAAGCAGGAGTGTCTGCTTAGGAGGAAAGAAGAAAGAAAAGTTTTTGAGATTTCATTGGATCAGTCGCTGAGTTGGAAGAGTCGGATGAGCTCTTGATGGTCTCAGAGGAGCTGTAGGGTACGGTGTATCCGAGATGGCTTTGGAAGGATCCACAGAGTGCGGAGGGTTCGAAAGGATAGTGATGATGTTCGAGATGCAGCAATAGGCTCAGTGGGACAGTGTTGAGTGGTTGGCCTTGGGTGACTCGGGATAGTGTCGGGATCATCTACGACAGCAAGGGGACTTCGACTTTAGGTGGAGCATCGGGCAAAGGTTTCTTCACAGGTGGAGGCTGATGTGACACATGTTTAGAGTGGAGGGGTCTGGGAGGATCGACATCCCAGCACCAGCACCAAGGCTGCACCAAGCCAGATGGAGCGAAGTGTACAGGAGGAGCTGCATAGCTCTGAGGGGACCATGTCAGGTGGAGCATTGATTGCAGTGAGTGTCGGTCTAAGAGCACTACAGTTTCTCCAGGGAGAAAGTCCAAAATTAGTGATGTGGTAGCCAGGCAAAAAGGGATCTATAATCTTTAGGATGGTACAGAGAAACAAGCTAAGATCATCAGCTATGGAGGCGGTCATCCTAAAGGCCTCCAAAGGAGCTCGACAACTGAGGAGGGATGGTAGAGGCAATGATTGCACAAGGGGATATTAGGGTGCACATCGCCGGTGGGTTCATGTAGGAGGATGTTGCTAGGTGAGTCAAGACTTGAACACACCAAGGTGGAGATTGTAGAGATTTGTGATGCTCGTAAGTCTTAGAAGCTCATGGGTGGAGTTAGGTTGTTGGCTCCAGGAGTCTAAGACCAGATTGGGTCCTAGGGTTAGGATAGGATTGGGTCCCAGGGTGAAGGGCGCACATAGCTCTTCACAGGTTTGAAGTTTAGGCGGTGAGGACTTCGAAGGGCTTAATTTGAGCTCTGGATATCTGGGGACATAAGGTGGAGCAAGATACCAAGGAAGGGTTGAAGACTATGGTGGAAGGATAGTTTCAGGGTATTGGGTCGACACAGTCAGGGAATGGATCGATCAAGTCGCAGGGCATGCTAGAGAGAGAGGCATATCGGCATTTTGGCATGGCATGAAAAATGGGTCGACTCGGTGTTAGATTGAGCCGACTCAGTCTTGGTGGATCGGCTCAATCCTAGCTAGGCCGACTAACTGTGAGAACAGGTAGAGAGTCCACTTTCAAGAGTCTGCAGGTGGTAACAAACTTAGTCGACTCAGTTCAAGAATGAGTCAACTAAATGGCATATTGAGCCGACTCAATTTTAGCTGAGCCGATCCAGTTTGCAGGCTGAAGTTGCATAAGATTTCTGTTTTGGTCTAGCATCAGGTTTTAATCTTAGGGCTTAGAATCTTGGTTTATGAGGTCCTAAGGTGGCTAACTTAGGGTTTGGACTGGAAAAAAGTTCATGGGGTACATTGGGTTAGTCTAGAGAATTTTTTGGGCTCAGATCATTGAACCCATTGTATTTGGTATATATACAGGTCTTGTAATATCAAGAAAAAAAAATAAAATTCAATTGAGCTTTTTCTCCTAAGAAAAAAAAATATAGCCTCCTTCTCACCCTCTCTCTCTCTCATCCCTAGTCTCCACCTAGGGTTCCATGCCAGGGGAATCTATCATCCAATTAGGCTTCCACGTATCTTTGTTCTCTCTTCTCCAGATTGCTGGTCTAACACCTAGGCCTACGCAAGACATCAATCTGCCACTGGTATCAGAGAGATACCAGGTTCCTAATAACTAATACCCTCATGGGTGACTTCAAGTCTATCCTAAATTTTTTTGATAAATAAACATGTTGATATCCTATTAAATTTATTTACGTCCAAAGCACAATATAACACATTCATTGCTTTGGCATTGAGTTGAGTTTATTTTTTGTTATGTTCATCCCAATCCTTTTTGGGCTTGGAGATGGACACGCCATCAACTATGAATGTGGATGTGTGTGGGCCCATCATTATGATATTTCATATGTCATAATCTTATACTTGAATAAAAATTTTTATTTTCACTTTTCAATAGGTGCAGTTAGTCCCATTGAAAAGTGAGGGTCTATTGGTTGATTGCCCCTCAACCAATGAAGTCCCAATTGGGTTTGCCATAGAATCTTTAGCTCAAAATAATGAGTAACAAGTGAACACCTGCTCTAATACCACTTATTATCTAAGGATGGCTACCCAAGAGGAGGGATGAATTGAATATTTAAAAAATTTAAGTGTTAATATTGCTGAATTTACTTCTAAATTCTTAAATAAACTAATTGAAACTCAAGCAATGAATAAGAATAATAAAGAGATAACCACATAATCACAAATATAATGCATTTATAGTGGTTTGATGCCAAACTCAGCAACTATGTCCACTTCCCAGGTAAACCACTTGAAAATTCAACCACAATCACTCACTTGATTATAGTTCGATTGTTTTCTTTGGGTTCACAATCCAATCTAGTTGGTTTTGATCTAGGCTTACCAACTACAACCTTACAATGATTATTTTTTCGGACTAACAATCAATCCCAATTGATTTTATCTTTGGCTCATTAATCAAACCAATATAACATCTAACTCCAGGCTTGGACCAACCTAAGTTTCTCATCCCAAAAAATTTGAAAACAAAAATACACAACCATAATAAGTACAAGAGTAAATGAGTTTAGAAAAGAAGAATTCAATGAAGCCTAAGAGAAGAAATTCAAATTGAAAGCTTGTTGGCTTGATTCTTCTCCTTTAATTTTTGAAAGGATAAAAGAGTGTCTTGAAATCACTCCTCTTCACAATATGGCACACACAATTGAATGAACTGAACTTTAATTGAATGCTCTTCAATAAGTATTCAAAATTTATCTTCAATACTCCATAGTATTTTATTTATATGCCAGAGATTTTCCATCATTCTAAGACATCTGGAGAGGCTGCATTTAATATTCTAGCCATTGAAAATAAAAATCTAGTCATTGCGAGTAAGTTGAAAATAAAACTGTGTAGATTTGAAAACTAGTCGTTACAGTGACTTAGTTGACTAACTTTTTCTGAGTCGACTAAGTCCCTTACTGGGTCGACTCAAAAATCCTCTAAGTCAACGAAGTATCAGGTGATTAAAAAATAGACTTTCTATCTTTTGCTATTTTTTTGTGACTTGGTCGACTCAATTTCCATCCAGGTCAGCTCAGTTGATCTTTGGGTCAGTTTAGTGATCACTTGATTGGCTCAATAGACTTGATCCAAAAATTCAAGTTTCTGTCTGTCTATCTTCAGAGACTGAGTCGACTCACTGAACTTCTGAGTCAACTAACTTTCTATCTGGATCGGCTCAATTCTAACTTCAAGCATCAGCCTCTCTGTCTTCTACTGTCCTCTGAGATTGAGTCAACTAACTTTCTGACTGAGTCTGCTAAGATCCTGTCTTAGTCGACTAATCTGATTTTGGATCGACTAAGTCTACTATTTTTGAAAACTTGGCTTTCTATCACTGAGACTAAGTCGGCTCAAATATCCACTGGATCGACTCAGCTGGCGTGCCAAGCATGCCATGTGGTCATTGAAACTTTTCTTCTTCAATTTTATTTCTAGGCTAGACTTGCCTTCTTAACTTAATTTTAATTCTCATTAACATTTCTTTTAGGGGCTGTTTGGTTTATGATCGAAATTAAAATTGGAATGAAAATCAGAATGGATTGAAATCAAAATCAGAATGGCCTAATCCTTCGAAGCATTTGGTTCATGTACGGAATCAAAATTAGAATGGATGATTTTTATTGTTGTTGTTTACTTCATATAAAAATAGAAATCAAAATCAACTCAAATTTTTATTTTTTTAACTAAAATTTTTAAAAATTAATTATTTTAAAAATTGATATTAAATAAAAATTAAACATAATGATAATATCTTTAATTTTTAAAAAAAATTAAAAAAAGTTATATTTTTTTAAATTTTAAAATTTAAAAAATTTAAAAAAGAGAAGAATTAAAAAGAGGGGAAGAAAGGGATTCAACCCTACCATGGTCTTCCCACTCCCCCGATCCCATAAATCCCCACCACATCCCCACTGCCTCTCGTCACCATGAACATCTCCCTCACCCTCTCCTTCCCGACCCTCATCCCACCCCGACCGACAGCACCGCTTTGCCTCCCACTCCCCCGAGTTCCAACCCTCCATCATCTCCGCCAACCCCACCATCACTGGCTTCACCCATTCTGACGGCGATGGCTGCAATGATGATGGCTGCGACGGTGGCGGCACCATCCTGGAGGTGGTGCTCAATGCGGTCAAAGTGGATGGTGGACTCGATGCGAAGGTGGTGAATGTCGGCGAGGATGTGGGTGGGCATCTGGTGCTTGAGCCAGTAGGTAATCCATCATGGGGAGGTGGTGGCCTTGCGGGCGAGGTCGAAGGCGAGGTGGAGGTGACCGATGAGGTTGGACAGTTGGGACCGTCGGGCCTACGGGACCTCCACGTCCGACTGCGGGTGGGTTCGCTGCTCCTCTCCTGACTGCATTCAGATGTTTTTTTTTGTCTCATTCTGCTGGAATGAGATTTGACTCCATTGAAATAAAGCTGGATTTGGTTACATGAGGAATAGATTATTCCCATTCCTCTATAAAATAGAAATTGGAATGTGACTCCCTCCAACCAAATAGGGGAATGGGAGTCATCTATTTTAATTTTCATTCTAGACCTTAATTACCCCAACCAAACACCCTCTTAAAGTGTGTCTAGTCTAGAGTTTCTTTACAAATTGCTTGAGTGGTGGTACTTCATTTAATTAATGAAAAACACTTGAAACTTGATGAGACTAGAAATTGAAAGCTACACATCCTCAAAAACACATTAATAACATAACCAATTATACTCAAATGTTTTTGTTATCATCAAAATCAATCCAGGGGTCAACATCTATTTATATTAAAAGGTCAAACCAATGCAGTACACATATACAATACAATCAAAAAAAAAAACATCATGTCCCAGAAGGTGGTCATCACTTTTTTCTTGCAGGTTGCTTCTGACGACCTGTAGGTTGCACTTCATGGAACCCTTGTACTCCTCGATGCCAATCTCTACTTGCGTAACTATCTCCTGCATGGCTCCCTCACCAATATGGCCTCCTGCATGATACAAAACTCCCTCTCCACACAACTCAGCTGCCGCATAGTCAAAAGGCGCTACAGTCTCCTCAATGGATTGAAACTGGGTCATACCATCATGCATTTATGCAGCCAAAAACATATATGGAGTCAATGTAGGAAACTCTAGAATCTCATACGAAGAGGTAGTAGGTCATCGGCTATTGCATCCGTGAATAACAAGAGGTGCTCCAGATGACAATAGATGCGGAAAAGGCAAAGAAGTGGACTCTAATGTGCCACAGCCATGATCATAGACACTAGTAGAGATGTGACCATGCTCATTGATGGCATGGATGATTGAAGTGCAAATCCCTTAAATGACATGCTCGGATGTGGACATGGAGTCTAGATTGGCAAGTTTGTGAATCTACGTCAAACTGGCACTCTAACATAGATAAACAAATATTGAGCACAAATAGCAATGATTAGTAGCATGAAAAAAAATGTGTGAAAATTTAATAAAATACTTATAGATAGTCAAACATGGTACCACTATGACAAATGAATTGATGAGTGATGCAACAATACCACTACATATATGGATCATGATAGTCCATCATACCATCCACTGCTGGACCATCGATAACATGATCTTACCGACTCTCCCAGAGCGCAATCTACTGCTAATGAATGATGGTCCAGTCCTAATCGACCCACCCATGAAGGTCGATTTGATGCAGTCTAGAAGATGTATCGCAAGCATCTGGTACATCCTACCATAAATCAAACTGCCGCATCACCCTATCAGGGAAGTGTCACTCTATAATATGAAAACAAATAAGTGGCACTTGACATCACCATTTATCCAGTCCCTTGAAGCAATAATCTGGTATAGATGCAAGGACCTCATCGGTATATGACTGCCATATAATCTATTAACGAACAAGATGTAAGTAATTTGAAAACCTTTGATTAAAATAGTATTAGCACATGGATAACTGCATGTGAACTAAATAAAGTGCAAGTATATCTCGTGCACTCTGAGACGATCTAGTTGGCATCGATATGTGTTCAGCACATGGGTGGAGACCTGCATCACGTCAAAAGTATCTCTCCATCTGCACAATAAAGTTGGATAAGTTAGTTAAATAAGTCAGTCACTCAGGGCTGGATGTTAACATTATTAATGGATAAGTCATTACGTACCTCATGGCTAGTGGACCCTATGGCAATGCTCCTCCATCAACCAAATCCACAATAGGATCTACATGAGGATCTCTTAATCTATGAGGTGCTAAACTGGAAACCTATCCTATGCCCACACCTAAAGTAAAATCAATACACCCACTATATCGCGTGCTTCTATCCTACTGGCCCTATATAGCTCTCTGCATAGCCAAGCCAAATCGTCACTACCCTAACTGTAGTGTCCGACGGCCTCAAAATCATCAAGTAAAGATAAAAACATGATATTCATTAGGTTCTGCGATTTATCCATGAACTGACACCCCCCAATCAACTACAGAACGAATGTCCTAGCATAACACTGTATGGCTATGTCATCTACCTCATGAGGTAGCTTGTGAAACTACTGACCTAACTGTACCATACTCAATCGAGAACTCCTAAGTTTATTAGGAGGTGGGAAAACACCTAACAAATCAAAACAAACTGAAGAAAATTTGTGGTAGTACAGTACATGTCATTTTAAAATTTTATGCAGTGAAAATAATAGATTAAATAATTTAATCTTAATCACATGTATAAGATCTAATCTTAGACTACCACATCAGAATCTTTGATATGAAAAAATATATATTTTAGATCTAAAAATAAAAATCACATCGATCTCATCGATGCTGAAATTCTAGATCTAACTATTAGATTTACTATAGGAATCAAAACAAGTTAGAGATTATTACCAAATAAATTTTGATCTTAATCTCTTCTGGTCCAATGATTGAAGAGGATGTTCTTTAGGTCACTCATAGCCACACAAAGTCATCTGGCCTCTATAAAAAAAATTCATTCAAAGACTAGTGCAGATCAGGGGCTCGGAGATGCTAGTCTGCGAACAACTTCGATAACTAATCTCTTTCTTCTTCTACAAGCACCTTGGACACTCCAAAGTAATAGGAGATCTGGAGAAGGAAGAGAGGAGGAGGAAAAGAGGCTCTAGAAATAAAAAATCTATAAGAGAGTTGATCATGGGATGTCCAAGAGAGGGGTCCCCTTTTTATAGACTAGAAATTAGGGCTTTCCAAGGAAGGGTGCCATAAATCAATACCAAAATCTCTTTTTGGCATCCCAAAAAATTTTAGAAAAATTATTAGGATGTGGAAAAAGAATCTAGAGTCTTATATGCTAAATGATTCTTCAAAAAAATTAAGAAAAAAAATAATATGGCTCTAATAATATATTATATATGAAAAATTTCTTTCCTAGTCTGCATCTTATCTCTAATTCGGATCGTATTTGAATTAGGCAAGAGATAATATTATGACTCATCAACTATAGCCAACCACCCTTATTGGATCCTCTCTCATGATGTCAAAAATTATAATCCAAATCCAATTAGGCATAGAGAAATTGGTATAGATCCAGATGTGGCGCAAAAGATAAGGATAGAGTCCTAGTCTGATTTGGACTCTTCATTTCTAATTCAATTCTAATCCAAATCAAATTTGCATTGAAACCACTGATACAAATGAATATAATTAATTAAAAATTTAAATATCTCATCAAATTTTAACCTAATTAAGAATTAGCCAAGTCTAAACTCTGATCAAATTACGATCAAATTTCTCTTGTAATTGAATTTGATCATATCAATCCCAATCTGAGTCGAACTAAATCTAATTCAATTAGACTTGTTTCAAAGCTTTTACTCAATCAAATTGAGTCAATTAATAATCTAATTACTAATTAATTCTCTATAAATGATAGAGTCCCAATCCCAATGGAACTCTTCTATAGAGTCCTAGTTTAAGTAAGACTCTTCACCAGAGTCACAATCAATGGGACTCTTCAGCCATCAAATCTGACCAAATCTTCTAATACATGTGACCCCATAGATTTGAATCTAAATCGATAGTATAGAAACAGCTTTCTATACCAATTAATGTAACCATCTAGCAATGATGACCCGACAATCAGATAGGTCGAAGTGTTGCAAAGCAACCTTTTAGAATCTACTGGCGTATGGTTACCGTATAATTCATTCCTTTGACCTGAATACTCAAGGTGATGTAAGATTTAACTATCAACCTTAATTAAATCAACCACATTATATTTTAACCTTTCAAATCTATCTCATGGATTATCTTGATCAAAATTTTGTTAAATTGAAATATACTAATGCATATCTCCTACCAATTCAGAGGGGTCAATTCCATCCTGACCACACACTGACTTGATAAGTACTTGACTGCACCCAGTAACCTTTCATCACTAAGTTAGAAACTCAGATAGTCTGATACTAAAGTATAGTGAGTTGCTTACAAGTCACCGTAATAGTCTCAGGTCAGAGGGACACTTATACCCATACCCTTCACAAGCTCCTCTTAACAGCAGAGTGCTCGACACATGGTTACATTCGATGCGAATATACTCCTACATTCCATCTGCATGCCATAACAGTATCTCTACACTCTTTGGTTAAGAGGACAACTAACTCATATGGAACATAATGATCTACACTTGATATCACTATCATCCTAGTAATAGCGTATCATTTGGTCGCGAATATTTTTAAGGACTTAATGATAAATCCTCCTTTGTTGATTAATAATAGTCCTAAGGACTTCATTACAATACATGAGTTCAAAGATGATCAACTTGTAATGAAAATATTAAATAATTTTTATTAATAAAAATTATATACAATTTACAAGATGAGCACAATCATCTAACAATTGACTTTGGAACATATTTTCCAACACAAATCTGCCATCAATCCTGACGTATACTACCTGTAACCAGAAGACTGTCAATTGGTAAACCCAGCTAGATGCCTATTAGATGTATGCCCTAAAAGCCATTCGGATTGACACATTAACTCTTTTTAGGACATAATTTTATACTTGACCTAATTATCTAGAGTAGTTAGTTACTATTCATATAGTGTATGCATCCATGAATCATCCAGGGAGTTAATAAAATGATGACACATATTCTCACGAGTTAAGAATTTGAGGTATGTATCATTGATGGTCAATTTTTAAATTACTCCCGATCGATGGATCATCACGTGATGGTGATCGATCAGGTTAGCTCGATTGTTGTACAGATCACTTTCTTAGGATAGATGAGTCTCAAGTCTACAGTGTGGAGATACTTGAGTGAGAGTATAGGTATTTGTTAGAGAATAAAGATAATGAGCATGATCAATGTGAGAAGTCATTTGGATATCTACTTACTCGTCAGTGATTTTTTCGACGATGTAGTAGCGTGAATGGTTCTTTGACTTACGGTACCTCAGCTGTTTATAATAAAGTTGCTATAGTTTGACTATACTATAACTCAATCTTCTAGCCATACGAAGTTTTGAGATGTATGTTGGCTACAGTATATTCATTATAGGAATAGAGTATGTACTTAGATGAAATCTATCGATCTTAATAGAAAAGAAGAAGTCACTACAAGAAATAAGACTTTTACTGATACATGATTTACCTATGCAAATTTTTACATAGATAAAGAGCACAATTAGATATGCAAAATAGTAAATATCAGAAAAAGTGAAGTAATTAGCTACGCTTATTAAAATACATCATAAAAAATAATTATCAAGGAAACTATAGCATCGACATTGAAATCAAAGCATCGATAATTGGTGGTATTAATTTTTTATTTTGAAAAAAAAATTTATCGATGTAAATTAGCATCGGTAATTAATCTAATTACCTGCGTAAAAAGGAAGCATAGGCAATTAGGCCTTATTGCCTACATAAAATTTGTGTCAGCAAATATTTTCTCAAAATAAAAAAATAATTAAAAAAATATTTGCCTAGGCAAATTTTACATAGGCAATAAGTCCTAATTGCCTACGCTTTCCTCTTGCATGGTAATTAGAATAACTACTGATGCATAATTAGCATCGATAAAAGTTTGATGAAAATAAAAAATTTAATAAAAAATAAAATCATTTACTGATGAAAAATTTTATGTTGGTAATTATTCTAATTATCTATGCAAGTGAAAAATATAGCTAATTATTACTTATTGTCTATGCAAATTTTACGTCAAAAAAATTTTCTCAAAATAAAAAAGTTAATTAAAAAAATATTTGCTTACGCAAATTTTATGTAGGCAATAATTCTTAATTTTCTATGTTTTTTTCTTACGTAGGTAATTAAGTAATTACTGATGCAAAATTAGCATCGATAAATATTTTATGAAAATAAAAAATTAATAAAAAGTAAAATTATTTGCTAATATAAAATTTTATGTACTCTAATTACCTACACAAGAGAAAAATGTAGGCAATTAGGACTTATTGCCTATGCAAATCTTGCATCAAAAAATATTTTTTTTAAAATAAAAAAATTAATTAAAAAATATTTGTCTATGCAAATATTATATAGGCAATAAGTCCTAATTGCCTATGTTTTACACTTGTGTAGGTAATTAGATTAATTACCAATGCAAAATTAGTGTCGAAAAATGATTTATGAAAACAAAAAATTAATAAAAAGTAAAACTATTTGCTGATGTTAAATTAGCATCATCAATTTTTCTAATTACCTATGCAAGAGGGTAGCGTAGGCAATTAGACCTTGTTTCCTACAAAAATATTGCATCGACAAATATTTTTTTTAAATAAAAAATTAATTAAAAAATAAAATTTTTACCAACAAAAAATTTATGTAGGCAATAAGGCCTAATTGCCTATGCTTTACTCCTACGTATGTAATTAGATTAATTACTGATGCTAATTTCACATCAAAATCTTTTTTATGAAAATAAAAAATAATAAAAAGTAAAATCATTTGTTGATGCAAAGTTAGCATCAAAAATTAATCTAACTACCTACGTAAGATGGAAGCATAGGAAATTAGGCCTTATTGCCTCCATAAATTTTATATCGAAAAATATTTTACTAAAATAAAAAAATTAATGAAAAAGAAAAATAATTTGCCAACACAATAGTTGCGTTGACAATAATGCTAATTTCTTATGCTTTAATCTTGCATCGACAATTTTTTTTAATTAATTTTTTATAAATATTTTATCGATATAATTTTAAAATTTAAAGTTTATCTTTTCTATTCATTATCTAAATAATTATCATTAAAGTATCATCACAAAAATCCACCTCGATCTAATAGCCCTAGTTATGTCGATCAAAAAAATTCAATTTTGACGGCCACGAACGATCACATAATGATCTGATAGATATAGATCACTGATGGGACTAAAAATTTGCAATGATAATTTTAGTGATTTTTATAGTGTACTGTCAAAATTTTACTTTAATCAGATATCATTATCATGATCAATTTAATACAAAATAATTTCAATCATTAAATAAAAAATGAGTGATCAAAAGGCCAAACGGCATCTGATTATTAGGTAATTTTTTAGATAAATGATCTTTACTACTACTTTGATCATTTGTATGGTGGTGATCGTAAAATTTAAATCATGCATATATGAACAATCCAAAATTATATACCTCTTGATACTCATTCTTAAGTTCTTTAAGTAATTATACTTGTGCTTTTGTAAGAACTGCTTAACATGGATGGTTCATACATGCATGGTTTGAATTTTATGATCATCACTATACAAATGATGAAAGTAGTAGCAAAGATCATTTATCTAAAATATCACCTTAATCGAACACAGTTTGACCTTTTGATCACTCGATTTTATTTAACGATCGAAATTATTTTATAGTAAATTGACCTTGATAATGATGTTCGATTGAAGTAAAATTTTGTTAGTATACTATAAATATCATTGAGATCATCATTGTAAGTTTTTAAATCCATCGATAGTCTCTATCTATCAGATCATCGTGCAGCCATTCGTGACCGTCGAAATCAAATTTTATTGATCGAGATAGTTAGGACTATCGAATCAAGACAATCTTTTATGATACTCTAATGATAATTATTTAGATAATGAATGATAAAGATGAGCTTTAAATTCTAAAATTATATCAACTATTTAGATAACTATAAATTATTTATAAAAAATAAAAATATTGAATAAAAAGAAAAATATTTTTTGATGTAAAATTTGCATAGGCAACAATGTAATTGTCTACACTTATATCTTACGTAGGTAATTAGGATAATTTTCTATGCTAAATTAGCATCGACAAAAAATTTTATTTTTCATTAACTTTTTAATTTTAGTAAAATATTTGCCGATGTAAATTTAGCATAGGCAAATATCCTATTTGCCTACGTTAAAATTTGCATCAGTAATTAGGTATTATTTTTGATGTAATATTTGCATCAGCATATAGTTTTGAATAAAAAAAAATCATGCCGAACTCATTCCCTCAGCACGTTTTCATCTCCCACCCCTACCCTCCCTCGAACCCTATTTCCCCACCGAACCACCACTCCCGCCCCCATTTCCCTCTCTTTCTCCCTCTCCCTCGACCGTCGCCACTCTGAAGTCGGTTATCACTGGCGTTAGTCGTCACCACTGCCACCGCTGCCACCGCCGCCACTGCCGACTATCAAAGATAATTTTTTTTTTGGCTCTGCAGGGAAGGAAGGAGCCAGGAGGGTGGGAGGGAGGGGAAGCCGAGGCCTGGGGGTGTAGGGGAGAGGACCGCTGGGGCCCGAGGGGGAGGGAACGGCTGCTGGGGCCAGGGGCAAGGATCGGAGGGGTGGTTTTGTGTTCCCGCAAATGACCATCGGGGCCTAGGGGGAGGGGAGTGGACCGCCAGGGCCGAAGGGAGGGGACGGCCACCGAGGCCGAGGGTAGAGGATTGAGGGGTGGGTGGTTTTGTGTTCCTGCAGACGGTTGTCGAGGCTCGGGGGGGAGGGAAGGGGGCCTAGTCATGTGGAGGCTGGGGGTGGACCGTTGGGGCCTGAGGGGGAGGGGACGGTCATCGAGGCCGGGGGTGGAGGATCGGGGGGGTGTTTTGTGTTCCTGCATACGACCGTTGGGACCCAAGGGGGAGGGGAGGGTAGGCTCGTCATGCGGAGATCGGTGCGGACCATCGAGGCCCCGAGGGGGGAGGGGACGGCCGTCGGGGTCGGGGGCGGAGTTACCGGGGTGGGGGCTTTGTGGCATGCAGGGTAAGGAGGAGGAGAAAAAAATAAAAGAATTAGTTTTTAAAAATTATTTTTTAAAAATTAATAATTTATTAATAAAAATAGTAAAAATAATAAAACTAATAATAAGTATTAAAAAAAATAATGATAAATAAAATAAAATAAAATATTTAAAAATAAATTATTTTTTGTAATGAAAATAGTTAGATTTTGAAAATAATGGTAAATATTATTTTTAAAAAAATAATTTTAAAAAATATGAGGGGGCACTAACAGGAGGGGTTGGCCCATGGGATGAATGGGCCAGTCGGGCACGGCCTATTGGCCAAATGGGCTAGCCCATGGGGCCTGGCCCATTTTTAGGGCCAAATGGGCACCACGGGAGATGGAAGGAGAAGTGTTAACAGATTTTGAATTTTGGGTTTCAAATCTAAAATCTGAACCCGATTTGCTTCATTAGGATATGTTTAGTTCCTACTGTTTAATGCACATTGCTTTTCTTGTTATAATTTATTGCTTTTGCTTGTTTAGTCCCTGTGTTTTATTGTGATTAGTCGAATCCTTTAGTGAATTTTTTAATGTATATGAGCTGTTATTATTGATGATTTTATATTTTATAATTACTTGTTAATTTAACTAATTAATTAGGTGTTTATTTTTATAAAATTTGCATTGCATAGAACTATAGGTCTGGGATCCGGATCAGGATCCGATTGTGATTTAATGCATGCATCGATGTAACCTTAGACTCCTGTTCAAGAGTCGATCTCAGAGTCTCCAAAATGGACTCTGTGAATGGCTCTTAAATGTCTCAATTTGGGCAGTTCAGAAGTGCATCAATTTTTTATTGTTGTCATGGCATTCTTTGTTCTATTATGGGAAATTTTGTCGTAGTTATCTCATTTGTTATCTAGGTACATATTAGATATGATTAAAATATGATTCATCTATATCGTGTACTTAGAGAACTGTAGGAAGATGCAATCGGATCTTTTTTCAGATATGGAATAAAGAACAAAGCTATGGAAACAATAAAAGTGATGTATTTTTGAAAGGGATAGGACCACACCTATTAGGAAGGAGTTGGTGGAGTTAGCATTGCATTTTTGAGATGGATAGGATCATGTATTTTTAATTTTTTTTTATAACACATACTTTAATGATGAACATTTCTCATGGATAGATAAAAAATATCGATAAAAATTGGATGAATACTCGCTCTATCATCTTACCTGAATACCGACAAGGTGTTAGGGATTTTATAAGATTTGTATGAGAAAGAGTTGATGATCCCAATAGAATCAAATATCCTTGTCAGAGATGTCACAACAATTACTTCTTGCCTACAGATACAGCATTAGAGCACTTATTAAATTGGGGTATGAATCCAAAGGATGCTATTTGGGATTTGTATAGAGAATATAGACCTACTAACATAAGAGACCAACATACAGATCAATAGTCTGAATCAATTGACATCAATGAGATATTAGATGATTTATGTGAAGGGACACATTTTGACAACTCTCCTGACAACTCTTCTGATAGTATGGATAATACAAATGATGGATATTTTGAAAAACTCATGAGAGATGTCAAGGAGCCATTATATCCAAATTGTAAGAAGTTCTTAAAACTTGAGTACTTGATAAAGCTTCTCCACAGTAAAACCATGTTTGGTTGAAGTCAAAAGTCCTTTGACTTTATATTGAACTTAATCAAAGAGGCATCACCGGATGGTGAAAAACTTTCAAAATCATATTCAGAGGCAAAAAAGTATATGCATGAACTTGGACTGGATTATACACCGATACATGCATGCAAGAATGATTGTGCATTATTTTATAAAGAATATCAATACTTGGATTGTTGCCCAAAATGTGGTGAGTCAAGGTATGCTGAAGATTTCAAAAGAGATAAGAAGCAATTTCTCAAGATTTTGAGATACTTTCCATTAACACCAAGACTTCAAAGACTTTATCAGTCATCAAGTGTTGGAAAATATGTCTCAAAAGCTAATCGTCAATCTGTTGACAGTTAAGCACCTTATATTGTAATTGATTTGTTAATAAATAAAATATATTTTTGATATTTTCATCACAAGTTTTCATCTTCTAATGAACTCCGTTGTTGTGATGAAGTCCTTAGGACTATTTAGGTTTGATAAAGAGAGGATTTATTGATTAGTCTTTAAAATTATTCACGACCAAATGATGGACTGTTAATAAGGACGGCAGCTTCTATCGAGCATAGGTCGCTACAGGCCATATGGGTTAGTTGTCCTCTTAACCAAGGAATGTGGAGACACTGATATGGCATACAGATGAGATATAAAGGTACATCATCATTGAACATGATCAACTTCAGAGCATTCTGCTGTCGAAAATATCTCTGATGGGATATAGATATAAGTATCCCTTAAACCTGAGATCGCCTCAGTGACTTGCAAGCAACTCACTGTGCTTTGGTACTGGACTAACTAAATTTCTAATTCAGTGATGGAAGGCTTTTGGGCACAGTCAAGTACTTACAAAATCAGAGTGTGATCAAGATGGGATTGACCACTCCAAGAGTTGGAGAAGAATGAGTCGCTGTATTTTAATTTAGCAAAATCTTGGCCAGGATAATCCATCAGATGGATTTGATATTTTGAAATACAATGTGGACAACCTGATCAGAGTTGACAGTTGAACTCTGAGGTATCCCATGAGTATTTTGGTCAAGGAGATAAATTATATGAAAACTATATCCGCATGGATTCTAAGGATGTTGTTCTACACATTCAACCTATCCGACCGTCGGGTACCATTGCTAGATGGTCACTTCGATTGGTACAAGAATTTATTCCTATACTATGGACTTAGGTTCAGACCTATGAGGTCACACACATTAGAGTTCATGATCCAATCGATTGGTTGATCAATAATTAAGAATCATTCTAGGGTTAAACGATCAATACGATTGATATTTAACCTAATGCAAGTGTTGTAGGAGGATCGATTAGCAATTCGATTGCTAATTGACTTAATTTGATTAAGCAATAGATTGAGATTAAGTCTATTAAATATAATTTAATTATATTTGGTTTGGGCTTGATTGGATCAAGTTCAATTGGTTTATTGGATAAGTCAAATGCAAGAAAAAACTAGTCCAAGTCCAATTAGGACTTGGGTCAATCTAATTTTTAATTCGATTAGAAAATTAAATTAGATTTAAATATAATTTAATCTGATTAAATTAGATTTTTATTGGGTTAAATTTATTTTAATTAGGTTATTTGATTTTGATTTGATTTGGTTTGAGAAACCAAATTTGAACAACTCATAGATTGAATCCTAGTAAGACTCGGATTCTATCTTGCACCACCTTAGCCCCCCATGCCCACTCTCTCTTATTTTATGCGATAAAACCTTCTCTCCAGGCCTTCATGCATAGCCAAATCTTTCCACTCTTTCTCTCTTACATCGAATATGGTTGTGGACCAAGTCAAAGTAGGAATTATTTTGGATTTCAAATTCTATGAGATAGAATTTTAGAAAACCAAAACTCTTTCCTTATGGTACTGATTTTACCCAGATTTTCTTTGAGATTTTTATGGTTTTTATGGCACATATTGTGCACCCTTTGCTGGTGGTCCATGGTAGAAAAGGAAGGAGGGGGAGCCCAAGAGTTGGGCACCCCTTGTCTTGCCCTATTTGGATTTTCCTTGACTAGGTATTTGACGTAGATAAGGATTCTTCATATCTCATTATTTAAGATAATTTTTTTTTAAAAATTTTATGGATTATATAGTATTGAGAGACCTTTGGGGTGTATGAAAATTAGGAAGAAAGACTATTGGAGAATGGAGATACAATAGACACAAAACTAAGTGTCTGCGTTAGAGCAAAGAGAAGAAGAAGAGGGTCTTCTTCTAGGGTTGCTGAGTTCACCTCTTTCCTTCCTCCATCTATAAGTTTTCTAAGAGTGTCTCACATCTAAAACTCTTTCTCCTACTTCTCATCTTTGAAGAGTCCAAATCAAGAAGAATGAGGCATCTGATCAACCATTGAAGAAGGATCGGCACAGTACTAGCATACTGTGCTGATTTCCTGGACCAGGACTTCTGATCGTGATTCATGGGCTCGTGTGGATGACTCCTAGAGGTCAGATATATGTGTGGCTCACAACATCATCCTCAAATCCGGATCAGTAAAGTTAGAACATCTAACTTGCAAGGTAATAGATCTGATCTATTATATTTTACATACATTAGATGTAGTATAGAAACATGTTGATATGATCAACATGTAGTTCTTGCTCTTCATATTTTAATTTTTGATTTAATATCATATAATAATCATGTAATAGGATCTTATATCTAGAGATTCTCTAATTTTATAATATAAATTTTGATTTATTTTAGTCTTCCACTATTTGATTTTGAAAAAGTTTCAAGATCTAATCCTGAAACCCTAGATCTGGTTCCTTCATCAAGAACCGTCGAGGTGATGAGATGGCATCATGAGATGAGAATTTTTAAGGATAACATCATTAGTCATCCAGCTGACTCTATAGTTTAGATGAAATTTGACAAATAATATCCTCATTTTACTAGTGACCCATGCAATATTCGTCTTGGCCTAGCATCTGATAGTTTCAATCCATTCGGGACCATGAGCAATACTTACAGTATGTAGCCATTATGCTAATACCATATAATGTTGCACCATAGAAATATATGAAAAAGCCATTTATATTTTTATCATTGTTTATTCCTAGACATACAGCTCCTGGTAATGAGATAGATGTTTTCTGTGACCCTTAATCAATAAATTGAGAGAACTTTGGGAGATTGATGTTGTAACATATGATTCAGTCAATAAAAAAAAATTTTGATTGCATGAGATGATAATATGGATAATTAATAATTTTTCAGCATATGGAAACCTATTTGGATGGAGCACAAAAGGATATTTGGTATGTCCAATTTACAACGGTGATAGCTACTCTATTAGACTGAAGCATGGAAAAAAAATTATCTATATGTGTCATCATCGGTTATTACTATCTAATCATTCTTGGAGAATCCATCAGAATCGATGCTTCAATGGAAAGTCAGAGATATGTGGGCCACCCTGTGTGATGAGCGGAGATGACATATTGGCACAACTAGAGGCTATTGACAGTGTCAAATTTGATAAATTTTTTGAGAGTCGCAAATAAAAGTGTAATGAATCAGAGTTGAACTGGGTGAAGCAGAGCACATTTTTTGAATTATCTTATTGGCAATATCTCCTACATCGTCATAACTTGGATGTCATGCACATTAAAAAAAATATTTATGATAATGTTATTGGGACACTTCTTAACATCAAGGAAAAAATAAAGGATAATCTGAATTCTCAGCTAAACTTGAAAAGAATGGGATTACAACATGAGTTGCACTTGGCGTCCGTGATGGTGGGAAATACTTAATGCCAACTGCAAGTTATACATTGCATGGAGATAAAAAAAGAAATTTTTGTGCGTGATTAAAACTTATAAAATTTTTTGATGGTTTTGCCTCCAACATTTCAAGCTGTGTGAACTTGAAAGATGACAGTGTCTTAGATATGAAGAGTCATGACTCTCATATTATGATGCAGCATCTTATACCTATTGTGATGCATGGCTTCTCCACCCTAGAGGTACAAAATGCAGTTATTGAATTGGATATTTTCTTTCAAAAATTATGTTGTCAGAAACTCTAAGTTGATATACTTGAGAAGCTTCAATTAGACATTGTCCTAATTCTGTGTAAGCTCAAAAAAATTTTTTCATCATCATTTTTTGATATTATGATACACTTGGTGGTTCACCTTCCAAGGGAGGCTTTGCTTGCCAGACCAGTCCAATACCAATACATGTATCCTATTGAGCAGTAATAATATTATAAAAAAATTATTTTTTACTTAATTTATAACTATTATAATTTTAATTATTAATATTTTATATTTATTTTTATCATTTTGTATATGCAGATTCTTGTATAAGTTGAAACAATATGTGCAAAATAAGGCATGTCCAGAAGGATTAATTGGGGAAGTATATATTTTCACAGAGTGTCTTACATTCTGTTCGATATACCTCGATGATGTAGAAACATGATTCAATCATGAAGAGTGCAATATAGATAGGGAGTGGGTCGACATTGAATCTACATTATTTATTTTCAAGATTAATGTTTGTCCCATTAGTGGAAGAAAGTATAAACATATGGACATAGAAGAGTGCAACCTGGTGAATTTCTATATACTAAATAATTATGAAGAAATCTATTATTTTATAGAGTAAGTAGATTTACATAATCAACATTATATACTTCTCATGAGGTAAAATAAATAATAAGCATGCATTTATTGTAGAGAGCATAGAGACATATTATTGCGATAAAATAATAGAGATATCGAGGGATGACATTGAAGGGAGTTTGCAACTTGATTCAAACAACGTGTAAGCACTATAGTAGTTTTATTCAACTTTTTATTACATATAATGTACACAAATAATTTATCATAACTTATACATATGCTATTGCAAATGATGTTAATGTATCATAATAAAGAAGATGGTGCAATCAAGAAACTATATAATTTGGCATGCCACCTCGATCCTAGGATTTGATGTCATAGCTCATATATTGTTGGTGGCATGAGATTTCATACAAGAGATCTTGATATGCAAAGGCAGACTCAAAATAGTGAAATTTTGATGTTGGGAATCGATGGAGATAATGAGATTGAATATTATGGTATCCTAAAGGACATTATACAGTTAAGATATGAGTCAAAATGAATTGTTTACCTATTTAAATGCCAATGATGGGATATCAGCAATTATAGGATTGGTATTCATAAAGATGAATACTTCACAAACATCAACTTTGTGAGAACATGGCACCAATCTGATCCTTTCATACTCGTTAGTTAGGCAAAGCAGATAATATATCTAAAGGATACGAGATATAAAGATGAATGGCATGTTGTACAAAGTATTGCACCAAAAGGTGTTTATGACATAAATGTTCATTCTGAGATAGATGTAGATGAAGATTTTCTTCAAGAGGAACAGAATACAGCTGACTTGGGACAATACAGTATTGATATTGGAAGCACATCTCCTCTGATTAGGGATGACATGCAACCTGATAATATTGATGTTAGTAAATTAAATTTGAACATGTCGGAGGATGATGATGATAATGATAACAACTTTATAAATGATGGTGAGGAAGATTATACATTGATGAATTATGATGATAAAGATGTTGATAATCCTCCTGATCAAAATACAAACATTGAATAATAACATGTAATTTAAAAAAAAAATTCATATGTTTTATATTTCATATATTATTTAGTATCGATGTAATTTTTTATCCATATTATACGATCTTTAATATATTGTTTGATACAGGCATGGCACCAGAAGGACGACTGTGCAAGATGGGCCCATGTAGAGATAGAGTAGCCACATCATCTCTTGCGACAATAGGTTGATTTTACATATTATTTTTTTATATTTAATTTATTTTTATTTTTTATCATGTATAAATAACTGATTTTAAGCTATGCCACCAGGAGGACTATCTGAGTAGAGAGGGCCACATGGAGATGTCGGTACATCTCCATCTGAGCAGCAGTCGACTCATTTAGAGGTAGGCACATCATCTCCTATCATAATAGGTTAATTTTATGTATTATAATTTTATGTATTTAATTTACTTTAGTTTTAATCATGTATAAATAACTGATTTTATGCTACATGACCAGGAGGACCATCTGACAGGAGGGAGCCACATGGAGATGTTGGTACCTCCTCATCTCAGCATGTGGCTACCGAGGCAGACACATCATCTCTTGCCATGACAGATTGATTTTACATATTATAGTTTTTTATATTTAATTTACTTTAAGTTTTTATCATGTATAAATAACTGATTTTAAGCTTTTATTTTGCTGTAGCTAACATTGTCATTAAGCGGACTTAAAAGCAGCCAGAAATAAAAAGCTAGAGGAGTGGAGGAGGGCACATCCCATGGAGAGGATGAGGGTTGTCATTCCATCAGAATATGTCATGCCAGTTCAACACCACATTAGGGATCCATACGTATGTGAGGCTGGCATCATTATTCGAGTGTACTCTCCCCTGATGATGTTCGATTGGCGGAGAGTTTTGAAGCTACAGAAGCAGATCCTCCTCAATCATTTATCGATAACTAAATATAAATTATATTATATTTTTTAAATATAGATCTTTCTATTTATTTTATATTTAATTTGATAAGTACTTAACTTTTATTTTTTTAAATCTTATATGTTGTATATTATTTGTGCAGCATGACTTTGATATCAAGGAGATTGATACCTCATGCATGCGGGAGGCTATCCTTAGGCATATGGGGAGATTGCTTAATGAATTCAGATATGACCTCTATAGCCACTGAAAGAAGGTCCCTAGTGCACATGGGCTGGCGGCGGCACGTGAGACATCCCATAAGAATGTTTCATGCCCCGACTGGGATCTCCTCTGTACAAGGATCCTTCATACCAGGTATAACTATTATATATAAAAAAATATGAATTATCAAATTAATGTGGTATAATTTGTTCATTAATATCTTGAATGCATTTGCTTATTAGGCCTTTTGCGATTAGAATGCACAGAACCAGTCAAGGCTCACAGTGATACATTGTGGCAGATCAAAGTCATTTGTACAGCATCAATATGAGTTGGTAAGTACACATACATATATCTCTAATGATTTTTTAGAATATATGTGTGTCGGTGTACTTACATTCATAAATTTTAAAGGAACATCGAGACAGGACAGCTGTCCAGGTGGATTGACGTCTACCACAGGATCCATCATCAGACGATGGGAGAGTGGCTTCCTGGGATTAGGGAGAGATATGTAAGTATTAATTGATTAAGTTCTATATTTCAATTTCATTATGAAGTTTAGACTTTTGATTATATTTATTTTTTTCTTTAATTAAGAGTGGATGATGGAGATACGATCCTAGCCCATCGCTGAGGGCTCTACCTCACTCACAGATGATGATATCTCTGATGAGGTGCTTGATAGGAGACCCAATTATATTATGGGGTTTAGATATGTGGTTGCGGCTTCCAACTCCTCTAGAGCATCACATATTTCTTGTGATGCTCGTCTTTGTAAGGGGAGAGGAGACATGAGGAGGAGATGCGCTGAGCTGAGGAGGAGCATCGTTGATCCCAGGAGGACATAGTGGCCCTACAGCATGACAAAGTTGTGCTTAGGTCTCAACTTGCAGCATTTGGGGTGAAGCTCAATGAGTTAGTTCGCTGCATGCCTCCCCCACACCTCTTGATGTCCCTATGATGCCTATGATGATGACTCCACGATAATGATGTTGGATGTCCTCCTATGATTGATATTATTTTATATTATTTTTAATCTATATATTTTTATCATTTAGTAAATAATTAGTTTACTAACTTAATTTTTTAATCTACTGCAAGTCTGTGATACGACTTGGCATGTGGAGTTTTATTTTGTATGGATGTATATATTTTTATATGATATTTTATATGGTTGTATATATACTTATTTTGTTACATGTGTGGTTGTAAAAATAAACATAATATTTTGATATATATATATATATATATATATATATATATATTATATATATATATATATATATATTATATATATATATATATATAGATTGTGTTATTGTTAAAGTGAAATGAATTTGATTCAGCATATGTGTGAATGAAGAAGGTAGTGTACATTATATATGTTTGTTTGTGTACAAGTTTACAAAAAAAAATATAAAAAATTATCATGAAAGAAATTATTTTTTTATAAAAAAGATAATTAGCGATGCAAGAGAAGCACAGGTAAAAATCTTTAGCGACGTAAATTAACGTCAGTAAATAAAATGTAGCATCGCCAAAGGGCATACTGGGGTACCAAACGTGCCACCATTAGTGATGCTATAAAATATTTACTGATGCTAATTAGCATCGCTAAATGGTGATGCAAAATAAACATAGGTAAAGGTCTCTGGCAACACTAATAATCATCGATAAGTATCCATTTGTGTCGTCAAAGAGCCTGTCGGGATGTCGAGCATGTCACCATTAGTGATGCTAACTATAATTAGCAATGTTAATTAGTGTTGCTATTTTTTTTACACTTAGTTTGCATTGCTAAATATAATATTAGTGATCGAAAATAAGCATAGGTAAAATTAGCATCGCTAAATGATGATATTAGCTCCCTGATTCTGGCACACCTTTTGTTCCGCTACTTAATATTTGTCGATGCTAAAGTGGCATTGCTAATCATAAACTAAAACTTTTTTTGATAGAATTTTTGTATCGCTAAATATAATTTGTCGATGCTTTTTAAGCATAGCTAAATTGACTATTGCCAATGCTTTCTTTTTGCATAGGTAAGTGTAACTAACTACACTTTAGCTAAGCATCGGCAAAATCAAATATTTGTTGATATTAAAAAATAAGCATCAGCAAATGAAATCAACGATCTCCCTATTGTCGATGCTTATTTTCCAATGCTTTTTATGTCGGTAGTTATTTTTTATGATATTTTTTTTAGATTTAGCTATGCTTTGTTTGCGTAGCTAATTATCTTATCTCTTGTAGTAAGTTCTATGTGATTTGTGAGATTGAGTTCAGAAAGTCTTCATCAAAGCAAGTGTGAATACTAGAAAAGAGTTCTCATGAAAATTCAAAAATGAAGTCGAGTCACGCCAATCTTGCACATGACAGACAATGAGATTTGATGAGTATTCCATAACCTCCATCTACTTAGAACTCACAATAGAAGAACTGAATCACATGATAGCTACATTTAGAGGTTCATTATTTTCAATCTAGTGGGCTGCCACTATATGCTACTAGGCATCACTGGAGGATTATGGGATCAATGAGAATTATTTTGATGGTCAATAATTCTTAGTTGATGAGTTAAAATTATTTCAATCTATTGAAAGAAGTTTCAATGATATTTTAATAGAGATCAAAATATATCTCACTATCAGATAGAAAAGAACTTATGGGATCATACATAAAAAGATTTTGCCAGATTGAAATATTAAATTATGATTTCAAATCACAAAAGAATTCAATTATCAATATGGTTGATGATTGAACTATAAAAGTTACATGAAGGACTTGCTAAGAGTTAGTAAGTTATAGGAGGACTTAATTATAATTATTGTTAATTATTTGATTTGATCAAATATGGGTCAAATTAAATCAGATCTAATCTGATTGAATTTGGTCTATTTAGTTTTCTAGTCCAAATAGGATTTGGACTTATTTTTTAATTAAATTTGACACAAACTAGATTCGAATTGGATTCGAATCGGCTTAAAATTAAGATAGAATTCTAGAGTCCCATTAGACTAAGACTCTCTCTCTTTATCCATACCTTATATGGGATGCCCAACCAAATAATTATCATGGAATATTTTTGGCATGGAGAAAGTGAGGCACCAGAAATAAGGAGGTGCCACCATGGAAGAGTCCTAACTCTTTTGGACTCTTAAAACCCTAACTAACTCCTATTTAATAAGGGATAACAAAGGAGCACCTCCGATTGTCTAAGAAGTGGTGTGAAACATGGTGTGCATGAGGAAAAAAAAATTGAGAAGAGAGGGTGGTGTGGGTTTTTCTTGCCGGTGCCTACTCCTTTCTTTCTTACAACCAATAGTTGGTTGTTGAGGGATTCTTTCATCTCTATCCAAGAGTTGGACATGGCCTTCTCTCTTCCTTCTCCTCCATAGATGTCTAAGAGTTGGACAAGCTTCTCTATCTCCTTCTCCTTCATAATCAGTCCAAGAGTTGGATGGAAAGAAAAGAAAAGAGATTTGATCTCTTATTCTTTTTCTTTAGATCTTCTTCTTTCTCTTGAGAAGAGAAAAAAAAAATCAGATTAGATCTGATTTATTGATCCTCTTATAGATTTCTTTAATTCTTTTGAGAAGAGAATCAAAAGAGAGAAAGATTCGATAATCTAAAGAGCGATCTCTACAAGAGAGCTAGCACCCCAGTGAGATCGAGATCTCCTAACTATATCAGCCTCGTGTGGATATCTATATAGGTCGGACACTTATGCGGCTTCAAAAAAATCTTGAAGACATCCATAGATCATCAGATCGTAGATTCGATGGACCTTGAAGATATCCGTGGATCATCAGATTGCGGTGAAGATCTATCCGCATAAAGATAAAAATTTTATTTTTATTTCTATATAAATCTTAATCTTATACATATGATGATGCCTGACTTTATGTTGAGATATTATCTTTATGCATAATTAATTAAATTAGATCTAATTAAAAATTTATTTTAACATCATTCTGACATAAGGTTGCCTTCGCATAACATTGATATGTTATGTTGCATTATTATTCTAGAACAATATCGAAAAATTTTTAAAATTTTTCTTCCGCTACATATTCTGAAAAATTTTAAAATCTCTATATGCATATCGGATTGCTATGTGATGGTATTTTCTAATAGTGGTATCAAAGCCATCTCATCATTGCAAGATTAAGATTAGATTTTAGATCTAAAAATTATTTTCAAATCTAAAATTATGAATGATTATGGAAAGGAGATGGAGTTCAAGATTTGAAAATCTGAATGATTAAAATTTATGTGATGGATTTTATGATCTAAAAATCTATTTTCATATCTGAATTAAATTCAGATTGTTTTATTCTCATGCATTGATTTCAAGATCTAAAACCTATTTTAAGATTTGAAAATCTATTTTCTTATATTCATGCATCCAAAATTTGATATCTAATTTGTATATGATGTAAATATTGTTAGATCTAAATTTTATCTTTATTATATATTCATGCATGAGATGATGTTCATAGATAGAGATTCACTTGATGTGATCTATGATGTTATGGATATTTTCAAGTTTGAGTAATTTGATTGGTTTTATAAATCAATCTAAGATCATCCTAATATAAGGTTACCCTGGTATAACGAGAGTCGTTATGTGATATGGTTATCCTCGGATGAAAAGAGATTGATACATAAAATATTATAAGAAATTAGAATGAACATAAGGATTATGTGATGGTCATGCATGTATTTTTCATGGATACATGTAGTGATCTCTATGAATCATTACAAATTTTTGGAGTAAGGTTGTATCATGAATACACTTTTGATGGTTGCCATTTTTCAATCTATAGTGAGGAACCAAAAGCCAAGCCCAATTTGGAATAAGTTGACCTATTGGTGTCTAAGACAAATGCTTTGAAAGGTGGTTACTTAATTAGGACCGTTGCATCAGTAGTGGGAGCCTCCCACTGCTCATCATTTATCTAGCCAATTTGGTTGATCAAATTCTATTTTGGAATATTTAGTATTGAGTTCACTACAATTGTGTTGCATCATAAGTCTGATCTTGATGAGTCAAGATGCGATCTCACTAGTAGATCTAATATAATTATGGACTTATATGTGATGTAAATAAATAATTAAAATCTAAGAAGATCTAAATAAAATCTCCTCATAAATATTAAATTGAGTGATCTTCTATCGTTGTAGATGTGTGGGTCCTTCTGGATGTTGATTGTTCTTAGTTAGATACAGTAGTTCAGTTACATCAGGAAAGACGTAACCATTCTATTAGTATGAGATACTTCGGAGTAGAGATGAGGTTGGACCCAATAACTATTAAGTGAGAGATCCAATGATGGATTTACACTCGATGGTGAATGGATGTCTGACTTAACTAAGAAATGAGACCAATAACTGTTAGGTGAGGCTTTAGAAATTAGAGACTGATGATCATTGTAATTTGCTTGAGAAATATTGGATAAGAGTTGCCTACTCATTGGTTGACACATTGCTAATAACTGTTAGATAAGGTGGTGTACTAATTGATGGGACCACAATATCCACTTGAAATTCTAGTCATGAAAATTTTCATTTCTCTACCTGAGGAGTGTAAGAGATTTAAAAAAATAGTGGGAGATATATTTATTTTAAAAGATTCTAAAATAAATATTAAAATTCAGTATAAATATCTGACTAGAATCTCTACTTTTTGATAGAATAAAATATTAGCTTCAAATCCTTTAGCTCACATATTAGAAACCAATTGACTAATCAAACAAGTTATAAAGACTAGCTCAGAAATCTAAAATGATTTTAGGTTTCAAAAAGGTGAAGCTTATATCATGACCAGGATATCCCTATGTTACCAAACCATCCAATAATTGAATAAAAAGTATAATTAGTTCATAATTATTATTTGACAATGATTAAGGATTTGGATGAGCTTGAGAAGTTCGATCATATTAAAAAACAGGCTGATTTGCATGCATAGATCTACATGGTTACGGTAACCACAGTGAAAGTATATTTTAAAATTTTTAATCTAATCTAAGTATGCTAATTTTAAATCATAATCAAGCCTACAATCATCTAACATGCATAAATAAATTTATGAATATAGATCTAAAATCATAAACAGTAAGAAAAAAGTATACCTGATTGCTTTTCCCTCCTCCTTTATCAAATCAGATCCTGTGGATGTCTGGGGTTGCTGTCATAGCTGTGCAAGCATCCGATCTCTATTGGTATCTATATAGAGATATTTTAATCAGAACTCCAAAACCCCTGGGGTGCTAGCTTCCTTGCAAGCTTCGTTATTTGGCTTGAATCAAGCCATTTTACTTGATATTACTTGAAGCAGCCCTGTATATGATCTTGAGGATTGATCCAAACCATAAAAAAAAATTAAAAAAATCTTTTTTTGATTTTCTTTTTGTCTCTCAAAGGCTCTCTCTCAGATATCTATCTGATGTAGAATAGGGGCATGGAAGAAAAAGGATGAAAGGTGGTTGGCATGGAGAAGGAAAGGGGGCGTGAGGTAGTTAGCGCACAAAACAACTCATTGATTTTTCTCATGCCAAAATCCATCTCCTTTTATAATTTTATCATATAAAATTACCTTATTTTTTGTGCCAACAATTGATAAGAATCAGTTTGAATTAGTTATACTTTATCCCTATCTAAATAGGTATCCTAAATAATCAAGAAATATCAAGAAACCACCTCTCTATACCTCTTCACACATGCATGCACAAAAGTAGTGAGAAAAATCATTGCCACTCCTCTTTTTGGTTAGCCAAATGGAGAGAGAAGTCTAGAAAACCTGGGCTCTAAGGGTTAGAGTCAATTTGGTTCAAGTTGGATTCCCATCGGATCCAAAATAAGCTTGAATCGAATCAAATTCGAAAGACTGTCAAACCTGATCCAATCAGGCTTAAAATTCAAATCTGATTTAGATAATTAAATTTAACTAGTATTAAATTAAATTAAATTAAATCTAATTTAAATTAATTAAAGCTTGATCCATAATTTAATCAGTCTCAATTAAATCATAATATTTCTAATTAAGTTCTTGTGCTAATAATTAGTAGTTACTGAATCTATAAGACTTACAAATTAGTAATTTTTAAATTCAAACTATCTATTAAATTGATAATTCTAATTTGATCCAAGCTATTGATTGAATCAAACTTTTTTATGTATGACCCCTCAGATTCTATTCTGTTTGGTAGTGAGACATACCATGATCTCCATCATAGTATCATCGAAACTCTTTTTGATGGACCAGAATAATTGTAGCTCACCCTAATAAGGATCATTGATCTAAAAATAATCTTTGCAAGTTCTCACAATCCATCAGTGATACCTAGCAGTGTGTAGTGGCAATCCAACAGAATAAAAAAATATGAACTCCTAGGTGCAGTTATCATGTGATTCAGTTTCTCTATCATGAGTCCTGACTTGACGGAGGTCATAGAGAACTCATCAAACCCCATTGTCGGTCATATGTCAGATTGGCTTGACTTGAATTTACTTGTGAATCTCATAATTTTTTTTTCAGTATTCATACTTACTTCGATCAAAGATTTTCTGAACTCATTGTTGAAATTATATCCCAAAGCCAATCATTTGACAATTATGCTAATTATAAATGTATATAAATTGATCAATAATAAAAGTTATTTGATCTTTTTTTATCACAAGGTTGTTGGAGTTTTATGATTTCACGCACGTATAATTTTATAAAATGAGTACATAATAAAATTTAAAAAAAATTTCAGATTAAATCTAATTTAATCTAAGCATGCATAAGATCAAATCTTCAAACTATAAATAGGATCATCATATGTGAGATAAGATTCAGATATAAAAATTAAATAAAAAAAATAAATATAAAACATACCTGAATATGGATCAATCTTCAACATGAACTGATGATCATGGATGTCTTCCAAAGGTCTCTTGTAGCCGCATAAGCATCTGGCCTCTACGGATATCCACACGAGACTCTGATCTGATCAGAAGTCTTTTGATCTCACCGGAATGCTACCTCCCTTGCAAAGATCATATCTTGATGGTTGAAAATCTTCTTTTCTCTTAAGACACTCTTAGAGAACAAGAAGATGTAGGAAGATCTTGATCTCCATGCTAGAGATCATGAGAAGAATCCTTTCTTCTCTTTTCTTCCTAAAACCCATGCATCAAATCTCTACAATAGGGATGTAAAAATTTTATCCAACTTTTGAACTAAGAGAAGAGAAGACATCTATGTCTAAATATGGACAAGAGATAGAGAAGAGGATGTCCTAACAACCAACTCTTGGTTGCTGCAAGAAAAAGGATATTTGTAACAAACCTCACGCCATGCATCTTCATGCCGTCCCTCTTTTTCTTCTTGATTTTCCATGCACAAAATCTCCTGGTTTTGGGTGCCATGACCTGATGGAAATCTAATATCCAATGTCCTATATGTTGGATTTAAATAGATACAAGAGGAGACCTAGTTTGGATAGGAATCAAGAGTGCAAACTAGTTAGGACTCTTCCTAATTTTGTGCCGCCCACACAAAAGGATTTTTCACCCTGATTTTACACGATAAATAGGGGGTTTATTCTTCTTTCTTATATGTTAAAAAGGGAAGAAAGATGGGCATCCAATCTGGTTTGGCATGGGACTTTTGTGGTGCACATATTCAAGGTGGCGTGGGACTCCTATGGTGCATGGAATCAAAGAGTTTGAATCACATGGGACTCTTCATTTAAATGGCTATTTTAAAGCCAATAAAATCTCAATGAATTCTAATCAAATTAGAACCAGATTAGACTCAAATAAATAGAAATTCAAATCTGATTTGGAGCCCAATTTATTTAGATTATATATCTCCTAATTGGAGGAGGAGTCCTAGTCTAATTGGACTCTTTCTTGGTGCTTGAGTCAAACTTAATTTTAATTCTAATCCAATTAGGATTTGATGCACATAAAAAAATGAGAATTTTTAGTCCAAATAGAAATTCATATATCCTACTCTAATTAGAAATTGGATCAAATCCAAATTCTAATTCAATTAGGGCTAATCATCCCATCTTTTTGGAGTTATCTTATAATCCTATTGGGGTTGATCAAATCAAACCCATAATGAGTCAAATTAAATTCAATCAAATTGGACTTGATACAAACCCCATTATTCAATTAAATTGAGTTAATTAGTAATCTTATTGCTAATAATCCTCCTATAACTTACTAACTCTTTAGTAAATTACATGATGCAATATTTGCATTAGATCAATCATCAATCAAATTGATAATCAAATCCTGTTACGATTCATAATCGTAATTCAACCATCTGATCAGTCAAAAGCTTCTTTTGTATGTGATCCCATAGGTTCTATTCTGTTCATTAGTGAGCAAACATTCATGTGACTTCTCATGTTGGTCACACTCAATGCTAGTTGTTCTCTAACAACCACCTGCACTCTCGCTCCAGTGTCTCTAGACTACAGACTCGAGATCTATCTGCCTAAAAGAAGCGATCCGTGCACTGATCTAACTGGATCAATCACCATCTCTATGATGATTCTATGATCAGGAGTAATTTAGAAATTAACCATTAATAACACATATCTCAAATTCTTAACTCTTTAAGAATATGTATCATCATCTTGTTAATCCCTTGGATGATTCATGGATACCTAAACATGAATGGTAATATAACTGCCCAATAAGTACAAAATCATATCCTAGAGATATGAAATGTATCAGTCAAGATTGGCTTCTAGGCATATATCCAACAATCTCCACTTGCATTAAAGCCAATCTGCCATGTACCAAGACCATCTTCACAAGACAAACTTTAGTCTTAAGTTAGCTAAGTGACTTACTAGTGAGTCAACCACATCACATGTGGAGTTTTCTCTCTACACCTCTATGTATTTCTACTCGAGGTAGTCACATGTTCTGCTGCTCCATGGATTTGGATATCTGGTGAGACCTAGGCTCCTTAGCAAGGACTATGGTGTCATTGTCTTTACAGTATAGTGTCACGACATCTGATGGTATGACAATCAATCTACAACTAATATTAGAATCAGAATGCATCCTATATATTTACAGTGTACTCAGCTTTATTGATCGATTATTTGGAATCCTTCAAGATATAGATATAGGAACATACCCCATGATGTAGACATTCTACCATCAATATCAAATATGAAATCTGAATTAGTGTATCCTTCCAGTCATAGCTTTGATCCTTCTCCAAATTAAAATATATCTTCAGTTCTTCTCAAGAGCTTAAGGATGTTTTCATAGCAATCCAATGCTTCAACCTGGATACAACTGATATCTACTTATGACATTCACAGTGTAATCAGTTCAAGTACTACATGGCATACTTCTATGCCTGAGAGGGTAGCAGACCCCTCTTAGAGATTTTTATGCTGAATCCTTTCAGTATCTACTTTCTGTACTTTATCTATGAAAATATAAGCATCCAATTGCATCTATCTTTACAGATCTTTAGGATGCTCGCTTTATGTCTTTTATGGAGAAATCTATATTCAACCATATTTTAACTGATGTCAGTTTTGGACACTCTCACTATCCTTTTGAAACCCATAATTCCTCATATCTGATTAAACAATTTGATCATATCATCAAAATGACTGTTCCAACTCCAGGTTATTATAAATTTTGTGATATCCTATCATAAGAAGTAAAATTCATAGGCTATTCCATACAGAAATGTTCAAAAGATCTCTTCTCAAAAAAGCTGTTTCACATCTCTTTCTTGGAGTCGATATCGTACATCGACTCATTGTAGGTTCTGGGATCATCTCTATGCTCCCATCCCATGAGAAATGACTTTCTCTACATCCTCTGTTAAGCATACCTAAATACCTTTCGAAAGGATTAAGATCCTACTATGTGTAAAGGTGGAAGAGAAATATACGTCTACTGGCTCATCATGATAAATAGGTTCTTAAAGTCCTGTGGCTCATTACTCTTTAGAGACATTCTCTTCAAGCTTAACTTTTCTCCCACTGCTTCATCTTGGTTAAAAAATTTTTCAAGAAGATAGCATATCGGTCACAATCACATTGTAATCCTTTCAGAAAATAGTATCCCAAACTCTTTTAGGATGAGCTTTATAGACCTATCCTCTAACATATCTATCTACTATCTTAGATACAGGCTGGACATCCTTGAATCTCAAAATAATCAAGATTCAGTTCTCACCATGCCATATCTCATACGGTATGGTAGGAATATGTTTAGAGAGAACATAATTTTATAGAAATAAAGCATGTTCCTAAAGAAACATAAATTAGTGAAGTTCATTATGGACTAAACTATATCTCATATAGTCCTTGACTCTTTTTATCTCATTGAGCTGAGATGTTCTAAGAGCAGTCCAATATGAAACTATGTTATTTTATGAGATAATGAGAAATTCTTTTTATTGGTATTGCATCTCCGATCCGATTGAAGTACATTTGAATTTTTTTGATTTGCTTCTCTACTTACATCTGAATTCTTTGAACTTTCAAAAATTTTAGATTTGTATCTCATATACGAAGTAGAGACAACTCCTTAGTTAGCACATCATATGAGCTACACACATCAAATGTGTAGAAGGATAAGTATCTCAGTGGTCTTTTTTCTCATCCTACAAGAGTAGCTTGTCATATTTTCTCAAAGAGATGATACACAAACTAGATTTGACTCAACAGTCAATGAGCCCAAAGGCCCATAATTCTTCAGTTTGTTAATCATTTCTTCTCCAATACGACTTAGCCTAAGGGTCCGCATATACTTTAAGCTTATCTCAATTTTGAATCTCTCAGATCCAATGGTATTCACTGCTTGCTCAATTAAGTTCACATATGCATCACCATGCAAATGATAGAGATGATCTCTTAAAACTAAATCCAAATGATGATCACGAAAGACAGATACCCATGGCCACAGCAACAACTGTTGCCCTATAGTCAATTCAAGGGTTACTTCCTTAACCCTCTATCTTTCCATCAACTCTACACTAGAGTCTATAGCTCAACTGGGAGAAGAGAAAATCGTAAGGATAGTATTGAGCAATATTGACATACCTACTCTAGGTGTGTCTTTGTTTCTTTAGGCTCTCCAGGTATTTACCTCTGAACTCTTTCAAGATTTCTTTGTTATTACACTTTGATCAATTTAGATAAGGTGCCATGATGGTCTTTTATATGATAGTTTATCATAACTATCCATATAAACTAATCAGGGATCGCAGGATCAAATCCATAAGCAATTTCTTGTGCATGATCATGTCGAGCCTTTCAGGGTGCTTAATGTCCTTGATCATTATCAAATAATGAACATAGACCGACTACCCATCACGCATCATATACGTTGTGCTACTCTGATCACCTTACAATATTTGCAGATGAATCAATGAGTCGTAGGTAGTAAACATATGCTTATGCATAGCACTTATCTTTATTGTCATTGTCCATCCACTCATCAGGTATACCTCATCGATTATGGATTGGACGGGTTGTTAACATTAGAATAATCTGATAGAGAATATAGTTAATTTTTTAAAATTAAAAATAATTCTTAAGTTTGTGAGCCAGTCTATGTAATCAGTTTTGGTTAATCAGTTGATATTTAGAATTCAAGCTAGAGGGTTGAAAGCTGACATAATGAATAGCAAGAGCAAAGATTCTAATTGGATGTTTGTACTTATTTTATGATTTACTCTAAAAATTTTTAGATACAAAAAGAGACTCTCACTATTTTATCAGATCTTCCATACTCTCCAGGTGGAGAAATAAAAATTTGACCGATAATTGGATTTCTAGTGGATGCTGCAGTCCCATCGATGCCGTGCACCTCACCTAATAGTTATTGGTAACATGAATGAACACCGATGCGTGGACAACTCTTTGCCTAGATGCTTCGCTAAGCATGTTGCACCACTTGATCTCTAAGTCATGTAGGCTCACCTAACATTATTGCCCATATTTCTTAGTAAAGCCAGACCCACTGTTTACAAGTAGGTGCAAAGCCATCATTGGATCTCTCACCTAACAGTTATTGGGCCAACCTCATCTTTACCCCGCAGTAACTCTTTACTAATAGAGTGATTGTATGTTTCTGATGCAACTGAACCACTGTGACCAGCCGAGAACAATCAATATTGGTAGCACGCCCGCACATCTATAATGGTGGAAGACCTTGGACTTAATATTTGGTGAAGTGATTTGGATTTAGGTCTTATCTAATCAGTCATTACATGACTGATGTAATTGACATGGCTAAATCAAATTATCAAGCAACCATATTTGAGACTCAATCCTCTAAATTGGCCAAGTGAAGATTGGTGGGGGTTCCCCCATTGCTTTCCTTAAACACCAATAAATTAATCAGGTAAGTGAATGAAACTAATTAAATAACTACCTTTCAATTACTTACCTTAGACACCAATTGGACAGTTGATCCAAATAGGTTAGCTTAGGTGAATCAAACTCGAGCCACAGAGCCAAATTAGGTCCTTAGGTTTAATTAATTCTACATATGGGTGTCAATCGATTCGATCAACAATAATTGTATGGTCTTAGGCTCTATTGACCTTACCTTAATCAATATTTGATTTGGTTTGATCAACTGCTAAATTGATTCTAACACAATATGATCAAATCAGAAATTTTTGATGTAATCTAATTATGTGACCTAATTTGATCTACCCATGACCAATCCCTCATGCACAAATATAATTTTCAGATCTTAAATCAAAATTTTAGATCTAAATTCTTTACATGAAGAGTAAATTTTGATCTCAAAATAATTTTAGATTATGCATACAAATATGTATCATATACAAAAACAAGTTTAGATCATAGAAATAAATTTTAGCCCTAAACATACTTTCATATATCATATATATGAATCATAATAGATCTCAAAACTTTTTTAAGATCTAAATACAAAACATATATCACATATATACTAAAAAATTAGATCTAAAAATTTAATCTAATTAAAAATTTTAACATCATTCTAGGACAACCATTCAACATAACAAGTTATGCCAAGGCAACCTTATGCCAGAAGACATTAAAAATTTTTAGATTTGAATTTTTTTCTATAGATTTCAAATCTAAACCTCAATCTTATACATTTGACGTGGCTCTGATACCATTATTGTAGTTTTATAATATTATACATGCATGATTTTATAAAATAAGTACGTAGCATAATTTAAAATTTTTTTTAGATTAAATCGAATTTAATCTAATCATACATAAGATCAAATTTTGAATCATAAACAGGATCATCATATATGAGATAAGATTCAAATATAAAAATTAAATAGAAAAAATAAATATAAAACATACCTGGACATGGATCAATCTTCAACATGAACTGATGATCATAGATATCTTTTGAAGGTCTCTTATAGTCGCACAAGCGTCTGATCTCTACGGGTATCGATACGAAATTCTGATCTGATCAGAAGCCTTTTGATCTCATCAGGGTGCTAGCTCCCTTATAGAGATCGCATTTAATGGTTGAAATCTTCTTTTCTTTTAAGATACTCTTAGAGAATAAGAAGATGTAGAAGGATCTTGATCTCTACGCTAGAGATCATGAGAAGAATCTTTTCTTCTTTTTTCTTTCTAAAATCCATGCACCAAATCTCTACAATAGGAATGTAGAAATTTTGTTCAACTTTTGGACAAAGAAAAGAGGAGACATCCATGTCTAAACATGGACAAGATAGAGAAGAGGATGTCCTAACAACTAACTCTTGGTTGTTGCAAGAAAGAAAGGATATTTGTAACAAACCTCACGCCATGCATCTTCACACCATCCCTCTTTTTCTTCTTGATTTTCCATGCATAAAATCTCCTGGTTTTGGGCATCATGACCTGATGGAAATCTAATATCCAACATCCCATATGGTGGGTTTAAATAGATAAGAGAAGAGACCTAGTTTGGATAGGAATCAAGAGTCCAAACTAGTTAGGACTCTTCCTAATTTTGTGCCACCCACACAAAAGGATTTTTCACCCCAATTTTACACAGTAAATAGGGGGTTTATTCTTCTTTCTTACATGTTAAAAAGGGGAGAAAGATGGGCATCCAATCTAGTTTGGCATGGAATTTTTGTGACGCACATATTCAAGGTGGCATGGGACACCTATGGTGCATGGAATCAAGGAGTTTGAATCATAGAGAACTCTTCATTTAAATGGCTATTTTAAACTCAATTAAATCTCAATGAATCCTAATCAAATTAGACTCAAATAAATAAGAATCTAAATCTAATTTGGAGTCCAATTTATTTAGATTAGATGTCTCCTAATTGGAGGAGTCCTAGTCCAATTGAACTCTTTTCTGGTGCTTGAGTCAAACTCAATTTTAATCCTAATCCAATTAGAATTTGATGCATCCAAAAAAATGAGGATTCTTAGTCCAAATAAAAATTCATATATCCTAGTCTAATTAAAAATTAGGTCAAACCTAAATCTTAATTCAACTAGAGCTAATCATCCAATCCTTTTGGGGTTATCTTATAACCCTATTGGGATTGATCAAATCAAACTCATAATTAGTCAAATTAAATCTAATCAAATTGGACTTGATACAAGCCCCATTGCTCAATCAAATTGAGCCAATTAGCAATCTTTTTGCTAATTAATCCTTCTATAACTTACTAACTCTTTAGTAAGTTACATGATATAATATTTGCATTGGATTAATCATCAATCAATTTGATAATCAAATCCTATTACAATTCATAATCGTAATTCAACCATCTGATCAGTCAAAAACTTTTTTTGTATGTAACCCCATAGGTTCTATTCTATCAGGTAGTAAGATATATTATGATCTCTATCACAATATCATTAAAACTATTTTCAATAGATTGGAACAATTCCAACTCTGCTCACCAAGGATCTTTGATCATCAAGATGATACTTGTGAATCTCACAATCTACCAATGACACCTAGCAATATGTAGTGGCAATCTAGCAAAATAAAAGATGAATCTCTAGGTGCAGTTAACATATGATACAGTTCCTCTATCGTGAGTTCCAACCAGATGGCAGGTCATGGATGAATCGTCAAACTTCAACATCGTCATATTATAGATTCAATTAGCTTAAGTCCATATGTGACTCTATAGAAATTCTTTATCATCAATCACACTACTATGGCCATAGACTTAAGGACTCAGCCTCTTAAATCTCATAGGACTATTTTCTTCTGCTAGGATCGATAGATTCCATCTTGATGCACACCCCACTCCTTCAGTGGACCAACTATCATCAACATCCACTATAAGAGATCCTTGAAACCCATGTTGATGTATCAGTCAAACTCCAACAGCCTCACTACGAGCAGTAGTGCCATCTCAGATCAAAGAACCAGTCATATAACTGCAGCATTGAGAAAGTCACTAACGAGTGAGAAGACATCCATGTGACTGTAGGAACCAGATCTAGGATTTCAGGGTTAGATCTTGAAACTTTTTCAAGATCACACAGCGGAAGATTAAAATAAATCAAAATTTATTTTCTAAAACCAGAGAATCTCTAGATCTAAGATTTTATTACATGATTATTACATAGCATTAAATCAAAAATTAAAATATATAAATATAGCATGAACTACATGTTGATCATATCAACATGTTTCTATACTACATCTAATGTATGTATTAAACAATAGATCAGACCTATTACCTTGCAAGTTATACGTTCTAACCTGCTGATCTAGCTTGAGGATGATGTTGCAAGCTGCACATGCATCCGGCCTCTAGGAGTCATCCACATGAGCCCACGAATCTCGATTAGAAGTCCTGCTTCAGAAAATCAGCACAGTATGCTAGTATTGTGCTGATCCTTCTTTGATGGTTAATCAGGTGCCTTCCTTCTTGATTTGGACTCTTCCAAAGATGGAAAGTAGAAGGAGGAGTTTCAGATCTGAGACACTCTTAGAAAACTCAAGATGGAGGGAGGAAAGATATGAAAACAAACAACCCTAGAAGAAGACCCTCTTCTTCTTCTCATTTCTCTCTCTAGACACCCTAACTTGTGTGTTTTATATCTCCACGACCCAAAGGTCTTTCTCTCTAATTTTTGGATAGCCAAAGTCTCTAAATATCTATCTTTTCAAAAATTTATAAAGAAACTCATTTTATATAAAGAGATATGATAGAGTCCTTGTCTAGGTCAAATACCTAGTCAAGGCTTATCCAAACATAGCAAGATAAGGGGCACCCAACTCTTGAGCACCTCCTCCTTATTTTCATATATGGATCACTAGAAAAGGATGCATAATGTGTATCCTAAAATCCATAGAAATTCAAAAAAAATTGGATAGATTCGGTGCAAAATTGAAAGAGTTTTGGATTTCTAAAACTCTATCTCATAGAATTCGAAATCCAAACTTATTCCTTTTTTATTTGATCCAAACCACCTTCCATGTAAGAAAAAAGAGAGGAGACCTTTTGTGAACTGGAGAGATTGGGAGAGGGCTTTTGTCACACAAAATAAGAGGAGATTGGCGTTGAATGAGAGAGAGGGCATGGGGAAGGCTTATGTGGTGCAAGGTGGAATCCTAGTCTTACTAGGATTCTATCTTATGACTTGTTTTAATTTGGTTTCTCAAATCAAATCAAAATAAAATTAGATCAATCAATTAAAATAGGTCTTAACCTAATTAAAAACTAATTTAATTAGATTAAATTAGATTTAAATCTGATTTAATTTTCTAATCAAATTAGAAATTAGATTGACCCAAGTCCTAGTTGAACTAGGACTAGTTTTTCTTGCACTTGGCTTATCCAATAAACCAATTGGACTTGATCCAATCAAGCCCAAACTAAATCTAATTAAATCATATTTAAATAACTTAATCTCAGCCCATTGGCTTAATCAAATTAAGCCAATTAGCAATCAAATTGCTAATCGATCCTCCTGCAACACTTGCACTGGGTTAAATGTCAATCGTATTGATCATTTAACCCTAGAACGATTCTTAATCGTTGATCAACCATCCGATCGGATCATGAACTCTAATGTGTGTGACTCATAGGTCCAAACCTAAGCCGGTAGCATAAAATAAATTTTTATACCAATCGAAGTGACATCTAGCAATGGTACCCGACGACCGGATAGGTCGAATGTGTAGAACAACATCCTTAGAACCCATGCGGATATAGTTTTCATATAATTCATCCCCTTGACCAAAATGATCATAGGACACCTCAGAGTTTAACTGTCAACTCTGATCAGGTTGTTCACATTGTATTTCAAAATATCAAATCCATCTGATGGATTACCCTGGCCAAGGTTTTGCTAAATTGAAATACAGCGACTCATTCTTCTCCAACTCTTGGAGTGGTCAATCCCATCTCGATCATACTCTGACTTCGCAAGTACTTGACTGTGCCCAGAAGCCTTCCATCTTGAATTAAAAATTTAGTTAGTCCAGTACCAAAGCACAGTGAGTTGCTTGCAAGTCACTGAGGCGATCTCAAGTCTAAGGGACACTTATACCTATATCCCATCAGAGATATTCTCGACAGCAGAATACTCTGAGTTGGTCAGTTCATGATGATGTACCAGTACATCTCACCTGTATGCCATACTAGTGTCTCCACACTCTTTGGTTAAGAGGACAACCAACCCATATGGCCTACAGCGACCTATGCTCGATAGAAGTAGTCATCCTTATTAACAGCCTATCATTTGTCGTGAACTGTTTTAAGGACTAATCGATAAATCCTCTCTTTATCGAATCTAAATAGTCCTAAGGATTCATCATAACAACAGAGTTCATTAGAAGATGAAAGCTTACGATGAAAATATCAAATATATTTTATTTATTAACAAATCAATTACAATACTTGGTTGCTCAACCGTCAACAGCTTGACGATTGGCTTTTTGGGACACATTTTCCAACAACTCCCACTTGTCCTAAAGCCACTCGGCACAATATCTAATACCCATCTTCGACTTTGTGGTAGTCAAACTTCTTTATCGCCAGGGCTTTAGTGAAGGGGTCGGCCAGGTTCTCCTTTCCGTCGATCTTCTGAAGGTCGAGGTCACCTCGATTTATGATCTCCCGAACTAGGTGGAAGCGATGCAAGATGTGCTTCATCCGTTGATGTGCTCTGGGTTCCTTCACCTGAGCTATGGCACTAGTGCTGTCGCAGTAGAGCAGGACCGGACCATCGAGGGTGGGTGCTACTCCGAGCTCGTTGATGAATTTCCTCAGCCACACAGCTTGCTTCACGGCATCCGATGCTGCGATGTACTCCGCTTCACAAACAGAGTCCGCCACAGCATGTTGCTTGGAACTCTTCCAGCAGATGGCTCCACCATTCAGAGTAAAGATATAACCCGACACGCTCCTACTATCATCATGGTCAGATTGGAAGCTAGAGTCTGTGAATCCCACAAGTTTCAGATCTGACTCGCCATAAACCAACCATTGGTCTTTAGTATTTCTCAAATACTTAAGGATGGCTTTAACCACTTTCCAGTGATTTTCTCCAGGATCAGATTGGTATCTATTCACTACTCCTAGTGAGTATGCCACATCTGGTCTTGTATATGTCATGGCGTATATGATAGATCCCACGGCTGAAGCATATGGGACTCTACTCATACACTCTCTCTCTTCAAGAGTTGTCGGACAATCCTTCTTAGAGAGACAAATTCCTTGGCCTATCGGTAGATAGCCCTTTTTGGAATTCTCCATGCTGAACCTCTTCAGCACAGTGTCTATGTACATAGACTGAGATAACCCAAGTATCCTTTTAGATCTATCCCTATATATCTTCATCCCTAGGATGTAGGATGCTTCACCCAAGTCCTTCATGGAGAACTATGATGACAACCAAACTTTTATTCCCTGTAGTGCGGGGATGTCATTCCCAATTAAGAGAATATCATCCACGTACAAGACAAGGAATACCACAACTGGACCATTTGCCCATTTATAGATGCAGGGCTCTTCTCCATTCTTAATGAAGCCATACGTTTTGATCACCTTATCAAAACGCATGTTCCAACTCCGAGAAGCTTGCTTCAATCCATAAATGGATCTCTGAAGCTTGCACACCTTGGACTCATCTGTGGATGTAAACCCCTCAGGTTGTATCATATACACCTCTTCGGTCAGCTCTCCATTCAGGAAAGTTATTTTTACATCCATCTACCAGATCTCATAATCCAGATGGGCAGCTATTGCAAGCATTATCTGAATGGATTTGAGCATTGCCACAGGGAAAAACATCTCGTCATAGTCAATACCATAACATTGACGATACCCCTTAATGACCAAACAGGCTTTATAGGTCTCCACCTTTCCGTCTGCGCCCCTCTTCCTTTTGAAGACCCATTTACACCCAATGGGTTTAACCCCTTCAGATGGGTCAACCAATGTCCATACATCGTTGACCTTCATGGACTCCATTTCGAATTTCATGGCTTCAAGCCATTTCTCGAAATCAGATCTCTACATTGCATCCATATAGGTGATCGGATCCTCATTATTCTCATCAAGTTCGATGGGATCACCGTTCCGGACCAAAAACTATAGTATCTGTCCGACTGACGCGGTACTCTACCTGATCGCCTTAATGGTGCAGGTACATTGGGCTCCGTATCTGATCTAATCATATCCGACTCAAGTTCAGCTATTGGTGTCGATCCTTCTACCTGTTGAACTTCACAAGTTCAACCTTAGAGGCAATGGTTCCTTCACCAAGGAACTCCTTTTCTAAAAAGATTACCTTAAGGCTGACGAACACCTTTTGTTCATCAGCATGGTAGAAAAAATATCCTTTAGTCTCTTTGGGGTACCTTATGAATGAGTATTTGTCTGACCTAGGTCCAAGTTTGTCTGTGACTAATCATTTGACATAGGTCGGGCACCCCAGACCCTAAGGTGTGAAAGTGCTGGCTTACGTCCCGTCCATATCTCATATGGAGTCTTAATTACAGAATTACTTGGAACCCTATTTAATAGATAACAGGCCGATTCGAGTGTATATCCCCAGAAGGATATCAGCAAGCTAGCAAAACCCATCATGGATCGGACCATGTCTAACAGAGTCCGATTCCTCCTTTCAAACACACCATTATGCTGTGGTGTTCCTGGAGGAGTCCATTGGGAGAGAATCCCATTCTCTCCTAGATATGTGAGAAACCCACTAGAAAGGTATTCTCCTCCTCGATCAGATCGAAGAGTTTTAATACTCTTCCCAGTTTGTTTTTCTACTTCACTTCGAAATCATTTGAACATTTCAAATGAATCCGACTTATGTTTCATTAGATAGACATATCCATATCAGATAGGTCATCCGTGAAAGTTATGAAGTAGAAATATCCACCTCTAGCACTTGTGCTCATGGGCCCGCATACATCAGTATGTATTAGGTCCAAGAGCTCAGTAGCTCTCTCACCTTTTCCAGTAAAAGGTGACTTGGTCATTTTACCAAGAAGACAGGACTCACAGGTTGGAAGTGATTCACAATCACTGACTTCGAGGATTCCCTCTTGAGTCAACCTATTTATTCTGTTCTTGTTTATATGACCTAGCCTACAGTGCCATAAGTAAATATCTGACACACTATCTAATCTAGGGTGCTTGCCAGTAGAATAGACTTTTGTCAGGCTTGATCTTTTAGGTCTGGCTCTGCACTGATGTCCCAACCTGAACTGCACCTTCTTCACTTTCTTCTTCTTGTTCTTCTTCCCTTTCTCAAAAGGTCGAGAACCAGAAGACGAACCTCCCACTAACTTCACCGACTCCTTGTGAAGTTGGTGATCCTTCTCAAAGTTCTGAAGCAACCCCAGTAACCCGTGGTAGTTCTCTTCAGGCTTTGTCATTCTATAATGAGTGAGGAATGGGAGATAAGACTTGAGCAGCGAGTTCAGTATTGCATCTTTCCCAAGTTGCTCATGCAAGGGAAAGCTGAGCTTGCTCAATCATTCCATCAGCTCGATCATGTACAATACATGATCAGTGACAGAGGCACCATCCCGCATTTTGACATTGAAGATGGCACAACTAGTCTTGTGCCTCTCTACGTCATCGGGTGTGCCAAAGGTATCCTCCAACACTTGAAGCATGTCCTTTTGCTGAGCCATCTCGAATCTGTGACTGAACTCGTCGCTCATGGTAGCCAGCATGATACAGTGCATCGTGGTCACTGAGCCACTTCTGGTAAGTATCTCTGACTGTTCCACGTGCATTGACAGCTGGCTCCTCAGGTGTAGGATCATTATCACATATAGGATCCGTTCATGCTCCAGGACTATCTTCAACTTTCGGTACTAGCTACCGAAGTTGGGTCCCACTAACTTATCATTGTCCAATAATGATCGGAGCGATTGGGAAGTGGCCATATTTGCACAAAGGAGAACCATAACCTAATTAGTAATTGATTCATTAAACCTAAAGATTTGGACTTTAATCAAAAGGTTTCTCCCACTATTTTATTCGAATTGGTAGCCTCTACCTCCAATTCGAGGAATTACCCTAATTCCTTAGTGGGTACTAGAATCCACTTAGACTGCACACAAGCCCAACTTTGGTTGGCCAACCCATGTACATCTAAGGGTAGGTTCATAACCAATTGTTTCTCTAAATAATTTCTAGTAATTTTAATTTTACCCCAGAAACCTAATCAGTAGGCTTTGGCCTCCATTGTAAGGATCTGGTTAGGTCCAACCATTAACATGATCATACTTGGTGTATCTAACCAACGAATGATTAAGCCCAACTTTGGTTGCCTCACCTAACCACCATTAGAGAGACACTTCTAAGTCATCATATGATGAGTGATAATTTTATTAGTCAACAAGCACTAGGCCTTTGGGTCTGCAATGATTATTGAGTTAATGGACTCATTATCAAACACCTTAATGGGAGGCTATGACTCAGTTATCTCCATAACTTTATCATTTTAAGGACCTAATAATTTTATAAGATTTAAATAATATAGAGGATGAGGTCAGATGAACCAGCTTATCATGATCCTCCCACTGGCTTCACCAAGTCAGCTTAAGGGAGACCATTAAAAGGGTTGGTCTAGGAGCACCTAAATCAGTCATACTGATTTACCTAGCTGACATGGGTCAGCTCGAATAGTCAAGTGATCCGATCAAAACATAATTTCACCAAGAGGCCAGGTAAGTTCGATCAGTAGGAGGGTCTGTCAAAGCTTGCCTTAGACACCATCAGAAATGGCCAGGTAAGCAGGCTCCCAATTAAAAACCACCGGTCTAGTTTACCTTAGACACCAACTGGTTTAATTAGTTTCGATTAGATCAACCTAACAGTTCGTGCTAGACCGCTTAGCCAAGAATCAAGTCCATTTGGTTCTCGTTAAAGACATGGACTTGACCAACTACAACTATTGTAATTAATCTAGAGAATCCTTGACCTAATCTAAGATAATAATTGATTAGATTTAGTCAATTCTCTAATTAAGTCCATCTTCAATCTAACCATAGGTCTAACCCAATTAATGGACCTAATTTCCACTTACCCATTAACCTAATGTGTTATGGTTTGTGTCTTAGGTTCTTCAATTCATAATCCTAGAACCTAATCAGATAACTTCTTAATTCTTAATTAAGTTTTGGGCTGAGGATTGGGTTCGACTTTTCAAAAAATAATTTTTATATTTGTAAAATAATTTTACAATATGATTCTACCAACCATATTGCATGTTTGATTCATAATCAAGATACAAGTGAAATAAACATGAAACTACTTTAGATCTAATCTAAACAGGTTCATGTAATTGAAACAATTTCAACATTAAATAATTTCTTTGTACAAAAATTATTAAAGAGATTTTATTTCAGATTTAAATACCTTTTAAATCTAATAAATCATAAATTTGATTGATACCAATTGTAGGAACCAGATCTAGGGTTTCAAGGTTAGATCTTGAAACTTTTTCAAGATCATACAGCGGAAGACTAAAATAAATTAAAATTTATTTTCTAAAACTAGAGAATTTCTAGATTTAAAATCTTATTATATGATTATTATATAGTATTAAATTAGAAATTAAAATATATAAATATAGCACGAACTATATGTTGATCATATCAACATGTTTCTATACTACATCTAATGTATGTATTAAACAATAGATCAGATCTATTACCTTGCAAGTTAGATATTCTAACCTCACTGATCTAGGCTTGAGGATGATGTTGCAAGCCGCACATGCATCCGGCCTCTAGGAGTCATCCACACGAGCCCACGAATCTCGATCAGAAGTCCTGCTTCAGAAAATCAGCACAGTATGCTAGTACTGTGCTGATCCTTCTTTGATGGTTAATCAGGTTCCTCCTTCTTCTTGATTTGGACTCTTCCAAAGATGAAAAGTAGAAGGAGGAGTTTCAAATCTAAGACACTCTCAGAAAACTCAAGATGGAGGGAGGAAATATATGAAAACAAACAACCCTAGAAGAAGACCCTCTTCTTCTTCTCATTTCTCTCTCTAGAGATCCTAACTTGCATCTTTTATATCTCCACGACCCAAAGGTCTTTCTCTTTGATTTTTGGATGGCCCAAAGGTCTCTCAAATCTCTATCTTCTTCAAAAATATCATGAATAAACTCATTTTATATAGAGGGATATGATAGAGTCCTTGTCTAGGTCAAATACCTAGTCAAGGCTTATCCAAACATAGCAAGATAAGGGGCGCCCAACTCTTGAGCACCTCCTCCTTATTTTCATGCATGGATTACTAGCAAAGGATGAATAATGTGTACCCTAAAAGCCATGAAAATTTCAAAAAAAATTTGGATAGATTCGGTGCAAAATTGAAAGAGTTTTGGATTTCTAAAACTCTATCTCATAGAATTTGAAATCCAAACTTATTCCTTTTTGGTTTGATCCAAACCACCTTCCATGTAAGAAAAAAGAGAGGAGACCTTTTGTGAACATGGGAGAGATCTGGGAGAGAGCTTTTGTCACACAAAATAAGAAGAGATTGGCATTGAATGAGAGAGAGGGCATGGGGAAGGCTTATGTGGTGCAAGGTGGAATCCTAGTCTTACTAGGATTCTATCTTATGACTTGTTTTAATTTGATTTCTCAAATCAAATCAAAATAAAATTAGATCAACCTAATTAAAATAGGTCTTAACCTAATTAAGAACCTAATTTAATTAGATTAAATTAGATTTAAATCTGATTTAATTTTCTAATCAAGAAATTAAATTGACCCAAGTCCTAGTTGAACTAGGACTAGTTTTTCCTTGCACTTGGCTTATCCAATAAACCAATTGGACTTGATCCAATCAAGCCCAAACTAAATCTACTTAAATCATATTTAATTAGACTTAATCTCAGCCCATTATCTTAATCAAATTAAGCCAATTAGCAATCAAATTGCTAATCGATCCTCCTGCAATACTTGCACTGGGTTAAATGTCAATCGTATTGATCATTTAACCCTAGAATGATTCTTAATCGTTGATCAACCATCCGATCAGATCATGAACTCTAATGTGTGTGACCTCATAGGTCCGAACCTAAGCCGGTAGCACAGGAATAAATTTCTGTACCAATCGAAGTGACCATCTAGCAATGGTACCCGACGACCGGATAGGTCGAATGTGTAGAACAACATCCTTAGAACCCATGCGGATATAGTTTTTATATAATTCATCCCCTTGACCAAAATGATCATAGGACACCCCAGAGTTTAACTGTCAACTCTGATCAGGTTGTCCACATTGTATTTCAAAATATCAAATCCATCTGATGGATTACCCAGGCCAAGGTTTGCTAAATTGAAATACAGCGACTCATTCTTCTCCAACTCTTGGAGTGGTCAATCCCATCTCGATCACACTCTGACTTCGCAAGTACTTGACTGTGCCCAGAAGCCTTCCATCCCTGAATTATAAATTCAGTTAGTCCAGTACCAAAGCACAGTGAGTTGCTTGCAAATCACTGAGGCGATCTCAAGTCTAAGGGACACTTATACCAATATCCCATCAGAGACATTCTCGATAGCAGAATACTCTGGAGTTGGTCATGTTCTATGATGATGTACCAGTACATCTCACCTGTATACCATATCAGTGTCTCCACACTCTTTGGTTAAGAAGACAACCAACCCATATGGCCTACAGCGATCTATGCTCGATAGAAGCTATCGTCCTTATTAACAGTCTATCATTTGATCGTGAACTGTTTTAAGGACTAATCGATAAATCCTCTGTTTATTAAATCTAAATAGTCCTAAGGACTTCATCATAACAACGGAGTTCATTAGAAGTTGAAAGCTTATGATGAAAATGCCAAATATATTTTATTTATTAACAAATC